>NC_091023.1:7880438-8183468 GCF_041296385.1 Aphelocoma coerulescens
GCCGGGCGCTTCCGCCCCGCGCTCACAGCGCCGCTCTTGGCAGGGCTCAGCATAAATACGGGCAGGCCGGCTCCGCCTCCCGCTGCCGGCGGGGCTCCGCAGGCATACGGGCCACGGCTTCCTGTGAAGGAACGGGGGCCGGGCCGGGCTCCGCCTCCCGCTGCGGGCGGGGCTCCGCAGGCACACGGGCAGCGGCTTCCTGTGAGGGAAGGGGGCCGGGCTGGGCCGGGCCGGGCTGGGCCGGGCCGGGCCGGGCCGAGCCGAGCCGAGCCGAGCCGAGCCGGGCCGGGCCGGGCCGAGCCGAACTGAGCCGAGCCGGACCCGCCCCTCGCCGCGGCCGCTGCGGCACCTAGAGTGCGTGGCTATGAATATGCATGACATGAATATGCAACGGACCGCCCCCCCGAAAACCGATGCTGCTATTGGCTACGGCAGCGTGACGTCATCGCAGGCACTGGGCCCACCTCGTGAATATGCAACGAATCTCCTCGCCCCCAAGTAAACAGAGGCCGCCATTGGCTCCGGGGTGTGACGTCACGCGAGCGCTGCCTCAGAATGTCGGGCTGCCGTGGGTAGCCGTGAGGCGGCAGCGCCGCAGGTGCGGCGCGGTTGTGGCGGGCTCTGCCTCGTCGCTGATATTCCACAACTGTCTGGACACAGTGCTGTTCCCTGTGCTCTAGGATGACCCTTCCGGAGCAGGGAGGTGAGACCAGATGCCCCACTCTGGTCCCTTCCAACCTGACCCCTTCTGTTACACCCGCAGCCGCTGAGGCTGGCAAGGTCACAACCAGCAAGTGCAGAAAATGTGGGGAAAAGGGTATGAAAAGCAGCCCCAGGGCCCTCAGCAACCCCAAACAGCAGCACTAGTAAGGTGTGTGGTGGCCTTAGTTTTTGTTTCCTCTTATTCTTGACTTAGGGGTCATCCCCTCAGCTACTGAAGCAATGCGTCTCCCCAAAGAGGCACCCAAACACTGCTCCTTGGGTGTTTCTGAAGGGAGTATCCTGGCTCACTGAGTGGCTTTCATCTTGGTTTTCCTCAAAAACATACGGATAAGGGAAAATAAATAAGGCTAAACAGGAAAACATTTAACGTCATGTGTAAAATTGTCATCAGAGTTAATATGTTGAAAATCCAAGTACTTAAAGACAAATACATGACTTGCTAAAATCTTCATGAATATCCACAACATCCCCCTCACCCTCCCCCAAAATGTAAGCAGATATTTCAATAACAGCAGAACAGAACAAGAATGCATTTTCAAAGCTATGTCTTAAATGAGAAATGCTCCTCTAAGCATGTGAGCTCATGTGGAAGACAAGTTGGAAATGTAATGTGAGATTTTTGAAAGTGTGGTGGGAGTTAAGGAGGAGGTTGGATGGGAGAAGGTTTGGACAAGTGTGAGATGTGGAGATGATGGGTAAGAAAATTGTTACATTGCACTGAGACAAGTAAAAGTAGGACAATGATTTTGCAGCCCGGGATCCTGCATTACCACTCGACACAGCGTGTAGTTGAAACTAGCGAATGGCAGAGGAATAATTGTTACAAAGTAGAAAAACATGCAAGACTTTCACAAGCCTGTAGTATGTGGGTACAAGATATATTAAATTTAATATTCAAAAGTGAGAAAGCATCATATGCTGCTTGGCACAAGATTTCACACAGAAAAGAGTAAATATATTCTGGTTAATTAAAACAGATACATTATTTTGAAAGTATTGGAAAGCTTCAACAGTGATTTTATTAAATCCTACATGAAAGATGGTCATATGCCAAATACTTCATGTGAGGTCATGGGTCCAATTTTTTTCAAATTCTTTCAGTAGCTTAAAAGGGAACAGAAGATGGGTTTTCTGCAGGCCATGTGATGCCATCCAGGGGCATGTGTCCCAGTAAACTCAAAAGAAGATTCAATACCAGACACAGGCTCTGCTTTATTCTGTCTCTGTATAGGTGAACTCCTAATCTGGGAAATTTTAACTTCATCTGGCATGCATGGCTTCCACGGTGACAAACAAGAAAAAGTAACATGGTTATTTTCATGAATACTTATTGAATAGCTAGAATAAGTTGAGCTGTTGAAACATTTTCTTTACATAAATGGATGTTTTGTAATTTTAAATGATATTTTATAGAAAATTTAGACATTCCATTGAAATCTTTAAAGGGTCTGAACTGTAATATTTTCAGTTTTTATTAGGAGTCTGAAGCACTTTGATTCAAAATTATTTTGCACTATTTCTTGAGAATTGACTTTAATACCACTTCTATTCTCCTTGTTAGGCTGGGATTTCTGGCTGGACTGCATATCCATAATATTTGATGGATATGGATTCTTACAGCATATTTTCCCTTTCATCTATCAGGGTAAGTGTGGAGAGGAGCTGACACGTGGGATCACACCTGAGAGTGCAGACCATAAATAAAAACACCCAAATTGCATGAAATCCCATTTTCAAAAGATCTCATTCATACAAGACTTTGTAAGATTTTAGGGGTTTTCCATACTTTTATTGCAAAAACCTGACTAATTCTTCTACTTAATATTCGGTCTTTTTTACCTCTTGATTTCTTAGAAATAATAAATTAAAATAGAATTTGTTTGGATGGGATTTGGGTTTAGTTTTTCTATTCTGCTTCATGTAGCAGAATATGTGTAATAGAACTTAACAAAGATGTCATAGGAGAAAACATGTAACAAAAGTATCGAAGACTTTGTTTCAGTTTTTTTTCTAACTTTTCCTCAAGATACACATACCATGTGCGGCACTTTTCCTCTTGTTGTCTTTGAACAGAACACACCCTTTCTTAAATTTCATCACTGGCTTTCTGTGTCAAAAAGAGTAATAGAATAAATTAGAATACCTGATAACAGCTGTTTTTTTTCTGCTCCTTTATAGCAACCTAAGGTGGGAGAATAGAGTCTTCCCATGCAGCAGAATTTCTGCTGCCTTTTTTCCGTTGGGTTGCCAAAAATTGCATTTGTCTTTCTCTTCAGAACTACTGTGTTGGATTCACATCCTCCTTACTATGGTTATAATGACCCTCTGTTTTTCTAATATTTATATGACCACATTTCACAAGTTTAAAATATACAGGAAATGGGACCATTACTCCCCATCTGAAACATGGATTAAGTGTAGTCATGGCTTTGTTTACCCTATAGTGTTCTTCAAACATGCACTTGCTATCTTCTGCCAGTACCAAGGTTAACCCTCATAAAACAACAGAAAACAATATTTGTACTAAACGACCTATTTAAAATATTTAGTGTTCTTAGATGCTCTGTTTATCTAAGTGATACATTATTCCTTTTCCTGATCAAGCTCACAGAAATATATTTTCTCCCTTCAAGAAATGGGAAAACAAGGTTTATTCAGTAAAGAATTTTGGTTCTGAACAATTTTAATCCACTTCTTTCTCCTTCTATGAAATTTTCCTGCCTTGGGATAACATTATTTATTGATATCATGCAATAATGGATGTATGTATTACATGCTCAGGCAGAGAGAGGGAGATTTGTATCCCCAGGGGACTTGAAAGTAGGGAGGATCCTTTAGTCCAATAAACTTTTGAGGTTTGTGTGAATGAAAAAAAAGCCAAACCAAACCAAATAAATACCCAAACAAAACCCAACCTCCCCTCTCCTGTTGATGAATGGAGCACTGAGGCTGACAAGCAGCAGACAGTGGCACAGAGCTCAGCTAAGGGCCTGGCTCAGGGAACACCATGAGGATAAAGCAGGCTGCGTGTGGCCTGCGGTGCTCCTGAGAGTGGAGGTAGAGCCCAGCCTCTCTTTTAAGGCCTCAGGAAGCACAGCAATTACTATGAAATTGCTGGCCCTGAACTGCTGAGTCATGAGATGGAAGAAACAAATCTCCCTCGAGCAAGCAAATTTATGGATGTTGCTGAGAGCATAGGAAGAGGCGCAGCTGAGGTGCGCTGCTTCGTTTTCTTCCTAGGAACTACCTTTTCTTCATCTCCTTGATGCCTACTTTAAATGATCATCCCATTCACCAGGCTCTGTTTGTCTCCAAATATCATGAAAAGCAAGGAGAGATGTCTTAAGATATTCCCTTTAGACACATGTATTCAGGAATGACAAGATGTGGAAAATAAAAAATTAGGAATATTCAGAATTCAAACCTATGATGTTAAGTTTTATTCATTTTCTTTAGTCTTTCAAATACTTCAAGAGCTTCTAGAAGAGTGAGTGAATGCCACCTATTCATAAAATTGTGACCGCTACCTTCATGTTCTCCTCTTTAAGTATTTTTTAGTTCTAGGAACTCAACATTTACAATCTGAGAAATTGTCAGAGACTCTATCAGATTTTCTTTAAATTTCACAAGGTAATGTTTTGTGTAATTGCACTTGGTGTAGGTTATCCTGAGGATGTGTGATGTTCTCCTGTATTTCTTTCCAGTGGAATAAGATTGAGTATATCAGGCACTGCACAGGGAGTGAAGAGAGAGTGAAGAAGGAATATTCCCCTGGAAGGCACAGTTTTCCAGGGTTTAACATCTACTCTGTCTCAGGGCCAGAATTAGTACCAATACAAAGTGTCTGTGCCTGAAGAACTATCATAAATTTTAAATTCCAGGGGATTAAGTATTGAGAATACATCCCAAACTGGAATGACTAAAGGTAGCCTGTACTGCAGGGACAGCTCAGATGAGGTCACGTTAAAAGTACACAAAGTGAGATAAAGCCCAAGGACTTGGCAGTGACAAAATGTGAGTGGGCTGTTACTCCAAGAGGGGAAAGAGTGAGCTGGTCTCACAAGGAAGTCAGGCTAACATTAGACTTTAAATTATATCTTTTGTGCTTTGGAAAAGGAGTAGTGGGTGATTAAGGCTTCCTTTTTTTCATATTATTTTCTGTGTTCCATGGAAGGCATTTTTAAAAGCAGTTTGATTCAACATTTGTAAGTGGATGAAGTACAGCTTGTTAAACAGCCAGCATTAATCTCCTGATATGTCTGGCTTAGAAATGAGACTTGAGCTCATGCTTATTAATGACACTGAGAAATTGAGCTACTTCATTATTGCTAATGAGGATGGAAAGGTTAAATTTAGATCTAAAGTAAGCCTCTGCGAAGAAACTGGATGGGTTTCTTTAGTACATGTTACATGAGATATATATGAGGATTTTTTTTGGAGGGGTGGTTTTTGGTTTTTTCCCCCTTTTAAATACCATTTCCCTGATATTTTATCTAGTTTGTTTTCATAGACTGTTCAAAACAGGGGAGATGGTGTTATGTTCTCACACAGTGTTCTTTTTCTCTCTGCTAGTATGTTCACAGAGCTTTTCAATGAAGGGAAAAGAATTTTAGACATATAAACTGCAAAATCTTAAGACTGTCCTATAAATAACTAGCCTTCTGATCTGTGCAACTCAGACTCCAGGGATAAATACCACCAGCATAAATGGTGAGATTGGGATTTTTGTTGCCAGGAGTTGGGCATATTTTAAGTTGTGAATCTGGAATCATAGCAAGATATTACAAGGAATGTTTTCTAGCTCATAAAGTGTACTGATTCTGAACAAAATGACTGTGTTTGCACTGCTCCTTTGAAATGATAGAAGTGAATTTGTGCAATGGTGTAAAGTACAAGGCATCTACTCTATCCTAGCAAAAGTTGACCACTGAGAAATTTTAAAAGTGCCTTGATTTTATTAATGCACTTCTATCAATCTGTTTATTAATGTATTTTTAACTCCATTTCACAAATAAGGAAGCAGAATGAAACAAGACAGATGTTTAATCAAAACCATTGGACAGATCAGTGACAGATCAGATTTAGAAATAACCTTTTGGCCAAGAAAACCAGCAGGGAAGGCATGATAAAAAGCTGTCTTTGTAGTTTCTGTAGGCCTTCTTTTGCTTGAGAATGGAGTAGCCTCTGTTCCTTGAGGACATAAAAACCTTCGTAATACACATTTGTAAAAACATATTTGTAAGTCTATTGCTCAGTTGCTTGTTTATCTGAAGTCTGTAGCTTACAGAATATTCAGAAGATAAAGGAGGACAGGAAAAAAGGATAATTAGTAGGGAAAGAAGAAAAGAGGAACAGCTGATCTTTTAAAAAGGTGTGGGATATCAGTACCATGTAAATGAAGACTGGAAGAGTGGTATATGGGTTTTATAGTCAGGAACATGCAGGTACTTACTACAGAATAAAGGAAATAGTTAATTCCTGATAGTTGGCCTTTGCAGGTGGTGAGCACTTTGCAGGACTTAGGCTTCCAGTTTTTATGACAGGTTTATTCAGAGAATTAGGTGTACAGAAGAGCCGTTCAGATTATCTGCAAAATGGATGCCTTATCATATCAAAGAACACTTAGAAGATTTGTTTTGTTTAGACTGGGTAAATAAAGACTAAGAAAAGATATGATTTCTTCTGAAAAAATATGTCAATGGAATAATCTACGGAGACCAGAGAAGTAAAATACTACATAAGCCAAAGGTCAATATTAGCTGAGTCACCAGATGACATGCATAAATTCAGGTAGAGAAAAAAAGTGAGAGTCTGTGATGTGATTTTCTAAAGCATCTGGAGGGTAGAATGAAAGATTTCAAGTGTTGTATGCAGCCTATGCCCAACTGAGTCTCAAACTGTGAGGAGATAGGTGGGTTACCTTGTCAAGGCATCCCCCTTTTGAAATGTGTGAATCCATGATGCAATTCTGTTTCTGCCCATCACCATAAAAAGGGCTTCTGTTCTTAGCTTACTTTGAGAGACCTGTGTAAACACTGTCCCATGGCTGATGTGAAAAACTTCAAATATTTGAGATATTTACTCACTTCTAAATGAAGCAGAACTTCTACTTTTTTTTCTTTTTCTTTTTTTTTTTTTTGATCAGAAGGCAGAAGGAATTGTGACTCATTTAGAAAAGGTGAATGTGTGACTGCATAGGTTTTGCAAAGCTGGAGTAAGCAAACCCAGGGAGCTTAGCAGTAATGTGGTTACTGCCTGCACCTCGCTGTTGTGTTTCTTGGGAGAGGCTGAGTCTCAGTGCAGAGGGGTCACAGCAGCACATGTTGCTCTCTGGGCTGTGTTGGCCCTTGGTGTTCTATGTGAGCATCCTGCTTTGGACAGCTGAGCAAACCCGACCATCCTAGATGTGCATGGAGGCTAAAGAAGTGTTTTCAGGCCGCTGGCAGTTGCCTAGGGAGTCAGTTGCCTTGCTGCTCTCCCTTGATAAATGTAGTTTAATAATTAATGTCCCTCTGGAGGAGATGTTACTTCTCTAGCTTGTCTAAGCCTGGACAAGGAATTTTCTGACCCAGGTGTACATTAGGGACATAAGGTTCATTATTGCTAATGAAGCAGTTAAAGACATATTGCCAGGAGGCTTTGTTTTTTGCAAGAGATAATTCATTGGAAGTTTTGGTGTGTAGCTGTGCAGTGTAGTTTGTTTCCTGGATATTATGCATATGACAAAAAGCTCCATTAGAGACTCAATTTTGAAGTGTAGAAACCATACTAGAAGGAAAACTGTTACATCAGCTGCTGCTACAAAGGGAGAATGTTGAGTATTGTTAACAGGTTGTTTATCCTAATGGAGCAAATATTATTTCCAATTTTATTTTCATTGTATAAACTCTTCACTGTTTCCCGTAGGCTATGGAAATGTCTTGTCATGTTCCAGATTCTTCTGACAATCTCATTTACTTCCAGAAATGTTGGGGGAACAAAGTTTGTTTAGATTTGTTTTTTTAAAAGGGTCAGATTGTAATTGATTTTCTGCCCCTGAACAGCCTGTGGAAGTGATTCCTTTGCCTAGAAAAGGCACTTTCAGAAATGGAAAGAACCTACTTACAGTGTTAGCAATGCCAGTTTAAAAGATGTTTAACAAAACAAAAAAGAACACTTACAAGTTTTTCTATTTTTTCCAAGGCTTTGTGGAAGACTGATTTACTTGACCTTTGATAACAAATTAACAAGATTATGATGAGCAATTAATGGCTCTGGGACAGGGCATCAGGTCAAACATGAAATCCCCATTTGTTCTGGAATGTATTTGGCACAAGTAGGCTCATGTAAGTTCTGGGGATACATCGCAGTCTCAGATACAAAGCCCTGGTAACTCTTCATTTCTCAGTGCTGTTATTTCCTCTCCTGTGAAACACAAGCTCACTTATTTTTTAACCTGTTCTCTAATCAAATGCAGTGAGTTATCTTTCCCTAGTTCTTTGAAAATACTTTACAAAATCTTCTGTGCATTGTTTTAAGTTTAGACACAATGAACCTCAAATAGTTTCATTCATAATATGCTGTATGTGCCTTAGCTAACCTAGATGAAATTGCAGCTTGGGTGAATTTGATCTTATCAGGCTTGTGAAAAGAGCAGTGTTTTTTGTGATGTGAAATGAGTGATATTTGATGGAGGTGGCTTTGGCAAATCTTTCAAGTCTTGATTGGATTTGGAGTTAGGTTGTTAGTCACTGTGATGGGAAGAACTATATTTAATTTTTACCTATGGCATGTAGTGATGAGGAAATTGAATTTATTATCTTTTCATGATAAAACATGATGTATTTATCTCCATAAATGAAATAGACATCTGCATAACCCAGTGTCAATGGTGACCTAAGATTTTAACCCCCCTATTTTTAATCATACTATGAAATTTTCTATCTCTCTTTTTTAAAAGAATCTTTTCAATTTCCATCTCTCAAAATACAAGAATTTCTGGCTAAGAATATACTCTTAAGTATTTCTTCTAGTTATATTTGAATCTTATCTTGAGTTTAGTTTGCCTTGTGTGCAAAGCAGAAGTCTATGTGCTCACAAAGCCAAGTCTGTGTGAGATTATGCAATACACATGTACTTCAAGTGTCTCCAAACAGAATTCAAATGGTCCTAAATCCAGCTGTGTAGTACAGTGCTGACTTTGTTTTCTGTGTCCTACAAGTCCAGAGTTCAGATTAGGGGAAGTTTGATTCCTTGCCTGCTGCTGTGTTCTATCCAGAACGGAGCAGTGTTGAAATTCTGAGATATTTGACCACATTTTTCCATGAACTGGCGTCTGAGGGGAGGTTTGCTGTGTAACTTGAGGCATAGGTCTGTCTTCTGTCAGAGCAGATGTTTCGAATTACTTTTTTTAAAGATACCACCAGTTACTATAAACCAAGCTATCTTTCCTAACCACCATCTGCCACTGCAAAGAAAGGAAGGGACATCCCCACTGGAATAAAGGTGGAGTAGGAGCCCAGCTCCTACTGCTGCTTCCCATTGTCCTTCACAGTCTTTTATTGATTTTTATGGTATCAAGAATAAGAATGCTCAAATAATGAAAGTAATGAATCTGTATGTTGAAATCATCCTCAGAAATGGATATGGACAATTCTTATATCTAAGGGAGGATGAAGGGGGGAAGCATTACAACTTTGTTCAAGTAATTGTCAAATTTATATGTAGAGCCTGCATCTCTGGGATGGTGGTAGATATACTGATAGAGGGGTTCTGAGATAAATGTTAGAAATAAAATGACAGGTTTTTGTTTTAACAATGTGTAAAGGTCTTTTTGAATGGCTTTAACCTCTGGTCTTTTTAAAATTATTTTATTTTTTTAAGGAACAAGCACCTGAATGACAGTACTCTGGTAGCTGACTTTCTTCTTAAAAATCTGAATTTGTTGCATTTGGAGGAAAAGTTACTTGCCATTCTGCAACAATTATTTCCAGAAAAGTAAGCTAATGGTGAGATGGATCTAAGATTATTATATCTGCTGCTTCTTTCAGGTAAGCTTAAACTGAGAATGTATTATTCTCGGAACGTGACAAGTACAAGGATTTATCACAATAAGAACACTGCTTTCCTATTGTTTATAAAAAACACTGAATCAAAGCCTCTAAGTTATAATTCAACTCCCCTACAGTTATCAGGCTGACACTTTGTAAAAGAGCTATTGATAGAACCCTCATTAAGAGTGTGTTCAAACCACCTTTGAAAAATATGTGTGAAAAGTAGTCCAAAATGCATTGGTGAGCACTACAAGCAATAGGGTCCATGGTAGTTACAGGAAGCAGTCATTCCATATTATGCAAGAGAGTTACTAAAACCAATTGCCATGATATATTTAAATTATTGGGGGATGGGGTGGGAATCCTGAGATCTGAACATATGTTAAGTGATAGCAGTGACACTTTCAATGTCAGTTAAATTATATTTACTGTGAACAGATGGGATTTTTGTTTTCTAATTCTCTGAGTTGCCTTTAGGAATTCCATCCTAGACCGAGTCCAAGATACAATTTTTTTTTTTCCAGTCAGTCACAGAAAAGACTGAAAGTGCAAGGATATGCTGAAATTTGTTCTCTTCTGCACTTTTTGCTTGTAGTTATTAGTGATATTTTCTAACTGGAGGAACCATAATTAAAATCAGATGGCAAATATATCCTGAAATTTTTATGCATGAAAAATTTGCAAGCACTGCCAGCTGCTGGCATCATTCCAGAAACATAGTTGGTTTTGCTTGTTATATCTGAATGGGTTGCTATGGAAGTTTATTTTCAATCTCAGCCTAATTCTGGAAAGAAATAGATAGAAGAATAACTTAGAAATACAGCTCCAACATTTTCCTCATTTCTGTCCCTGTTTTAGAAGAAAGAGTATTCCTACTGAAAGAGGATGTTGCTAATATATTTTTAAACAGTACTGGTGTGTAATGCTGGAAAGGAGCATATACCATGATGTTAATGATATGCAATTAGGTAGCAGTCTGTAAAAAACCCCCAAACCAAAACTATTTGGTGGTCAAAAGACAGGCTTATGTTCCACCAGGTCAGATAAGCATATCCACTATTTTGACTACAGTTTCCAAGAACTTCTATAGCTGGAATTTGGGATTGCAGCCGCTATAGAGGCTCAACTTAATTGGCTTTAACGATCTTTGGCCAAGTGACTTTCACTGTCTTGGAGGTGATGCACTGGTGTGTGTGTGTGAAGGAAATACTTCAGTTGGAAAACTGAGCCATCCTTAAACAATGTGACATTTCCAGCTCCTCAGACTCTGCGTGGAACCTAATTCACACTGAATGTAATCAGTTACACTTCAGTGTTGGCTAATCTTCAACTGCAATCAATAAATCAGCCTGGACAGGAAGAGAGTAGGCGAGTCAGAAATGTACTGTGGTGTTTGCTTTTGTAGCCTTTTTGAGAGGTCGGATAACAGGGACATCAATTAAAAGCAGGATAAACAGCAGGCTTCTTCGAGTGCAACAGTGTTTCCCTTTCTTAAATGGGAGGGTGAATTTAGCTTTAGAGTAAGCAGTCAAATCATTGGTTGTGTTTATAAGCAATATAATTTAGACATGGCAGGCAAAAACTTCAGTGCTCAAACTTCTTTCATAGAACACAGAGTGTAGATTTTGAGTGAAAATATCGATGTCCAAACCTTCTTTACAGAAAACAATGGTTTGAGTTTTTTCAACCTCAATAATTTTCCAGTGGTTTTTTTTCAGTTATTTCAGCCTGCCTTCAACACTCAAAATGAAAGCTGGTTGTGATGCATATATGTGTGAAGGAAATACCTCAATTTGGATAAAACTGAGCAAACCTCAATGTGTCACTTCCAGGCTGTAATGGAACCTAAGTGTGCTATCTCTTAAGTGTCTTTGTCAACAATGATTGTTTCTATGGTGGGTGAGACTACAATATTTATCCATTGATCTTTATTATCTGGGCTATTTCATGCAAATATCCTCTTTTCCTCCACTGTCTTGTAATCCAATAGACTTGATAAATACCATTGTTTTATCTCTGTTTTTGTTGTGTGGATATTTTGGCTCCCAGCCATGTTTCATAGGCCCCAAGCAATGATGCCTCTGGTAGTTAGAGGTGCCATTGCTGAGACTGTTGTTTAACAGGAAAAGAAAATGCTGAATCAGAACATCTGTTGAGAAGTGCTTTGGCAGGGAGTTTGTCCTCAAAACTAGGAAGTAAGTTGTTCTAACTCCAAGAGCTGGTAATCTTGGGCTTGCAGGGGACAGAAGTACGTGAGAGCTTTATGGGTTGTGTTCTTCTCAACAACAGATGTGTTCATTTGGCCATAGTTCAGAAGATTTACAGGAACTTTATTAGAAAATTTAGCCAAAAGGCAACACACTCTGGTAGTTGATGGTGATTTCTTACATTGCATTGGATACTGCACAACAATTTTGCAAGAAGGCAGAGCCAGCTGTGAGACAGATGAAGCCACATATGTTTCCACACCCAAGAGAGAGGTTTGTGTACAGAATTACAGTGAGGAATAAGGCTGAGTGAATGGTATCAAAGGTTATTCACACAGAGATGTCTGGATTTGTAGATAAAATCACTTGGATTGGTTGTTTTTGTGTTAACTTTCTGACTATATAAGAGTTTTATTGCATTGAAGTCTATAAAGCAGTAAACAGCGAAGAAGCACTTGAAGATTATCCCATTCTGAACTCAAGAATCTTGCATGACTTGTGCATGTGGTTTCTTTCCCAAGCTTGGAATGGTCATACCACTTCCTTCCTTTTTCCCCAATGGCACCTTGCCACTACCACCACCCAGAAAAGTTTAGTGTGAAGAGAGATGCCACATTTTCCTCTCACACATGCTGCAGCACCGGAAAACTATGCAAAATGAGGTTAGAGCTTCTGCCATGCTGAGCCTCTGCAACAAAGCAGGAAACAGATACCAGCCAGGCTTCTGCTTGCTTGTTGTAGCATCAGGGAGAGGTAAGAAAGTTCATTCAGCAGTACTTTGATTCCAGGCAGCAGAGTCCTTGGACTGGAAACAGAACAAGGAGTGCCAGTATCACCCAGGGCAGCTGGAGAACATGACATCTCATAGCCAACATGTATAAAAAGAGTGTTGTCTCTGGTGTGAGTAAAAGGAGATTTTTTAAAGTGTTCAGGTTGTTATTCACTGTTATAACTTTCTCCTTTAATCTTCTGCCTTTTTAGAGACAATGGGACTAAAAAGACTTGTCTGTGTTTTAGCCTTATTAAGTCTCTTACATGAACATAAAATGAGAACAGTTCTGTGGAGAACTGAGCTCCCAGAGTGCACACAGCTAAGAGCTGTTGAGGGCTGAGTAAATGCACTAAAGGTAATTTGCAGACAGATAACTGGATCTTCCTAACAAATTCCCTTCCCTTGTTACAGTCAGTTTAATGTACAATAACACTCTTCCTTTTGTAAGTAAGGGGAAAAAAAAATCACTGCTGGGATTAAAGCAAGCACAGAGAATTTCAGATGAGGGAGAAGACAGTAAAGTTTGGGAAGCCAAATGTTGGTAGTCATAATTGTAAAGCTTCCATTCCTAGGCTACTCAGTAATTTCCAAAGTGACTTTTAAAAAAAAGTGTAACATTTGAGGACAGATGTTGTATATCTTTTCTAGTTCATCCTAGAACAAATCACATGTATATGGCTCATAATTTGTTTCTATTTCTTTGTTATGTATCACATATATTTCCTTGAGGAGAAGTTAGTTTTTAGAAATACTAAACAAACCTTCAATTCAAGCCGAAGAGCTGCAGATAACTGACCCTGCTAAAATGTAGGTCCCATTGTCATGGTGAAGAGTGGTTTGTATGGGCCAGATATTACTGCTGTCAACAAAATTAGTTCAGACAGTAGGTATCCTACAGGCTGGGGGATTCTGCATGTATTGTAAAACAAGTTCAAGAAAACAACTTAACAGTTAATTTAACTTTACAGCAGGAAGTTGTAAATGGTTTGGGGTGAGCTGTAAACATTAACATATCCAGCCTATTAGTGAGCCACTGCTGAAAAGTGGAGTCACAATTCCAAAAGGTGGGTTAGGTGGGGGTGTCCAAGTTTAGTTGTGCACTTTCTTCCAGCCATGGCCTGACTGGAAACAACACTGATGAGCAGATTCGAGAATACAGATTCTGCTATGTGACATCACACACTGGTGTGTCACATGATTTGGGACATGTAGGGGTCCTTTCTTCTGTTGCAGGGTTGTCCTAGAGAACTGGCCAGGTAGATTGTGGGTTTTTCCCTGTATCCTGTAACATGCTTAAGTACTTCTGAGAATGAGAGACCAGATGCAGTGCTACATTACCCCTGTGCTAGAGCAGCTCGCTTGATTTCTAATCAGGATGTGTTGAGCACTGTTTAAATTGCCTAATATTAAATAGACACATGTAGTTCTCTAGGTACATGAAGTTTTTGCCTACTTCAGGAAGAGCTGGTAGAGAGGTAGCACAAGATATGATTCCCTTTACTCCAGCCTGTAACAGAAAAATAGGGGACTGAGCACCTGATACTTTGGCACCTGTCTCTGTTCCTGCTTTCTACCCTTTTGGCCTCCTCTTTTTTCCTGCTGTGGTCCTGTGGTGACAGTAATAGCTAGAAGAGCTGGCATATTTGTTCCCACTTGGCCTTTCTTGTAGTTGAGGTGAGTTGCTGTTACAGTAGCAAGTCCCACTGCCTGCAGCCTGCCCAGAAGAATGGAAAAGTCAGAGCAACTGGAGCTGTGAGATGCAGATTAAGAGACATCTTCAAAATACTGAGCAATATATTTCAGCCTAAATGTATTGCAATAGATTTGCCACAATGTCAGGGGTGTTTTAAATTGTACTTAAGGATGTAGTTGAAGTCAAACAAACTGGAGATAAATCATCTGCAGTACTTTGAATGCTTCAACAGAACCATTTGACAGAACGAAGTGATCAAACTTTATAGGGCCAGTGGGAGAGACTAGCTCTTTGCTTTGGAACTGACTGTCCTTCTGTGAGCATGCCAACAGTGCCAGCAGAATACCAGTGACAGCAGTGTGACATGCTCCTGTGTAACACCTCTGCAGAGCCTGGCTGCTCGCTTTATTGCCACCCACAATTTCCCATATGTGCACTATCACCCCACATGTGAGGCAGCTCTTCACATTTTAATTGCAGATAACGAGTGCCTGTCCCAGAACCAAAAGAAGCCCTGAAAGTTTTCAAATTGCCACCAGACTGCCTGGTTGTTCATCTCCTGTTATTGAGAGGTGTTCAGGAAACAAGGCCAAAATTGCCTTTTTACAACACTGTGGTAGTGGTTCATTGTGAGCATCAGGGAATGCCGCTAGAGGTAAATGTTGCTTCTCACTAGAACTACTCCAGACAAGCAGGTTGCAATGATAGTGCTGATGATATAAAATATTTAAGGTGAACTTCAGAAGGAAGTGAGTGGTAACCTTTGGAATGATTAAATTATTACCCAAAAATGCATTTGGCATTTGTATATGAAATACACATCTGGCAAAGTATGTGAAATACTTACATGCCATAGGGCAGTTCAGCTGAGCCATCCACTACAAGACCAATTCTACTGGACAACACTTTATGTCGGGTATTGCTGAAAGCTTCTTGCTCCTATAGGAACCACGGTGCAGGATATTAAAAAGCTACAGCTGTTTCAAGACAGACTGCAGTTGCCGCCATAACCATTTCCTATAATTTTAAGAAGCTGTAACAAAGGAAAAAAAAAAAAAAGAGAATGTGATAGTGAGGTTTAGGTGCAGGGAGTCTAACCAGTGAACATTCAGTTTTGCCATACAGAAGAGAAAAGTTACTAAATCTTATAAAAGAGGACAGCTTTTAAGAGGTTCTAAATTTGCAGAGAATTCAGTATGAAGTGGGACAGCTAAGCTCAGGCTGGACATATTGCTTATCCTCCTTTCTTGGCATTTACTTTCAGATAAAACCAGCTGGATTCAGAAAAGTGGTTCAGTGCTGAGTACTTCCATGACCTGGAACTGGAGTAGTTGTAATTGACAGGAGTTCCCTTTCTTGTATTTGACTTGATTAAAAAAGTCCTTTTCCTATCACTGATGTTTTCAACTTATCTAGATACCCTGTTTTCATCAGTATCAGTGGCTGTCCTGGAGCCCTTTGGACTCTGCTCCACTCCTATTCACATGATGCTCTCACACTCCTCCTGGAGACAAAAATGCATGCTTATGCTGCTAGAGAGTGGAAACTTACTGATTGTACAGAGCTTGGCAGGAGCTCCTGTTCCAGCCTTCTGACAGGAGCAGGGACAGGCTGCATTTCTGTAAGTGCTGAGCCAATCAAAGCCTTCTTGACTCTGCACTGATGCTGCTTCTCTGCCTGTTTGTTCCTTTCTCCATTCTTATGACAAGTAGGCAAAGCAAGAAAGATGCTTTTTTCTGTGCCTAGTCATTGATGTAGGCAAGGTTTGGAGCAAGTGCAGACCCATTGTAACAACATTTCTGCAAGAGCCCCACAAGTGGAACTGCCTACAGCAAGAGCACAGATTATATTTAATGTCTAACACAGCCATCACTTACCGTATTAGAGCAGAAGGTGGAACAGTTCCTTCAGAGTCCCCAAATGAATTAGCAGTGCAAACTGGCTTTCTGCTGCCTGGAGCTCTGTCTATGCTCCTTGTTTTAACTCTTTGCTAGCCACAATCCAGACCACAAAGAAAACTGCAGTAAACTATGAAATTCATAACTGTATGAACATATGCTTTTATTGTATTATTAATTTACATAAGCTATTGCCTGTCGTGGAAATGTGTTTCAAAAGCAGCATCAATTTGTGGCTATATTGGAAGAGACTAGCTCAATGCACAGTATTTTCCCCCTATATTCCTACTAGCAAGCTTTAAGGAAGTAGTTCAAGCACATCTGGTGACCCCAAAGCCATACCTGTACAGATGCTTTAGGGGAAGGCTTGGTGAGTTACTCCTGAAGGTTCAGAGCAAAGGCAGCTTGTTTCTACCCTTCCTTACACTGCTCGGTGCCCTTTTCATGAAGTCCTATAAAACATGCATTTTGAATGGGTCATATTATGGTCATTTACACAGTCAGACCTGCACCTTGATTAATGACCAGCATTAAAGGTATATCTCCAAATTTTCTTAAAAATATCCAAGACTAGCTTTTCAACTCGGTTATGATAAATTTTATTTTGCAGGTATGCCCGTGCATCCAGTATGCCTGAATTTATGGTGTATTAAATCTACCAGAACAAAGACTTAGTCATCTGTAATTGTTTTATTAAACTGGCAGTCTTATATTTGGAAATTTAGGTCTAAAAACAAATTTTCTTATTATAATTGTCATAGGATAGTAAGGAGTGCTAAAGAGCTAAGTCTGAGTTTGGCTAAGCTATAGTGCAGTACTGAGTATAAATACACTCTCAGTAGATCTCTGGTGGGTATGAATGCCAAGGGAGAGGAGGATTAGTGCTGTACCATTACTTATTTTGAGATGTGCTTTGAAGAATGTGAAAAACTATTTTTGTTATCAGCAAAACCCATAAGGCCTGGGTTCAGTTAGAAGTTTCTGCTTTCCTAAGAAATATTTAAAACCTATTAAATGCAGAGAACCAGCTTGCACTTCAAGAAGATAAAACAGATGAGTTAATATCTTTTTCCTCCCTATCTTTCTGTTCCCCTACTTGGCTGCTGACTGTGGCCATACTGTGACTCACCAGCTGTTGTGCATGGGGAGCACTTGGGCTGGAAGTGAGTGCAGGACGGGTGAGTTCTTGGAGACTGTCCCCACACTCACCAGTCAGTTCCTTCCTTGAGGAAGTGCACAGCAACATGAGAACAGTCACTGCACTCTTCTGCTGGACTTTAGGTTCAGCACTGTATTCAGAGAAAGAAGGTACCAAAGTTGGTAGGTTTTTCAGAAGGACATTGATAAAACATTGATTTGTTCCAGATTTTCCCCCTACCATTGCTACTTTCCTTCTCCTATCCATCCACACACATTCATTGCCTTGAGTCACAGTGCATTTGTTACTACAATCTGTGCTGCAGCACTTTTCTAAAAGGCAGTTTTCCCTGCTAGTACTCCTGCTGAGAACCCCAAACCTTTATAGACTCTAGTCATTTTTTTAAGTGACAGGATTGACAGAACATGCAATGATGAAGAGGCTAGCTTGGCTAAAGTTGGGTAGGCTCTGGTTAAAACCTCTGTAACTCAAACAGGGAGTGGGAAAATGTCAAGCAGTGAATGGACAGGAAGTCAGACAGTTTAAAGCCCATGGTGTTGTTTTATTCCTAGCATTGAGTATTTTCACTTTCATTGAAGTTCATTTTCTTGTTGGTAAATTACTTTTGCATTGTTTGCTTTTTAAGAGAGAAAATATGTTTTTCATGGTAAGCAGTGAGTGAACTTTCAATTTTTAACACAAAGAGAACTTGTTTTACGGAGCCATGGCCAAAATGAGAGATTATATATCTAAGTGTTTTCTTTAGCTGAAAATCCTGAAAACAAGTAAAACTCAGAGAAAACAGTCTTCGATGTAAAGAGTAGCTAGAGGCCTTGTTTTGCTTAACTTGTTTGATTTCAAGATCAAAGAGAAATTTATGGAGAATAGTAATGCTTTAGAGACAGTTGTTTGAACTTTGGATTTGCTAACACTAACAGCTGCTGATATCCTTGAGAGGAAGATCCTTGGTAGCTGTGCAAAACAAGCTCACTGCTTTCATCTGCATTGGGAAAATCTCGGCTGAAAATATCGCTGCTGTGAATAGAGAAACAGAGAGAGTGTGGTTGTATGGACTGCCTGGAAAAATCACAGAGGTGGAGGACAAAGTGTCTCAGTCTAATATAGACGAAGTTAAGATTATGATTGATTGGATTTGATTGCCCTGTGGTGTGGTGAGTTCCCTTAGGAGTTAGATGGCATGTTTGTGTAAAGCTTGTATTTCGCTCTGAAGATGGATGGAAATGTTTCTCAACAGGAGATATGTCTCAGAGCTTATCTAGGAAAAACACAGAAATTATGGGAAAAAAATCAGTTTTTCAAAAAATTGCAAAATGGGAATTCAGAAGTCCTAGTTTAGGCCAGAAATAATGTTAAAGGCATATTGTAGTCTTCCCCTCCTTTTGACATGTAGAAGGATTCGGATTTGGCCTTTATCTTCTGCCCCTGTCTGACATGTAACAGCTCTGAAGAGAATTGTGTTGACAACTCACGATAAGGAAAGGCAGAACTTGTACTGGAAAGAGTGTTTTTCAGGCAGTTATCAAAGTCCTTGCAGCTCCCCATCAAAGCAAACAAATCCACAGCAAAATGGATTGAATGTGGTAGTTGATTCTGAATTCTTAACTACCAACCAGCACAAAGATACTGACATACTCTCTTTGGCTGACATTATTAAATCCTAATGGACTTTCCCCACCCTTCACCTGTTTGACTTGCCTTCCATCTTGCTTTTGAGTTCCTCTCTACCAAGCTTTGAACTGTTTACCAACTCACTTTGAGCCCAGCTTCAGCTGGAAGCAGGCCCAACCTGTGGTAGAAAGGGTCTAAAACTAATTTGTCGTAGCAAAGACGTATTAGACCAAAAGCAGACAAGCGTGTCCTTTATTGAGTGTTTCATGCTGCCTTCCAGTGGGACAGAGCTGAAAACTGTAGCCCTTTTAAAAGCAGTAATGCAATTATGTGCTGTATAAGTTCTTTAAAAATCCTTTAATGAAAACCAGCCAGTTGTGTTGTTATCAGCAATGCTGGGGAAGGCAGTGTGAAAGCGCAAGGTGTTATATTGCAAGGGTCCTGAGCACTGGGGTGAATAAAACAGGAACACCAGGACTCCTGAGATTGGTGAGTAAGGCACATATTGAGCAGATAGCTACAAAACCATTGTAACAGTACCTTCTGGCTACTAAATATGCATTAAAAAATAAAATTACTCCTATTGCTACAACTACCACTACTAATTAGATCTGATTTTGAGGCTGTAGCAAATGTGGCCTTTGGAAAGTTGCTGCTTGTTCATACCAATGGCTAAATATGTGTACAAGCCCAAGTTATTTGAAGCGTATTTTAAGATTTGAGACATAATGCACATTTATATCCTGTAAAAACTGTAGTTTCATCTATATGACATCTTTGCTTCAGAAGAAGTCCCTTTTAAAGGGCTGCAAAATGGTGCTCTCTGATGTCCACCTGGAGTCTATGTAGTCAACAGGCTTGCTTCTGCTGACTTCACAGGGCTTTGATAGCAGATCATATATGAACTGGAATTTGTATATTCATAAGCATTACACACAGGGCTATCTCTACAAAAAAATTGGAAAAAATACACAGCCTCTGTTAGTCAGAATCTTTTTTATATAAAGATGGAAACAGGTTTGGTGTTTTTTTTTTTTTTTTTTAATAACCCCACAGTTAATTTCTAATATTAGTAACAAATTACATAAACCCTGCTCTGTGAGTTATAAAGAAATCTGGATCAATGATGTCATTTATCAAACAATGTCTGCTTAGAAAGCTTTCATTCATGTGATATCCATGCTTTCTCTGGAGATTTTGGCTCAAATCATGTAAACTTAATATCAGAATAATCAGATGCCACAGAGTCCAAATATCAAATAGATTTAGCAGTGGCTGGGATGAGATGAAACTTACCTTTTAGCAAGAAAAAAAAAGACCATCTTCTGACTTGAAACATGCCTTGATGCCTTGCAGCACGAGCCTTCAAATGTCTAAAAACTAAAGCAAAACTGCATGAATTGTTTGCCTTCACTCAGAGTAATACCAGCATTCACAAGATGGTGTTACAGCAGGTTTTTAACCAGAGATACACACACTAAGGTAGATGTAACTGCTTATTGAAACTTCCTTGGCTCAGCCTGACATCTGCCCAACTTGCTCAGTTCTTTGGATTGAGTTAATAGCAAGGCAAGGAAAAGGATTCATTTTGGTGGTTTAAAGATGAGCAGCTTGTGCTTTTCCCCTTCAGTCCTGTGGGGAACATGCAGAAAGGAGCAGGTTGGTGCTGTTGATGAGTGCAGGCAGTGTATTTGCTGGTGCTGTTTGCTGACCACAACAGCAAGGAAATGTAATAGTGTGCCTGGTTCTCAGTGTTACCAAAACAGACCCACACTTCACTGATCCGCAAGGCACTCTGAAATTGCTTTGACATCAGTTCTGCTTTCTGGTATAATTGAGTTCACTGATACCTGGTTTTATTTATATCACAAAGGTACTTTGGGTACAAAATGTGCTACTGTGATGGCATTACCTGGCCAGCAGATTGGGAAAGAAAGCTAACCTTGATAGAATGTAGGTATGGGAAGAATGGTATTATTTCAGTTACATTTTTAAGAGATTTTTTTAAAACTCTAGTTCCCTCATCTGTTCTGCTAGAAATAAGAAAATATGTTTGAGGACAGGTTCTCTTTTCATTTGCTCTGATCAACAGGTCTCCTTCCAGAGTAAAGACAGTGGCATAAATGGCAGGAATGAAAACAACTACCAAGGTATGGCCTTTGAAGCAAACTAGTTGTGTGTGTAAGCCTGATTATTCTTAACTTCCATTGCATGTTTCCAGCATTCCCAGGTGCTGAGGTTGTCTTATCTGTTTTATAACATAAAATACTGGAGGATAGTTAGTCAGCCTCATTCTCAGCTGTTGCAGATCTCTGCTATGTTTGGAAGTTATGCCCAGTTCACTGGGCTGAATTTGGCCTACTCCTAGAATTCATAGATCTTCATATTAATTTGGGCACTGTTGAAGGGGGGCTTAAAAATTGAGTCACTGAAATGAATCCAGTTAAGAGGATGGGCATTCTAAAAGACAGTATATGACTGATGGCATAGGCCCTGCAAGCTCAGGGTAATTAGGTTTTGTACTTCACTTCTTGCACCTGAGCTGTTGCCTAAGTGACACCAGAATTTCCTGTAGTGTTCATAAAGTCAGTCCTGGCTGCAGAGTCTCTGGACAACTCACTTGGCAACCTCCCAGTGTTATGTTTTCCTGCTACATTGATACAGACCCTAAAACTTACAGATATTTTAGTTTACTGCAGCCACCTCTTTTAAATCAAGAAAATCAGTTATGTGACCTTCAGAAGTAATCAGGCCTATCTTGGATCTCCAAATTTCCTGTGATTTTTTTTTTCTAAAGGTAAAATTGAAGTGCCTTTAAGAAAGGTTATAAATTTAGCAGAACAATTCCTTTCTGTGAAGAACATTCATCAGGGAAGGGTTCATGCCAGGTCTGAGGAAAGCCACACATTTGGGTGCAGTGTGGAACAGAGACAGAAAATGGTAGTGCTGCAGGTACAAGGCATTGAAAAAGTCTTGGAGCTGGATCTCACTTGTCTGTACAGAATCCACTTCTGTGTGGGAGAATCTTTCATTTCCTATATCCAGCTTTAAAAAGCAGAATGAGATTTCCTCAAATATACAGAAACATGTAGAATGCATGTTCCAGAGAAAGTAAGAGCAACCAAATCTGTGACACTCAGTAACATTTCCATGGGAGGGTTTTCAGCTCAACCAGTTGTAGTCTTCTGTCCTTTTTCCATCTGAGTAAGTAATATTACGTACTGTAATTTATTTGAAAATAAATGAAAGGGACACTGTTGGTTCAGGGAAAATATTTTTCTTACCCCCTTAGAACTTCCTGCTCTTTTTAATTGATTTAAGCTAATAAGATCTAATTTTCATGAAGCAACCACACCAGTTTGAATCAATCACAGGCTCAGGCACCATCCTTGAAGATACACTACACTGGGGAAACTACATAAATAGGACAGAGAAAGGGAAGGAATTAGCAAAGTTAAGGTCAATCTTATGCCTGTGGGAATACTTTCCTTTTGTCAAGTAAGGTAGCCAAAAACCCTTCCTGCTGGGTTAAAGAACAGAGGGCAGTGGTACTTGTTGCAAAAGCTGTACATGATTACTGTAGCTCTAGGAATTTTGCACACCTAGGAACCACTGCCACACACCCTTCTGATCTGTTTAGTTTCCCTTATATTTACTTTCTGTTAATTAATTTGTGTCCTTGGGATGCAGACCATAACTGCATGCTGTACTTAAGATGTGGGTAAAGCAAGGATTTCTATAGAAAAATGATACTTTTCAAAATGTTTTCTCTTTGTATTCACTCAGATATCAGAGTCCTAGAAATACAGATGTTCACACAGCTTTATTTCCTCAGATATAGAAAGCAGAAAAGCATCTAAAGATTTACTCAGATTGAATTAGGCAGCAGTTATGCCTCACATTGTAGGGCCTTACATCAGCAATTGCAGGAGGAGGTGAAGTTGCAGCTGCATTTTTGCTGTACTTGGAGTGACTGGTTCCTCATGAGTGCCAACGGTGAGATCCATTCTGTATTGCACTATTTCCCAGCAGGGCAGTCCATCTCATCAAGTATCTGGAACATAATATTTTTTATTTTGGTGAAAGTATTCCACATAAACAGGACACCTAGGTTTATGGCTGTTCTGTGGTGCTGAAGCAGCATCCAGCACTCTGAGTGTGAAGAACTGGACCACTAAAACTGCAAGTCATCCCTGTTTGCACAGCCTGTCTCGATGGAGCTGGGCATCAATTATCTCTGATCTAGATATGAGTTATACTGTAGAAAGGAGCTTAGTACCAGCAGTTCCTGAGAAATCTGTCAGTAAATTATTAAAACCAGTGTTTAATTAAAAGATGCACTCAATCTCATGGCCAGAGAAGCTCCAAGTAGGACATATGCATGACTGAGAGCCAGTTCAGACCAGTTTTGTCAGAGCATTGCTCAAAGAATCACTGGTAGGGGAATTATTCTAGCAACACTGCTTTGTAAAGAGAAATAAATCCCATTTTTTCCTTATCAATGCAGGGCCTGTTGTTTTGCAACTTCTGAAAACTCTTTGACCCTTTCATGGGACTAACATGCATCGTAGTGTTAAACACTTCAGATACATACATGTTATTGTTAAACACATCAGATGTGGTTTATTTTTCCTTTACCATTACTACAGGAACCAATTTAAATGGAAAAGTTTACAAAGTTGGACTAAATAGGGCTTAATCCAGTCCTCCTCCCTATGATGCTACACCCAAAATTTCATTCCAACTGATTGTTCTAACTCACTCTTTTACACAAGTTGGCTGCCCAATGAAGCCATGAGGAAGCATCTGCATCAGTTCCAGGCCACTTTCCCTTGAGAGGGATTCTTCTATAGCTTTTTTGGATGCAAAACATTTATTTATGTTAGAATTTTTCCTTCTGCTTTTTTTTTCCCCCCTGTACTTAGGATGGAGAAAGGAGAAAGATTGTTCTTAATGGGCAGCTCTGGATTTACTTTTACATGTCCAAAGTCTCTGTAGAACTTCATGTGTGGACACAGAGAAAGTAAAGGTGTAAAAAAGGAAATTCAGACTAATTACTTAAATTCCTCTATTGTTTTTATGTTGGTTAAGAAAAGGAATGAAGAAACTATTCAATGAGGACTCAAGCCTCAAGATCATGATAAATTTTTTAGGTCGCACTGGAGGAAGAATTTCCAGGTGATTTGTATTGAGTTATCAATTATCACTGATTACTCACTACTTCTGTTCTATCCATAAGTATTTATTGGCTTATCCTCACCTGGGGAGAATTCTTTGAGGTGAAAATGTAGGTAAATTCACATTTTACTTTTTGATACTACCAAAATGCCACACATTAATGCCAATAGTATGGGGGGCAATTGGTCTCTGTAAGTGAGGACAGCCCTTCTCAGACTGTGGTGCTGAGAGACGGGGGAAAGTCAGATTGTCCAAATGCTCATGGTGTGTGTGTGAATGAGGAGGGAGGAAAAACCCTTTCTTCATTTATCATGGCCTTTAAGCAAATACCTAATACTGGGGGACAAAATCTCCTTACATCTGTACAGATCTGATTTAGACTCTGCATTAACAGATAGGAGTTGTGTGTAGAAACTCTGTTTATTAATGGCCTATTGATATTTTGAGCATTAATTCATTAGCAAAGAACAAAATTTAGTGTACTAAAACTATTCGCCTGAAGTTGAGACAGACACGTATCCCACAGGGCATTGTTATTTATTTGTAGTTATAGAAGAATTTTGTTCTAGCTTGATAACTCTAGAGTAACTGAAAAATGCAGACATAGGATCTCAGGCTAAAGAAGATTTATGGTTTCCAAAGATACTTCTTTTTTGTCTTAAGTTTTGGGGACCATAATATTTTTTTCTTGTTTTTGTAATTGTCTTGTTTTTAGGACAGTTTATGTACTTTCAAAATTAATGTCTTGAACATATTTTTTCCTCTCTTTTTAAGCAGTTCTATGAGAACATTTTGCCCTCTAGTGGTGCAAAGAAGTGAGACTGAGCTCAACCCTTGCAAGACCTGTTAAAAACATTAAAAGGCACCTGTGGTATTTAAACACAGAAAATGCAGCTCCATAGATCATCACCATTTGTGAGCTATGTTTCAAGGGCCAAGAGAAATAATGAGTTTTGAAAATGTTCTAAATACAGTTGATTGTCTTATGCAATCAGTAATGAATATTGATATATAATAATGAAAATTGTTCTAAAGTGTCCAAAGTGTTTTGGTATTCACAGTAATTTGTTATTCTTCTTTGTTGTAAAGCAAAGGGAAAGGCTAATAACAAATACCCTTTAACCTATTCTAGAAAGAAAACATGCATAATACACCAGTGTTAGAAACAGGCTTTAGACTGAAAAAGAGATGTTTAATCAAATCGTAGCCAAAAAATGTATAAAAGCTTCCTTTGAAAAGCCTCACTCTGAAGGATTAATATGTTAATTCTGAATGAATTTAATTCAGTTACTCAAACTCAGAATTCAGCTAATTTACACTAGAATGCATCCTACTTTATGTGGGTTTTTTAAAATATCTCTTCATAATCGGAGAGGTGTTGCAGATACTCCAGCATTACTGACATGCTTGTTTGCCGCTGATGATGCTCCTGGCCTCCACAGCGTCCTTTGGCTTATTCCAGAATATTTTCAGGCTTAAAAAAGTCTGAAGAATGAGTTGCTCGGGCAACCCTTACAGGAGGTGATTTGCTCTAAGCTGCGAGGACACGCTGTGATGTGCCAGGGACAGCAGTAACCACAGGGAGGCAGGGCAGGCAAGCGTTTAGCGAGCAGGTAACGCTACAAAATGCCAAGTGTTTCTGCACTTACCTCTTCCTAAAACACAAAAGGTTGCTCTGTTCCTATTGATGGCACGTTTTGCTTGTGCATTTAAGGAAGACACAGAAAAAGGTTATAAACAAGTGATCAGAGGTCCACTGAAGCACTGATATGCTTGATTTTATTATTTTTTTTAATTTTTTTTAAGCAGAGTTGAACAGTAGCTGGTGTGCAAAGGAAATGACACAGATGAAGCAATGGTGATGTGCACTGTGGTTTTCAGGAGACCACAAAACCAGTCCCATTCAGTTTTTCCATGCCATGACCTTCAAAAAGCATTTAAAATTTACATGCAAGAAGAGGCAATCACAAAGGGAGCTGGGGCCTGGGATGAGCTCTTCCCTATGCAAGTTTTTCTTTCTTTTTTAAGCTCTCTGCTCAGTAAGGTTGAAGCAAACAGCAAGGTTCCCCCTCACACATTATACAAATAACTACTTTTAGAAGGTACAGTTTACTATAGCTTCCCCTTAGCTAAATTAGCTATAGCTCTGGTGTTTCCAGTTTGAAATTGAACACAGGCCAAGATCTGCAACACATTCCCCTCATGACAGTAAATCAGATGCCATTAAAACCCAGCCTCTTACAGAGCAGCTTCCCTCAGTCTATTGTGATGACAAACCCATCTAGCATTTTTGAGGACAATTCTATGCCATATTGCAACAAGGGTTTTCACTTGCAAACAAAGAAGAATCAGACAGAATTCAGAGTGGCCTTCAGCTGCTTCAGTTTTCTCTGTAATTTGCTTGTTGGTCTGAGAATATGTAAGTGTTTGGCAGAGGAATGTTGCTTTTGGGAATCACTGCTGGTGGTTGTTACAGGTCCTTCTGCCTATATTAATGCCATTGAAATTAATTGTTCCCTTTTTTCCCAGCCTTGAAATACAAAAGGCTTGAGTTGTGGCACTGAGATTTTTATCTCACTAGGTGGATAATGTTACATGTTTAACTTTATTTTATTTACACTGAATGATGGGAGGGAAATAAACTTCATATGAAAAAATCCCATGAAAGTTCAGGCAACAGGTCAGGCTGGGTTGTACAACTGGAAATTCAGTTTTGATTTACCATAGGATTAAAGGAATTGCTCAGTTAAGTTTTGCTTATGTATTCCTCAGTGTTGAGTGTTTTTCTATAGGCACAGTGACATCTTAACCTGTCTCAGGCACAGTGAACTAGGGAGGAGTTACCTGAGGATTGCTCTTATGGAGTGTCACTGTCCTCCAAGTCTGGGACTGTGTTAAACTGCAGTGCTAAGGAAAATTTCCTCAGCATCTTGACAATTAGAGTACAACTCTTTAAGGTGTTTGGACCCACTGCCTCAGGTCCTTCTGATCTGATAAGAAGATTCATGGCAGAGGTCTAAGTTGAATGACCAAGGTGCTAGGATTTGTTTTAAATGAGAGAAATTTCACTTTTCTACGTGCTTTTTCTGAAGCTGGAAATTGACTTTCATTCACAAACTTTAGCTACCTTGGAAGTAGCATGAATCCTCTTAACCACACAAAACACAACCCACCAAAACAAAGGCCAAACTAACCAAGAACAATTTAAAATGCTGCCTAAAACCTACTGTCTTTGAAGATGAATATTTACTCCTGTGAAAAAAAATTCACCTGTAAGAAGCTGAAAAAACTTCTTACAAACACTGACTGGTAGATTTTTCAATATATGTTTACAATAAAGTCTTTTTAAGTCTATCCATGCTGCATCATTTAGTTAGAGAAATGCTTCCTCATGTTTACCTTTGCTTACGGCACTGAACTTAAAATAGAGTTGTTTTGTGAATAAGATTTATTTTACAATGAAATGACATCATATTAAGACAGCCACAGAAGATACTGCTTTTCTTACTTTTCCTGGTCTGATGACTTCAAATTCCAATAGTTATCTATAGATTTGCCAACTCCTAAAAGAAAACGTGTTTTTTGCCTCAAGAGAGGACAAATAGTAAGGAAAATGGACAGAATTCTGGTTCTCACTTCTTTTTCTGAGTAGGGAAGTAGGAGTCTCTGTGACCCACCCACCCCTGCACATTACTAGAAATGTGTCACATTCACAGGGCCCCTGCTCTCTCCAGGAAAGAAAGACACAGTAAACAAGGAAGGTACTTCACAGGGTTTTTTCTGCTTTACTTTCCACCCCTCTACTCTCAGAATGGCTCTGCCTTAGAAGAACAATTTGCTCAAATTCTGAGTTTTCTGCTCTGTTGGCCCTCTGAGGGGCTACGACATAACACAACTGTCATTTCTGCTCGTTTCCTGCTTATAGTACTGAGACCTTTCAGGTTCAATATTCACATTTACCTAAAGTCATTACTGCATTTGCTAAGCAGTGAATAATGAGGTTGCCAATAGACCAGCACTTTACTCATTTCATGAGGAAAATCTGCACTGACACTTAGCTGGGAGTCTATTTTGAATTTTTCTAGCTATTGATCTACATTCTGAAGTGCACCCCAGACCTTCTGTCTCTTGACCTGATCATAATTTTTAGTCCTTCATTTACAATGAATTAAAAGATCATTTCCAGTAAACCCAAGTATCCCCCTGGAATGTTGCCTAATTTGCTGGAAAGTAGTGTAACTGCTGTTTGCAGAAAGACATTTGGACTTAGAGCCTTAAACCAAAGGCTTAGGGCCAAATACTGTCTTCAATTGCGCCACGGTAATTCTAATGTAATTATTCTGCTTGTCGTGAAGCTCCTCTCTTGTCATCCTCTTCCTGTTTGGGATTTGCAGAATATTTTTCAGGAGTAGTAACAATTTCCTCTGAAAGCACCTCCAGGAAATGGTCAGAGTGACAAATCTTACATGATTTCTGTAGATTGGTCAGTGTAAAGATGGAGAAATCGAGTAAGTTATTACTTGGCCTCTGGTAAGTGCTGTGTAGCATTTCTCAGAAACTAGAGAATTATTATCTGGCACTTCTCTAACTCTATTTTTAGCAAAGAAGCCCTTTCTTCATCCTCACTAGATTCTTAATTCCAAGCAAGAAACTCTGTCTTCTCAAAGAGGGGGAGGAAAAAGAAGAGTTGCAGGGATATGGCTGGGATATCAGAAAGCACAGAACCTCAGCTGAACAGTGATGACTTAGCACAGATCCTTAGCTGTATTTTCAAGGTAAATAACTTTGAGCATGAAGGGAAACCGGGTGCCAGTGCAGAGGGCACTGACAAGCCAATGCACTCATTAGAATTCAAAGCACTCCTGTGTGTCTTCTGTCCCCTCGAGAGCAGGCCACAGATGGCTTGTAAAATGTACCTCAGCCTTTGGAATATGAATTTTAGAGCTGCCAGCTGATGCCCTGCTCCCCGCTGTTGGTTGCAGAGTCTGGTTGGTGGAGATCAGACAGTATTACGACGTCAAATTGCCTGATATACCTCCACCACATGTTTGCTCTTCAAAAAATACCCTCAAAAGCTCTGATGTAAAAGTATCATCACATATTCCCTGGGCTAAATCATTGCAGCTAGCAAGCGTGGGTAAGAGATCAACTTGAAGGGTTTTGTTTTCCCTGTCAGAAACACTATTTTAATTATATCTCCTGTGGCCAAGCAGCACCTCAAATACTGACTTTTAACAAACATGTCAATTGAGGGTTTTAAACTAATGCTTGTAGGTCTATTTTGGCTCACTCCCTGGCATTTAAATGTAGGGTTTCCTCCGATAATGTTTCTAAGTTTTGTTCTAAAACCATGAGAGCTTGAAAAGTTCAGAAATGCATCAGCTAGCTCTAGAAATCAGGAGGGCCCTGGAACCAGGAGATCAGCAGCTTAAATTCACATCACTGCCTATGGATGAAATACTCTATCATCTTTTAGAAAAATATAGCTTGTAAAATTGGACACAGAAATTTAGTCTCCCTCATAACAGGAAAAGAAACTGGGTTGAAGGAGAAAGAAATGGGATGGTGAGACTATAACAAAGAAAACCAAGTTCTTTACACATGACATGGTAGTGGGCTAAGGGAAAGGGCTTGCTTAGGGAGGGATCTGTGCTGATAGGAAAAGAACCACCCAGAGGGGCAGAAGAAATTTCGTTGTGCCCATCCATCACAGGAACCAACCTGGCCAAACCCAGTCTGTCTGTTGTAGTCCAGGCAACAGCACAGGGGTAGAAGTAATGCTGCCTAAAATCCTACTCTCTTGTAGCTCATCTCAGCTTGATATAGGAGCAAAGCTAGGTAGTGGCTGTCCCTGCAGGGATAAAGACAAAGTGAGCTGCCAGGCGAGCAGATTTACGAGATGGAAAGCATTTTGAACAACACTGACAAAAAGTGGCAGAAAAATTCTTGTTCTTGTCTATAGGTGATAAAATGGGCCACTCAAACCCCCTTATTTTTCTCTGTGTGTCTTACACCAGCCCTGAACAGCCTCAGCCTGCAGCAGAGGCCTGGCTGTTCCTGGGTACCTCTCACATCCTAATGCCACTCTGGAAACCTCAGAGTGCCTCACACGAAGTCCTGGCTCCCGTCTGCTTGCTTGGTAGGAAGGACAGTTGTAACCTATCCCAAACCAATTATATCCTCTAGGTTTGGTTCAAGTTTTAAGATTTTTTTTTTAAATTTGGGAAAACCGTTCAGTTGCATGAGGGAGGAGGTGATGCCAAGACATCGACTGTGCTTCAACATTTGGTTTTATCAAAGCGACTGAGAGGCAGGCATCTAAAAATTCCCAACTAGCAAAATAATCTTGTCTGTGCTTTATGTGTTATAAATTTCTGATAAGTTTTGGATCTGCTGTTTTAAAGGCAACACTGTAAGTGTTTCTGTGTACCAATGTCTGTCTCTTGAGTTGTGGTTGTCTAAAGCCTCTGTTCTGTGCAATAACAGCCCTTGCACTTGCTTGCTTTGTTGCTTTCTCTCCCCACAGTCCCCACCTCTCCCTTGCCCCCAAAATGCCTGCAGAATGCTAGTTGAAATGAAGAGTGCTAAAGAGGTTGGAGTAATTTCTAGACACAGTTACAATTTTGTGGTGTGGAATTCAAGAGGATTCAGACAATAATGCTACAGCCTACACTTGCCATTGACAGCAAAGTTTAAACCAAATGAGATGGTCTAAATGGACTGAGCCACAGAAACACATTTTGTCCTTTGCTATTTTTCTAGAAAAAAATAAAATCAAGGCCGTTTTGGGATGTAAAACTAAATAGCTGCCTCTGGCATTTAGGAGAATTAGAGGAATGGTGGAGGGTCTGAAAGAAAGCCAGTTTGAGGGTCACATTCTTTACTGCTTTCATTTGCTGCTGTTACGGAGATTGGAACACAGTTGTGCTTAGTGCTTGGTTTCCATCTCAGATCCAGCTGGGAAAATGCAGTCAGTGCTTCTATGACTGAGGGGTAAAGTTTCTGATTTTGATATACATTCTCTTTGCTGAGTGCTGAAGGTCTAAAATTCTACCTCTCTAAGGCATTTTCTGCTTTTCAGGTGAATTGGACTGAAGATTTCTGACGTCCTTTTGAAGGCTTCCTGCAGGAAAGATGAAATTTCAAACCTATATATTACCTGAACCTTGATCTCATCCTGTCTTCTATTGAAATATATGACTCAAAAATGCTTCCCCATGAATTAGGCACTCATCATGCATTTTAACCTCCTTGGAGAAAATTATGCAGGTCTCTGAGTTGCCTGCATGAGTTATCTTTTATTCATTAGAATCCTAAATGTTATTGACATGCATTCTTAATTATTCCCTGCTGGAAACAGTAGTGTTCCTGAACAAGTATTTTGCATTTGTTATGTCCTGCTGCTAGCATAGTTAATAATGTATATAATAATAAAATATGAAACTATCAGAGCAGAATAAGAGAACTTATTAATATGATTCAATATAAGAAAATTGTTACTTGTGAATTGTACAGCCTAACAACAACATTTTCTGAGTATTTCAAGCATCCAGAATCTTTGTGATAGGTCTAGCATGGAAATGACACTGCCAAAATAAAAGCTGGCAAGACATCACCTGCTATCCCTCCAAAAGCATTAACTGGGGAAGTACCTTCCTTAGTGGAACTCATGTTGCCAAAAGCTTTCACAAGCAGTCTTTGGACATGTCTGGAATTAGCGGCTGTTTATTCAAACAGAAAATCCCAACCCTAAAAATTATATTTGTGCTTCAATGTTTCCCCTACCTACTCTTTTTCCATCTCTTCCTCTGTGCACACACATACATACTTTTCTTTTGCTTTTTGCTGTATGGGAAACCCAAAGATTTCTACAAAAATAAAAGTTTGTTCTGGAAAACTGTACAATATTCAGGGTTGCTCTCTGGTAGGAAATCTAGAAGGATCAAAAAAGTCAGTAAAAATGACAGCCTTTTTTGTGTTGTACAGCAGACAGAGTGTGAGTGATTTGCCAGCGTATCCACATCTCTTTCCTTAGTCATTTCCAGCTGGCTGCAATTCCTTAAATACACAGTTTTGCATGCTGTGCAGTTACATATCATCCACTTCCTATGCTGTCATCTCAAAGATTTCTCATTTCATTCTGTAGGATATTTCAGTCTTCTCTGATGCTGATAACATGTCCCACCTTTGACATTGACAAATATCACCTTCTGCATCTTTTTAATGATAATGGCAAAATTAAATATTAAAGACATGTAGTCCTAATTTCAGACCTTGAAAAGACCATCTAGGAACCAATTTTCAGCCTTCTCATTTTGGCACAAATTATCAGTTCTTTGGTTTAATCAGATCCCTTGCTGCTTTATACTTACTACACTAAATGTTTTCCTCAGCCTGAAAAACTTAAAGTGCTGTTTAATCACAGCAGGTCTAAACTACCTGGAATTTCTTATCAAAGAAAATACTAGAATGATCTCAAGGGTGTGCTACTGGTAATCTGATACAGGATATTATCTTGTTGTCCATTCATCACTTAATCTTCAGTATTTCTTACCTTTAAATTGCATCCTAAAATCTTAAAACCTCTTAAAGATAAGACAACAGGGTCATGGTTAATTAGATTGTTTATCTTGCTTTTATTTTCCAGCCATGTGGAGGTTAACTGCCAACAGCTCCCTGTAGCTTTTCTTCATGTATCTAAAAATCATAGTGTCATAGAATAATTTGGGTTTGATGTGACCTCCAAAGTTCACCTGGGCCAACTCCCTGCTCACAGCAAGTCTAATGAGATCAGGTTGTGGTGGCATCTGTCCAGTGGAGTCTTAAACATCTGCAAAGAGGGGGGACATTCCACAGCTGCCTGGGCATTTGAGTACTTTCACGGTAAGAAAATTTTATTTCTATCTAATTGCTTTCCTATGTTCCTCCTTGTGCCTGTTGCCTTTTATCCTACTGCTGTGCCGTTCCAAGAAGAATCTGACTCTATCTCCCCTGTACCCCCTGATCAGAGAAGCACAGGCTGCAGTAAGGACATCCTGTGAGTGTTTTCTCTTCCAGGCTCAACAGGCCCACTTCTCTCTGCCTCTCCTCTTCCATAATATTCTCCAGCCCCCTAAACCATCTTGGTGGGCACTCACAGAACTCCAGAATGTGAATGTCTGTCCTGTACTGGAGAGACAGTACTGGATGTTATATCCCAGAGAGGTCTCACAAGTGCCAAACAGAGGGAATGATCACTTCTCTCAACTGGTGGCCACAAGGATGCACCCCAGGCTAAAACCTCCTAGGTTCCTTTGATCCAAGGATGCCCTGTTGATTGATGTGAACTTGTCCACCTGGACCTTCAGATTTTTTTCTGCAGAGCTGCTTCCCAGAGAGTTGGCTCCAGCCTGTCTAGGTTGTAAGGGTTCATTCCATCCCAGATGCAGGAATCTGTATTTGCTTTGGTTGTTTAACTCCGCCGGTTCCCATCAGCCCATTTCCCCAGGCTGTTCAGGTCCCTCTGATGTGCTGCCCTGCCATCCAGCATGTTGACAGCTCCTCCCAATGCTGTGTTATCTGCAAACCTGTCAAGAGTGCACTCTGTCCCATCATCCAAATCATTAATGAAGACATTAGACAGTGGTGATCCCAGCACTGATCCCTGAGGGACACACCAGTAGTGGCTGACTGCCAGGTATATTTTGCATCAATAGTTATTATTGATGATTTCTCTCTCGACATGCCAGAAACCAGCAGATCTGAGGGAGATTTGTCTGTCTTACTCACATTTGCAGTGAGATCACCAGTGGCAAGACAGACATAGTCCTCAAAAAGTACTGGTTACTAGCAGTTTCCCAGTGGAGCTTAGTTTGAGCACAAAGTTTTGGGAACACCATTCAGGTTATGCAATTTATGTTGGGAATAGAAAATATTGTCTAAAACTGAAGTCTTTCCAATAATGATTTCTCATATTCTACATAATAACGTGGGTTTTTTTCAAGCAAAATATGTAAAATTAAAAATATTTCCATACAATTCAGCTGGAAACAATTGAAAAGGCCATTAAAATAAAATACAGCAGTGGGCTGAAAACAAAATATTTTTGTTACTGGCAGTACTAAATGATCCTCTTCACTGCTGTCTTGTGAAGAAAAATGAAAAGATAAAATACAAGAGGCAAAACTGAAAGCAGAGTGTATTGTGTCCACTCTGGACACTTAGGTAACTTTTGAGATTTATTCTCACAGTTAGAATAACTGGCTGATGCTGAAATAATCCCTTGCCAGAGTAACAAGAATCACTAGCCTAAAAAAAATTTTTTTACAGCACATTTTAATATCAATATTATTGGCTCTGGGACTTGTGTTCTGTCACTGGTTTTGACAAAGAAGAGAAAGCAATTATAGAGCTGAAACATGTTTGCCATCAGTTGTACTTGAAAAGCCTTCAAGTTAAAAGCATGTATGACACCAGATTGGGTAATGTGTTAAAAGATGTTTAAAATGTACAGGAATAAACGCCGAATTAAACTCTTTTCTTGTAACACTCTTCAACTTCAGGAAGCAGTCAAACTAATCCATACTTGATGCTAAGTAATATTTCTGCTCTACATCCATTCACAAATTACATGAAGGTGAAATTCTGCCAGATGATGTAGACAGGAGGAGTTTGGTGACCCTGTGAAATTATGGGTTAACATAACAATGCCTCAGCTGTAGCCTGTATTGGAAGAACAAAATATACAAAGAGAAAATGAAATCATTGGAGGCAAGGCTGAGATAGTAAGGGAAGTCTTTTTTTACACTGCCTTTTTGGAGAGAAAATTTGTAGAACAGCTGTCTCAGAGGCACTGCCTGGGATCTTACAAAACAGTAACCTTGTGGGCAGATCTGTCTGACCTGAGCATGTTCAGATTTTTAGAGCAGTCAGACAATGAATGTCTCTTTCTCTCCAGGCAAGAAATTCCTCAATATACCACTCTTGTGTGAAGTTTCATCTGTATTTTACCAGGGAGCTCACTAATGAGTGCCTTTCTACCCACGTTCTGTTGACTTTGAGGGCGAGAACCAGACATAATCACATGTGACAAATAGGCTGCAACTCCAACTGGAGTTTGTCCTGTAACAACAATGTTTTGCTGAGTACAGGCAGAGGCATCATAATTCAGACTCTGTATTTGGGGGGTTGAAGTGTGATCTTTCTTCAATTTCTCCTAAATTTGGGTGGGTTTTTTTGTTTTTTGGGGGGCCATGATGTGCATGTGTGTGTGCTGGCTTACACTAAACTGTGCAACTTTAGACCCAGTTTGCCAGTCTGCTGTTCCAATCTTTATGCACCGCTGCTGTCTGACACAGAGCAGTCTTTAGGGGCTGAGATTAAACACACCGTGAGTCTCCATTTCTGATGAAAGCTCCATGGGAACTCCACTGGGATCCCTGCTACTTTGCTGCAGTCAAAGTTGTATGAGCCCCCGTGCCATCCCTTTGTGCCTTAGGGAGACAGCAGAACCATGGATACAATGAGAGTGCTCTGTTTTCACGCTTTAGGGCATTCATTGCAAAGAATAGCAATGCTTTCCTCCTGTCCTCAAAGCCACTTGTTTACCCACCTCCTTTCTTCAGAACTGAAATATTTAGCTTTAAAACCGGACAGAAAAAACTGTCATTTTTTTTACTTAGCAGCAGTAGGAAAGTCACACAAAATCACTGTCTCTTTTAATATGCTTATTTGTTTAAGCATGCAGGGTGGTAAATTAGCTTTCTCTTCTCCATGTGGTTTAATACCCCACCCATCTATTGGCTGAGGACAAAACAGGCCATAACTCAGTTTTGCCTGCTGTGACAAGTGCTGAGATGAATTAGATCTTAAAGGACTGAATTATGAGATCCAGTATCACAAGGACCTAAAGTCTAGTGAACCCTAGACTGACGACTGTGAACTGCACATTTGTCATAAGTGTGAGTAATTATGAACATTTGAGAGGGAAAACAATGCACCCAAGATTGCTAGTGCTAGACTTTGGGGAAATAATGTATTTTATCAATTCTACTGCTTACTTACCAATTTCAGTGAGAAAGCTGTTAATATGCTGAAGGCTGCTACATTTAATTAACAATTTATTCTGTGTAAAAGTTTGAAGATGCCCTGGTTTCAGCTGGGATAGGTTAAACCACATCAGAAGGTTTACAAAAAGTCTGTAGTTAAATATTTTCACCTCTGCAGGGGGTTTCTAATCTGCCAGAATAGAAAAATCAAAAAAACCCATACTTACAATGCACTGTAAATAGGGGCCTCTAAACATTAGAGCGTACCCTTAGATAAACACAGATTGTTTAATAGTCTGCTAAGAAACCAGCATTCCCTCCTGGTGTGCAAGATATCAAATAAAAAACCCACATACAAGCAGTGCAATCTCATTTTACTCAGAGAAGGTTTAACACATAAACCCAACTGAGACCTATGCAGTGGTTTTACTTCTTTAAAAACAGGCAGCCAGAAAAAGAGATACTAAACGTTCATAGCACACCCTGTGCAGGTCTGGTTTTAGTTGTCCTTTTTCCCACCTGTATGTGGTCCCTCTAAAGGGCTATAAAGTCTTAAAAGGATTTACTGGAGTTACCTGGCATAGTTGGTGTGTCAAGTTTTGATTGTTTCTTTGAGACACCTCAGGTCATCTCCATAATTCCCACCTGGCTTGGTTTTACTTCTCATGCAAGGAGGTGGAGTAAATCTGACACCAGTGTAGCCAAAAGCAGAATATAAAAGGCAGCTTGCTTTGTATCTGAGCCCATTTAAAGGATTTTTTTTTTAAAAGTCTTCAAACACATACCTAATATTATCAGAATTCAGTAGAACTCAAATACTCAAATTAGATGTGAGAATGCTTTTTTCATTCAGAACTTGCACATGACTGTGGACAAGAGGCTTGCATTGCTATGTGGCTTTTTAAAAGGGCAAATTCTCCTTCTCTTAGTCATGCTGATGTAAACCTGAAATAACCCCACTGAGGTCACTGGGGAATGGCAGAGCTCTTCTTGTGTGTCTGAAATCAGCCTGCAAAATAAGCACAACCAATACAGACTACTTGAAAAACTCTCAGCATCTACTAAGACTGCCATTGCATGCATACAGGGGAAAAAAAATCACTTAAATGTTGTTTCAACTTCAAATTCAATTTTAGAACTTCAGTTTTTGAAGCAAAAAAATAGACAAATTTCAGTGGCTAATATTACTTTCAAGCTTCTGAAAAGAAATATCAAACTACTGGGAGTGGGGAAGGGGAATGACATTCTCAAAATAGAAAACTCTCTTCACTTGAAGGCTGTCAAGAAAACAAACCCCCGCCTTCCTGCAGCTGCAAGAGCAGCCAGAGCTCACTTTAATGACAGTCAGTGAGAGAGAGGCAAGTTGCTCTATTTTCTCCATGCTTGGGCTGCAGCTCACAACGTATACAGATGTTTGGTGTTGGGATACACATCCAATCCCCAGTTCTCCCACAGCACAGACATGGAGAGGAGGTTCCATACCCAGAGTTGTCTGGAGACCTTTGTATAAATGTCAGACTGAGAGTATTCATGCCCTGCCTGTCTGTCTGGTTGGTAAGGCCCCTGCCATGTATTCCTTTCCATGCTGTACGTAAGGAAGTATTTTGGTGGATCCCTCAGGTCTTGATCCTTGGATAGGACCTGTGATCCCTCCGGTGGGTTCCCTAATTTATTTTTGAGGGGACCTGCAGCTTTTTCTGGGTAGCAGTAGTAAAATGCTCCCTGTCTGTCCAATAGCTGAAAATGAAGCTCTTCAGTCTGCTGCAGCTGGGTCACTCTTCACTTGGGATTGTGGGATTAATCCTTCCTGACAGCTCCATGCATATGGATATGTTTGTTTTCAGACATGTACTTGAGCTAATGAGCGTTTGGGCCTTGCTTGGCTAATTCTTTTCATTAGGGGCAATCTGATGCTCTTCCACAGGACTTGTGTTATTTAGCTATTCTCTGCAGTGACTGTGATCAAATGGTCTCTTTTTATCATCACACAGTGCACAACATTATTTGTCTCTCTCACATTCCTGACTCAATACCCTCCCATCTTTGCTTGATCTTGTCCTGCCCTTGAAACATGCTAGTTAGCTGTATGCAAAAACTAACAAGACAAAGACATCACAGTTTTTCGGAAAAGGAAAAAAAAAGTGAGTCCTCAGAGTGATAATGACAAATGATTTATACTGGCAGGCACTCTTCATTAATGCTGAATGCTGATAGTCTGCATTCAGCAAGACAGAGGTGACCTCTAGGACCATCATTTGGCCTGATGTTTGTTCATTTAACCTAAAAAAATTATGCTGTCTTTAACATACTAAAAATACAAAAATTACATTTCGCCTCACGACATATGCAATAAAGGGTAATCTCCAAGTAGCCTTTTTAGCATCTATAATTTTACAGAGCACTCTAAAAGTTACAGTTTTTTTCCAGCCATCATCAGACCCACTGACGTAAAAGTTGCTGCCATCACATTGCACATGCTGGACTTTCAGCTGTGGGAAAGTGTCATTCCCCTGACCCAGCATCACATCCCAGCTTAGCATCCTGGCCCTTGCCTCCCTTGTTTGTGTTTGCCATGCTTCACACGTATCTGAACTGATAGTGGAAATCTTGTAAGAGCTGATTGTTGAGAGTCACCGGTGCTTTTTGTAGAATATTAAAAGAACCGATTAATACACCACACAATTCACTGAGGAAGGTGCCTCTGTGAATGGCTGTAAACAAGAAATGTTGCTCATATGGAGAGGAAATAAGTGCTGTGGCCCTAAGGGTGCTAACGGCCCCTAATGATGCTGCTCAGGCTCACCAAGTGCCCCCATCCAAAGGCACGAGAAGAAGATTTAGGAATTAACTGCCTAAGGGGTCCACAGGTACAGTAGAATGGGGATTTTCTTGTCTTCACAGAATGTGCTCAGCAAAGATCTCTAAGAACAGGAGAAGCTGAAAGGAATCAGGCAGTGCTACAATTGCAGGTTTTTAGATATTCTGGGAATACTGCTTATAACTGGTGTTCACAGTGGGTTCCTCCAGGCTGAATCAAGTATTAAAATATGGCTTTTTCACTCCCTTGTCTGAAAGCAAGTTCTCCTAAGACTGGAGATACTCTTAAGGCTACTGGATTTGTTCCTTTGACAAACCTTAAAGTAGCGAGGAGGAAATTAATTCTTGAAATCCTCACCATATGTGGGTGTAAACCAGAGAAACCTGGCTTAGCCACACTGACTGTTTTTCCTCTGACACACTGAGAAAACACTCCACAACTCATTCACTCTCTACATTCTACACACTTCCTTATTTGTTCCTACACACTGGAGTAGTGCCGACTGTATGTTAATGCAGAAGAATTGAACCCTAAAAGTGAGGTGTATTCTGACACAAGTATCAAATGCAGCTAGAAATAAATTATATTGAAGCGTCTGGCTTTATAACTGCTGAGTATGTTACTATTCCTGCCTTGGAGCAATTACATGTGTTTATCCTGGAAGTTCATCTGATACAGCAGGATGTGCAGGTTCGTGTGTAGAAGTCTTCTGCTGATTCACAATATGCCAATCAGTGTTGACTATAAGCAGGAAGAATTAAAATTTTGGGAGGGTGGATCTTGCAGTGCTATTTATCGCTACTTAAACTAGGACATGGCTCCAGACTATATGTGTCTTGCATTCTCAGCCAATGGATTTGTGCACCGAAACAGGACGCTGAGATACTCAGATACCCAAATTCAGTGTTATTCATATTTCAGGTAGCAGTAACTTAATAGTCTTATTTGAATGTATTCTACACCAACCCATGTTATCTGTGTTCATGTACACATTGTTTCCTGATGGAACATCAGGTCTGTATGCCAAGTGGAGCTTTACCTGCTGGCTTTGATGCAAAGCACTGTTAGTGCCCACAGACTAAGGAGACTAACATTCCTGTTCCATATGACTTCTTTGCCTCTCTGGTGACAAAGAATACAGTATGAAAAATATCTGTATGTCAACACCAACTTCTGTGCATGTGTGTCCATAAAGTATTCCAAGGCTTTTCCCAAATTCACATTTTGGACAGCAGTGTGGGACATAAAAGTGCCCTAGATACTGATTTTAATGGAAGGACAATGACTCAGGAGGAAACAGCCACCACTTTTCATGTCTGGCTGGGGTACCTCATGAGCTGATTTGACATGTATCAGAGAACAGGATAATAAGGAAGCTGGAAGTGATGTTGTCAGTGCTGAAGGCTATTTTTCCAGGTAGGTTTCCCTAATTATACTTTTTAAGTTAGCAGTTTCCTTGAGAACTAAATACAACAGGGAAATAATATACGTGCTTAAAATTTTCCTAACTTTATGGAAAACTCTTTAGTTCTGTACAACCAGAAGGGTCAGAAATCTTCCCCAGCAAGATACCTGGGAATTCCTCAGAAACCAGGAAGCATTCAGACACTAAAGCCAGTTTTGCTGGCATCTCACCATCTGGTCCCAACTCGCCCCGCAACAGAAGGGCTAAGAGCTGCCACTCTGAATAACTTTACTGCCTACGTCTTTGGCAAGTTGAGTCTGAATTTAACTAAAATCACAGCTTGCAGCAAGAATATTTATGAACTAGGAAACCCTCCTGTAAGCGTATAAGGGCAATCTTTTACATATATATATATATACATATATATATACATATATATATATATTTTTTTTTCCCCCCACACCCCCTCCCCTTCCTCCTATCTCCACGTTAGCAGCCAGCAATGTGGCCACCCTGGTTGCCTAGGAAGCTGATTGCTGCTCCTAAAGGATCTGTTTAAAATTCTGATCTGGATTCTACTCAGGTTTGTGAGACCCTGGGAATGGAGCTCTTGAAGTGATGGGTACTTTCCATTTTTCCCCCCTCCTCAGCTTCTCTGGACTGAGAGAAGGCAGCTGTGCTGCTTTGCAAGACAGAGCAGCTGGACTTGGTTACCCCTAGAACCAATTAAGTGCTGGAAGAATGGCTTGCCTTATTCCAGGGAGACAGAAGGAGCTGTTTGGGATCATAAATGACACTGGAGAGTAGCTGTGTATGTATGCAGTTATTTTAAGGGTTGTTTTTGAGGCTTTTTCTATGCACCTGCCCCCTTTTTGGGCATTTGTACTTTCATCCGCATTGTTTGAAATGCAAATAAAAGCAATGATACATATTCAGACAATCTGAGACCTGTGTTTCAGAGGACTATGCCAAACCCTTTGTGGAGTTTCTTTTCAGAAGCTAATTCTAGTGGAAAATTACTAAATGGATCTTTAAATAGGTGAAATAATAAGCTGGCCAAATAGTGCACCTATCAGAGAGGCAAAGGCGGGTGCTGTCTCCAAGTTGGTTTCCATCCCCTAGCTCTACTATTTGGACAGGCAAAGCAGGGTTTCTAAGAGGAAAGTTCCTTAACATTCAATTTTGGCCTAAGGCTGTTCCAGAAGTTGTCTGTCACACCCCATTATATGTGCTGTTCTAACCTAGATAATCATTCAGAATAACACCTGGATAAAAATCTATGAGTACAATTACTGGTTATCAATGCAACAGTTCATTAAAAGAGATCCTAGATGGTAGCAAAAGCTAGAGTTTGAGTCACTTGTTTATGCTCTTAAATGAGTGTAGGATCTCATTTAAAACTGCTTTGAAGTGTGAATTATGAGCAGGACCCCTTTGATCAGGAGTGAAGTATGATGTGTCATAAGGCGTTATGCCAAAATAAAGAAGCCACTTAAGCTTTCTCTCCAGAGACACTGAGCAAAATGAGAGCTATGGTTCCCCTACGGTGTCTCATGCTAGCAAGTCCATGCTGGAGAAACTGGGCTATGAAGATTACTGCTGAACCTCTGCAAAGTGGGAAATGGCATTTGGTTTTCTGCTGGGGAGAAATCAGAAATGCACGATACGAGTGTTTTCTTAGTGTACTTATAAAGCCTATTTCTACTGCACACTTTCCTCCCTGAGTGTGGTCCCACACACACTTCCTCTTTCAAAAGCTTCAGCCCCAAAGCAAGTTTGTGGTTTCTGCTGCTTGCAGCAATTTCTCCATAAAGAAGTGACAACAAGCTCTGTTCTTCAAAATATGTCACTCTGCACATTTAGAAAAAGCACAACTGGAATGTGATGGGCAGCATTGCCATGTGGTGGTTGTTGTCCCGTGAGTTCTCAGCTGCCTTTGTATGTAGCTGACTGCATTGCTGTTGGGTGACTTCACTGGCCTTCGTCATTCTGCCATGTGCTCACAATACTCTGGTGGCTCCTGCTGGGATAAAACATGGACCTGCTGGGATCAGAGGCCTGTATTTTAATCCTGTGGTTGGTCTGCATCCAGCTTCATGGCAGTGGGACATGAAAAAAAAAGTAGGAGGAAGTAATAGGCCAAACTAACTGTACAAGTTATATTTGTTCAGAGGTCCTAATTTATTTTTGAAGTCCTGCAAATAAATCAGTGATTTTCCAAATGAAGGGGTATTATATCCACCAGGACACAGAGTCATGAGCAAACAGCACTCTTCACTCTGAAAAATAAATGGGGCTTTCTATGATGTTATACAGAAGAAAGGGCAACATTGGCATGTACAGCCAGATAAGGCATATTCTTCTGTATCTTTCTTCACCTAGAAACAATGTAGAAGTTGTAATTATTATTTGGGATTTAATCAACCCGTGAAAGAGTAGAGGAAAATAACGAGATACGGGGTAATATTCCTAGTATGTACTTTAATTACTGATTGCTTGATTACTGCTGAAACCGATGAGGCTGAGTGTGATGATACTATCAGGAAGTTAAGCCTGATAGCAAGAGATGAAAACATAGCATTTAACATGATCATGATACTCTGCAAAATAGCATCTTTGAGGGTTGGATTGAATGACTCCCTGCAGAGATAATTTTAAATGCTGTGAAGCCATATATCTAGAAATGCTGATGAATAAGATAACAGACAGCCTCTGAGGAAAACAGAAGCTGCTTTAATGCAACAGAAGAGTTACAGAACTCTCTGTGAGTGGCTGTGGCACCACATCCAGACCGGTGGTTACAACATTATTAGAAGATTCCAAAAGATCCAATGAGACTTAGAGTCTGGTAGTTTAATGGGTAACGATATTTTCATCCCAGAAAGTTATAGGAATACAGTTCTGAAATATACATGAGTCACCAAGGCACTCAGAGCTATAAAAACGGGGAACTTTGTCAGGCATTGGGCAGATACACCACATGACACCTGGAATGACACAAGAACATGCACAAAACAGCTGAAAGAGGTGACACTGGACTTCAGATATGTGGTGGTGGCAAAAAGAGGCATAAATAACTGTTTTCAAAGGGGTTTCCTTCCAGAACTGTCAGTTTCTGTAACATACTTAAAAGCAGTAGAACCGAAACACAAAGCATCTCAGCCAGTAATTAGTAAAATGAAAATAGTGCTTGCTAAGAATGTCACCTTTTACTAGATGGAGAGTGAGGACTCTCTGAAGCATCCAGGCGTGTAGCTGAGAAATCCAGCCCAAGTCAAACAATGGAACTGAAAGAATGCTTCAGACCACTGAAACTCCTCTGTTCCTAAAAGAAGAAAAATCCCCCGCCCACAGACTTAGAGGGTCTGAAACTGTTAGTGAAGAAATAATCCTAAAAGTGAAACAAGCACAAAAAAATATCACTTCATATAAAATACTCTCACACAGTTAAAAAGTACAATAGGTTAGAAGTGCCTCAAATCTTTCTTTATGCACAAAACTGACCGTAAACTTATCTCTCAAGCAGTAGCTAGGATCTAGCCGGTATTTTGGGTAACATCTTTGAGCTTACTGCCTGATTCCCATTTCTTGCAGAAGTATTCGCTGTTGGATTGAATAGAAAATTGAGTTATTTTATGCTGTGAAATCGAATTGATTGTGTACTATGTGTGTTATAATTTGTCTGCAGGACAGCTGTGAACTAACCCTTTGCTTCTCCCGATGATCTCAAATTCAAAAGCTGGCAAACAGAAGCATGTGGAGCTGCTATGACTTAGTGACTAGAAATGAAGGAGAGGGAGAAAAAAACCCACCTAACTGTTGGAATAGACATAATTTCCAAAACAATAACAATAACAACAACAACAACATTATGACCATGAGCTTGAAAATCTAAGTAAAACCATTAGTTTAGAACTGTTCTGGCAGGCTGGTGGGGCTGCATTTCACCATGACCTATCATCTCTAACTCAGGTTGTCAGTTTTCCTCTTGGGATTGAGGTCAACCAGAGGAACACTGCAGTGTTTTGACCATATATAACAGTGGATTGTCTCGGCCATGGCTGGTTGATGGTAGTGAATGAGCATACACTCCTAACATCCAGACATGCTCACAGCTACTGTCTGGTTAATGCAACAAAACCTCTGTCAGTTCATAGCTGATACACTCTACTGAAAGGACAGAAGAGCAAAACTTGATGCTATGAAATGTTATTTGCACTATCATTTGATGCATAATGGTATGTACAGCAGAGTGTAGGTACAGTTGACCAGAGTATCAAGTGAGGTTATATGGTGGGGCTGTGAGTAACTCAGAGTCTGTCCCAAGGACATGAGCTGCAGTTGCTCTGTCCTGTGAGTATTCAGTTAGTCTCTTCTAATTTCCTCTCTAAAATCCAAGTGCATGTGATTTCTGCAGAGAATTTTTCAGGATATTAACAACTTTAGAGTAAACAGTAATTTGTTGTATAAATATCATAATGACTATCTCTAAGGAAGTAGATTTCTTTTGTGTGTATAAGCAAGCATATTTTATTCTCCAAAGCAAAAACATCTTGTAACGAAAATTAAATCCTTTTATTCCATTGGAGAACAGATTGAGTTTCTGAATCCTAAATCCTTTTTGAACTGCACTTTGTTCTGGAGGGACATGGAAATGTGACTGCCCTGGCAAGCATTTGCCATCACGGTAAATCACTGCTCCCGTATGGAGATGACTGTTCTGTAAAGTATGTCTTCTGCTTTCTGGGTAGGGGAAGGCCAGATTTCTTTGTGCAATTGTTGGGCATTTTGCAATCCTAACATGCCCTAAAGTGATCTGGTGAACTGCAGTCAGAACTCATTCTCCACATCTAGGGGCCCATAGTTTGTCTTCTGCTTTTCTGCAAAGCCATTATTTTTCAGATGGTAGGCACTGGTTTTATACAAAATAAGAAAATCGTTATGATCAATTAGCTCTAATCTGATGTGATGCTGGTAGCAGGGAAGAACAGCTGTGACTGCGTTTGATGTGCAGCAGTTGCTTGCAGGATGCTGAGCAGCTCTGGGGAAGGCTTTTGGAGAGCAGCAGTGGGTAAAGGCTCCATTCTTCTGATCTGCAGCTGGACAACCCCTTCCCACACTGCTCTGCAGTCTGTTGGTTAAAACTAGATTAATTTCTACTTCTTAACCCAAACAGAAAGTTGCAGAACCTCAGCACATTTCCAGGTGGAATCATACCAGTCATTCAATAGTACGAGTTTAGCCAGGAAACTGTGCCCAGTCTTTTTCCGGGGTATGTTGACTCTGTGGATGTGCAACATCAAAGGAAGACAATTTGGCTCCATGCTGCTGTTTGCAGGGCTGTGACCACCAGTCACCGTGACCCAAGGGTAGAGGCCACAGAGATAAGTGTGTCTGTTGGTCTGGCAGAGCAGTGCGACAGCACAGTTGGAAGCTGGCAGAATTATCCAGGGCTGCAAGTGGAACCACGGGAGTATGAGAACCACAGACATTCTTTGAGGTGCTGCCCGACTGCAACAAAAACCCTGACAGACACTTGCTATAGACACTGGTGCCAAATACTTAGTGCATTGCTTTTCATCACCCAGCATTCACAAAGTATCTGTATCCACATAGCAGAGTAGGTGTGTAAAGGGAATTAGGGCATTCCCCAAATCTGTAGAATTGATTTGAGTCTGGTTTAGGGGTCCATGAAAAACTGGTGTATTTGAAAGGTGATCAGCTTGTAGGATTGAACAAGCACTCCTGCTGGTGGAGCTTGGAACTGGCTCCTGTGAGGGCACAGGTTGGTTAGCTGGGAGCTGCTTTGTTTGGAGCAAATCCTGTTGAGTACAGCGCAAGTTATGGAATGAATTCACTTTTATCAGCTGCACAAGAGAATGTGCATGTTTTATCTTTGTATTGAAATTTGTGGCATTTGTTCCGAAGGGCCGTGACAGCTTCGAGCCGTACTCCCGGCGAGTCAAGTATGAGAACTTGCCAGCGGAGTCAGCGGCAGTAACCACCTCACCCAGCTGCGGGAGATGGTCGTGCCGCATCTCCGGGGAACTGACGGCCATCCACTCCAACGCTGCAAGCTGAAAGCAGCGGGAAGTTGAAAAACAGGGCTGGGGCGTGGGGAACTCGGGCTGGGCGTCCGCTGTTGGTCCCGGAGCCTCTCGGTGCTCTCCGCAGCTGTGCCTGTGAAAGAAGGCTGCTTCAGAGGGCTGACACTTCCCGGCTCCTTGGCGGGCGGGCGGCGGCGGGCGCGCTGTCCCACGCCGGCTGTGGGACCCTCCCGTCTCGTTACCGTGCCGGGCCGTGCCGTGCCGGCCGTGCCGTGCGGAGCTGACCGGGCGGTGGCGGCGGCGGCGGCCGGCAGGGGGCGCGGGCGGGCGCCGTGGCCGGGGGGGCGGCGCTCGGGCGGGCTCGGCGCTCGGCGGGCGCGGAGCCGCGGCCGTGGCGTGGCGGCTCCGGCGGCTCCAGCTCCGGTCCCGGGAGAAGGCGCCGAGCGCGGCGGGGCAGGTAAGGGGTGGCTACGGGCCGGGCTGTGCCCGCCGGGCAGCTGGGACAGCGCCCGGGGCGCGGCTCCGGGGAGCGGCTCCGGGGAGCGCTGGGGCCGGTGCCCCAGTACGCCCCGGCCGTGCCCGCGGTGCTCCGTTCCCCCGGTAAGGGTTCGGCGGCGCCGGCGGGCGGTCGCTGCCGACGAGCGGGGACAGCGGGGGTGCGGCCCGCGCCCGGCTCCGAGAGGGGCGGCGGGAGCGCTGTGGGCGCGGAGCCTCGGCCGGACCGGAGCGGCGGGCGGGGGCTCGGCCGGCGGCCGCTCCGCGGGGCCTCGGGGCGGGTCAGCCCTGCACCCTGCGGCCGGACGGGACCGCGGGCTGGAGCCGGGGTGTGCGAGACCCGCTGTGTGCGAGCTGCGTGTTACTCGGTGTGTGTATGACCCGGTGTGTGGGAGCGGTGCAGGGCAGGGTCTGGCAGGCGCTCGTCCCTCTGCGAGTCCCCGCGCCCACAGCCTGGCTCGTGTGCCCGCCTCGGCTGGCAGGGGCAGCGGGGCTGGAGCGGAGCTGCTGCGCCGCTCCGGGCGCCGGGACTTGTCACCCATTGTCGGCGGGTACGCTGTGGCCGGAGCGGAGTAACTTCGTGAATTCACCTGTTTCCTGATGCCTCTTGTCTTTAGCGTGTCCCATAGCATCCTTTTCATCGCACATACTTAACGTAAATATTTTCAGAGCCTTGAACAGACTTCTTAGTCTGTTTCTGTGCTGCAGGTTACCGAAAAACAACCCTGAACGTTTTGACAAGCATGGACTTCTCATTGGAAGTGTGTTCTGAGGTGAACATTGTCTTGGCCTTAACACAGAGTGTGGCCTTTAAAAAAAAACCAAATAAAGCTGTGAAAGTGTATTTTACAATGCCGGGAAGTAAGGGGTTAAACAATGCATTTGTAAACACTGTAACCTGAATTTCTGGACGGATCACTTTACATAAAGTCTTTGACTGTGGAAATCACAGGGTGAGAAAAGCATGTGTAATAACCTTATAAGCCTTTTATTTTGTCTGGCTTGATAGTCTGAGATGAGCATCTGAGTACAGACCTTAAATTTTCTCTTCTACAAATTTTACGAAGATATTTTTATGTGGTGAAAAATCCTGTACTGAATAAGTGGCTCTATCCTTGACTAACTGCAAAAGCTGTCACATATAATAAGTTATTGTGCCAGTATTACAATAGTAATGGGATATTAAACCAGCACATTTTGGCAGTAAGTAGCTGTAATACTTATGCCCTGTTTTGACGTCTCTAGAAGGAGGATTAGCTCAGACAGAATTTGTAGTGGGAGGGTGTGAGTGGGATGAAAAGCAAAAGCTGCTTAATTTTAATCTTCTCAAAAAGGTAACTACAAGTAGTGCACATGGTTAAAACACATATGCTCCTCTCTCTAATGGCTTTTAATTGTAGTATCTTAAATATTTTATGTAAACTCAGTAGTGCTGAAATACTACTTTCTATGAGATTCAATCCATGGTGAACAAGCTCCCTGTTCCAGGGCAGAGGAAGCACTGGGGGATAGCAGGGTGTCATAGGAAGGTCTGACAACAACAAGAGCTGTGAATTGGCTTTGGTGTAACTGAGGCTGTGTCTGTACCGGTGTAGAGGTGTGCCTCGGGTTAGGCTGCAGGCGTTTACTTAAATTGTTTCACTTTTATGATGGGAACTTCATTTTCTGTAACAGTTTTCTTTTGTCTTCTGAGCTTTTTTTGTCTAGTTTTAGAGGTGGGCATCTTGGAGTGAAGAAACACAAAAAGCAGTGCTTCAGGGTGTGCAAAACCACTGTTGCCGGTGAAGTGTGCTTCCTCCAGTGGTTTTACAAGGGGCTGTATATTCTTACATACTTACCATAACCTCCGTAGACGAATGAAACCTCAAGTGTTCTGTGAGGTTTCTTACGTAGGTCTTTGTTTATGTTCACAATCTTATAGGAGACCTTTGAAATTAGACTTTAGTTGAATTTTTTTGGATGCTTTTTCTGATGAAGTTGCAGATACAGAAAAAAAATCTTTTACTTACAGAGGCTTTGTATTGTAAGTGTGTCTGCATGTTATTGCCCAAAAGATGAATGGTGGATTTATGTGGTCCTAAGTGTGGCTTTTATCTGGATTTATGGTCAGTTCTACTTGCAAATTCATCTCCCCATGATTTTATCTTTTGACTAACAAAAACATGTTGGCAATTAATTAAGTGGAAAACCACTGTGAGATATGTGGTGCTCACAAACATACCTCACACGAGCGTAGGAATTAAATGTTAAGCCACCTACTAACATATGCTTTATGATTTAGATTTATGGTTTATGATGGATGCTACAAAGGAGGTGGTGGTACTTTAATTGTTCAAGAGGGTGGAGTCTTCAAGCCTGCCGCTGCCAAAAGGATGAAGGTGCTCTCTCAAGGAGCTTGGGAGTGTGCAGAAAATACACGGCTTTTGCTTTGACTGTTAAAAGAATCATTTGGTGAAGGAAATATGAGAAGACTAAAGAAGATGGAGTTTGTTAAAGGGAATACAGGAAAGTTTTGAGAGTTACTGGTAGATGGTAACAGATAAGATGCAGGAAAAGGCGGCATGGCATCCCAACCACACTGACAGGCACTGGAGCAGCACACACACAAACACTGGTAGACAGCAGCCTCAAGAGCTGCTTGAAAAGAACCTTAGTGGTCCAAATGTTGGGCAAAGAGTGTAGTTTGGGTCGAAACTGTCCCAGCAGTGCATCACATTCGGGAAGTGTTTGAACATAGCCTTTAATCTTGACTTTTCTGGGAGAGGCAAGCCAGCGATGCATTGATTCACATTCAGAAGGATGTATTTAAAAATACTCTGGCTTGGGTGGTAAATTATGTACAAAAATGAAAACTTAAATTTTGCAGCAAAAAGGGAAGAAATGTCAAATGCTTGGGAGGAGACTTTAAATGTAGATTTCATGCAAGATTTCTGCTTGCATGGGTTTGAGTGTCATGGTAGTTTTACTGCATTTGTATTAAAATATTGCAGTACTGATAAAATATTGTGCTTCAAAGTTCTTATTTCCTTATTTTCTTTGAAAAGCTTTTGAAAATGCTTTCCATAACAGGGAATGGAAATGCAGGCCACTGTATGGCATAAATTACACAGAAACAGAATTGGAAACAGTTGATCATAAAGCTATGTAAAGGATGATGACGACTGAAGGTTTCTGTAGCAGTTTTCCAGGACGATACAAGGAATGCTGTACAGACTGTGACATGCTTCATATTCTGTTAAAACCAGGCTGCTCTTTGGTGAATCCCAAAGAGAACCCCCTGAAGCAAGCATTTGGCTTTGCACACTATTTAGGGAGAAAAATTTGGGAAACTTTATTGTCTAAAATTTGTAGGGGGGGATACGTGAGTCTTGACTTATGTCAATGTAGGAGCATATGAGCTTTGCCCATGTGGCTTATTTTGTGCCATTGGGTTTAGGTTAGAATTCAAAATTCATGTTCTTGTTTATCTTGTAAATACTAGATGTTCTCTGATTATAGCTGGGTAAGGCATTCTCTTGTTCAGTGAAGAAATAAAAGAGTGGGAAGGTGTACTGTGGTGAATGGCATTTACGATTCTTTTTAAAAAATCAGATAATGCCTGAATCATCAATGTAATGGTTCATCCTAAGCAGCAAGAAAGAGCATTTTTTTTGCATTGTGCAAGCTGATAATGGAAACATTTTCTAGGAGGGCTACAAAGGTAGATGGTAACTGTGTGATTAGGCACTAAGTGGTTCTGATGACAGGCAGAGGATTCAGAGTGTGATCGACAGGCTATTTCATATTGATTAGAGGAGTAAACTGGCCTTTGAAAAACTAGACAGCTGGCATATTTCTTGAAAGTAACTGATTTTTGGAAGCTGAAATAATTAGGCTTATTTGTTTGGGCCACATGGTAAACACATTCAGAACTCTGTCTGGAAATACTAATCAGTGGCTGTTTTCAGCTGATCCATTAATAGTTTCTACAGCCACCTAAAACTTTGGCGTGAACCAAGAATGAAGTCAGTTTCCCACAGAAATGGTCACAGGATTCATGGTTTCCCTTGTGAAAATAAAAAAAAAAACCACCACAACTTTGTGTCAGTGTCTGCAATGAGAAATGTCATGGTTACTTGAGTAGGGGGAAGATGCTGTTCTGTGCCTTCCTAGTGCTGGCAGTGGGTGGTTGGGGACCTTGCAGACAGCTGGTGCCCTCTGTGGTTAATCATTGTTTAAAAGGACAAAGCAATGCTGGTGCTGCTTCCTGCACTTTGCCATGTATTTCTCATGCTTTACTCATCTTCCCTGCGTGGTGGTTGTGGTGTCGGTTTGTTGATTGCTCTTGAGTCTGAACACAGGCTTGTGTTTCTGTCTTTGAAGACCTTTGGGTACCTTCACGAGGAGCTTCTGTGAGGGCTGATAAAATGTAAAACCAGCTAAGCAACTAAAGCAACAAAACTGTAGCCAGAGGGCCTTTCTGAGGAAATGCTGGGACATGATGTTTAATGCCAGTACTGTTTACCTAAACCTATTTTTATTTTTCCTTTTGAAGCAATAACTCCCTGGCCTGCCCCTGTGTATTCAGCTGTCTGTAACTGTAAGATGATGTGTTCCTAGTGGTTAGCTTGTGCTGCTGCCATGAGGATCCAGTGGAAAGCCAGGCCTGCCCTTTTGCCAGCAGTATGGCAGTTTTCCCAGTATGTTGCCTGTGTTATTCCCCATTCAGCTCTTCAGCAGCCAGGCAAGTTGGCAGTTGTGCAGAGTGTTGTGGGGAAGAAAGGGCAGCAGAAAATGCTGACTGTGTGCTAATGCATCTGTGTAATCACCATTCTGGGGTTAGATTGCAGGAAGATGACAAAACTGCTGAACAAAGTGTGTTTAATCTTTTTTTTTCCTCTCCATGAGCTGCAGTGGGTAATAGTAGAATCTGTGGAGAAGCACAACTTTTCCATTTGGAACAGAAGTGTGTATCTACCCTGTGATTTTGAATCTTTGAGATTGTGTGGAAGTGGTTGAATATGGAAGTTTTGGGTGACCTGACATAATAATATATATTCCATATAGGATGGAACAGATCTCATGCAGGGCTATAGGCAGAAGAAAAATCTTTTGGGATGAGGGTCAAAATACAGCTTGAGCACAAGGATAGGATAGAGTAGAAATGTGATGGGAAATTAAATCAGTGTCATCCCTTCCATCCCTCTTGCACAAACTCCTCTAACATCAGGTTGTTGCACTGCCATTTTCGAGCTGTGATGTTATCTGATCAACCACTGGCTGTGATCTTGGGATGAATAGGATCTATGCTCATAGTTATGAGCATATGGTATATGGTTTTAAAGTTGTAAGTTTAAAATAATTACATTCTGGTGCTGTTTTTTAAGAATTATTTAATTATCTGTATGTTCTAGAATGGTTTTGCTGCCAGTTAATATTCAGGTCTGGCCTGGAGCCATCAAAATCATAAGGTTTCTTTCAGGTTTCATAATACTGTTTAAAAAGAGTTGCTCAGTTTCCTTTAAGGAAGTAAAAGAATTTCCTTTGGTTTTGTTTTTACTTTCTCTCCTTCAGGGGCTTATACGACCTATTATTGCATAGGAGAAGGAGTAGGACTATGGGGACATTCCTGAAATGGATAACAGAGAGTTGGGCTTGTGACAGATTTTTCTAGATACTAAAATTTGGTTCACCTAGAGTCTCCAAAGTGATATGCTGGACTGGTGGGTTGGTATTGACTTCAAGTTTTTTAAGATTTCTACATGGTAGTGTAGGACGTTGATCTTACTTCCAACCAAAAAGGGGTAATCAAAGCCAGATCAAAGTACTTACTGAGAAGTTTGTCTGAATGGAAGAATCTCTTGAACTAAGGGTTTATGTGGACCAAAAGAAACCGAAGTTAAGGACACCTACTCTGGGAACTATTTCACGATCTCATACATTTGCTGTTCAAATGAGTAATCCACATGAGACCTATAAAATCATAGTTGGAAAACCAAAGGCCAAAGCATGGAACTTTCAACAATTCATAAAAGAAATATGAAAGTAAGAGAAGAGGTTTTAAGGTAGGAAAGGAACTGCAGTGGTTTCTTCAATACTTCAGATTTGAGTATGCCATGAAGTCTTGACTTTTTAAAAAGGGGAATGGCTTGTGATTCATTGTTATTTAAACTCTGTTGAAAGCTTTGTAATTTGACAGATTTTATTACAGACTGGATTTTATTGGTAGACTGTAACACAGTGAAGCTTCTCTGTGGTTTGAGGGAAGCAGTCCTTGCTGTATCATGTTCTGTCCGAAATGCAGCTTCAGATTCAAACCCACATCCATCTTCAGGGACTGTGCTGCACTCTGAGTCGTTAGAGCAGTGTTGGTTGTGCCAAACAGACATCTCTGCTGAAGGACTGGAGTTCAGAGGTTTTCTGTGGGTGCCAAGTGGAGCTTTCCCTGTGTGTTTTCCATGATGTGGAGCAGAACTCAGGGGCAGAGGTGCCTGCCTGGGCTCTGAGCCCCCAGAGTGAAGTGAGACACAGCATCAGTGACTAAAAGTACAAATCAAAAGGAGAGAATGCATGAGCTGGGAAGCGTGAATTTTGCTGCTGACCACTGTTTTGTCCTCTGATCTAAACAGATGTCTAAATCTGAGAAGGTAGAACATTAAGGTTGGAATAAACATTCCATAGTTGTTTCTATGTGCAGCCCTGCTTTTTTCTCTTTGTTTAAAGTCAGAGCTAATTTAGACTCTTGTTAAGTTCCTGCAGGCAGGGACATGTCATCCCTGTGTCCTGGCTGATGGGAACACTGGCTATTCTGTATAAATAGACCAGTGAAGCTGGTAGGAGCAAAAATGCCTCTGCTGTCAGGGTGCTGCCAGAGCCTGGGCATGAAGGCAAGCTGTCTCCAGGCTGAGTCTCTAAAGGGGAGGTGTTCTGGGAGAAAAGGAGACTAATGTTAAAGTGGTTTTATTTACTTATTTTTAACAGAAAGGTATGCTGGTCATAGACATAATATTTGAATTCAACTGTTCAGAACTTCTCTCACATATACTGATAATATTAGGAAAAGAAGAAAGCATGGAGAAGGAAAAGTGATCTAGGGCAATGACTTCATCCCAAAAGAAAAAGATATTTACAGCACCTTATATTTTGGAACTATAATTTTCTTCATCTCTAAGTTAGTTAATGTATTTACTTACATTTTTCTTAGTAATAGTTCTAGGAATCATTGATTATGTAGAAATAACTACAGTACTGATCCCTTTTAGTGACTGCATGTCAGAAATTATTGTGCTTGATCTTAGGAAAACCCTGTTTTGGTATTCATGTGTTTGTAAGTGTGATTTTGAAACATTACTGAATCAAAAAGGGTATTTACAAGTCACAAGTATGGTATTTCTTCCAAAAGTTTTTGTTTGAGTTTTCAGAAGCATTTGGTTTTGGAAGTGCTTTCTTGCATCATGATTAGTGGTCGGAGTACAGGGGAGGTAAGCTCACATACCTAAATGTTTTACTGTGCAAGGTTGACAATAACCCATTAAAATCCAACACTTAATGATATTTTCATGCTTTTTAACAGTTCCTGCACTTGTTTTTTTTCTCATTTATGTCTGTTCAAGATAACATGGGCATCATTTTGTCAGAAAATTGATGCAAGTCTAAGGAAATTCCAGAAACTGGAGAGATTTCCAACTGCAAAATAATCCCAATGCTGTGAAACTCATAAAGAATACTTGTAGTGTTCTAATGTTACTCTGCATTAACTATAACATTAATGCACAAAACTCAAACATAGGTGTCTCTGCATGACTGTGTTTATTGCCCAGTTTCAGGAGGGCATTCATAGACTGGTAGGTTCTAAGTTCAATAAACCAAATACGTTCCAAAGGACTTAGACTGGCAAAATCAAATGCAAACCTAAACTGTGCAAACTCTTGTTCTGCTCTCATCTCTTAGCATCTGGTACATGAAAGAAGGCAGCTCCTAATGGTGACTGAGTAGGACAGAATTGAAAAAGGAAACAGCCTCTCCAAAAGATGTAAGCTGAAGACAGCTTTTCCAGCATTTCCAGCATAAAATTTATGAGAGTCCTGCTCAAACTTGAAAGCTGCTTAGTACAAAGGGGTGTTTAAATGTTCACCAGTTCCTCTTCTTGTGCACCTTGAGGCTTAAAAGCTCAGATTTTGGAGTCAAGGGAACCTCGTATTTTGAGAGCAGGGGATTATCTTTGAGGTGTGTCAGTGTTCAGCCTGGCTGAGGGTCCCTTCATCACTTCTGTGTGCTCAGCACTCGTCACTGTCCAGGCTTATTAAGTTCAGGGGTAAATCTGCTGCACAGGGAAAAGTGAGTTCTGTACAGAGGGGCAGAATTTTTCAAGTAAGATCTTTTTGATCCCTTGGCTTGCATGAAGAGGGAGCTTATGCTGGTTGCTTGAAAGACTGGGCAGTACTTCTGGGCCATTGCCAGGAGCTTTTGCCCTTTGTAGGACCAGCTGTGCCAGTGTGAGGATTTTAGAACTGGCTAGGTAAGGAAGAAACTTGCAAACAGAAGGCAAGAAAAATGTAGATGTGGATATTTTAATGTGCTAAAATATATTAAACTTCAGCATCTTAGTGGTTTTTTTTTTTTTATCAGATACTTGTTGGTAAAATGTTAAAGTAATTAAAAAATAAAATTATCTTATAAGGAACTATTAGTTTTTACATATTAACATGTAGCCATGCTCTATTGGACAGGCACTGCTTCCTGCTCTTTCCATGCCTTACTTGTGGAATGGTGCACGCTGCCTTTTTTATCATGGCTTTCTTTATCTTCACTTAGGTGTTGGAGGTTGTCATGGGTTAGCAAGCACAGTCTCGGAAGTGATGTTCTTGCAAAGGAGTGCTTACAGCTTCCTCTGGGACCTGATAGAACCTATCAGCTGGCCAGTTTGAATGTGGACAATTCTTTAACACACTTAAGAATAGACACACCCCAGGCAGAGCTCTCTCTCTCATTTCTGGTGCTGGGACAGGTGTCTGTGGGCCCCGTGCGGGGGCCAGTGGGCCCGGCCCAGGCCCTATTCAGGCCAGGCCAGGCTGGGCCACGGCCATCCTGGAGCCAATGGGCCCTGTTCCACCTGCAGAACCCCCCCCACAGCCCTGCTATAGCCGGAGCGGCTCAGCTCCCCCTCTCCAGTGTGGCCAAGATCCAGCTGAAAGCTGCACTGCTGTCCGGCAAAAGATCATGTAACCAACAGCAATAAGCCACATTCCAGCTGCAAGGCCTGGGTGAGATTAACCCTTTTAGTGCTGTGAAGAGCTGAAAACCTGAGGGAGAAGAAGGAGATGCTTAAAGCTGAAATTCTGTTGTAAAGCTATGATGTATCAGAGTACCCGTTGTAATTTCATGAAGGCATGGGGGGTGGAGCGTTCAGCTTGTACTTGTGAGCAAAAGCACCTGTGCTGAGATAGGCAGATGCTGAAGCAACTGTAATTTGATGAGAAGTTTGAACAGGGAGAGATGGAAGCGATGAGGACTTTTGCTCCAAATGGAAAGGAGAAGACCTCAGTTCCTAGAGATGCTCCCAGAGATAGTCCTAGAGATGAAGATGAGGAGGACCCTTTGCTCCCAGGGAAGGAGGAGGGCCTCTGTTCTTAGAGAGTAAATGCTCCCAGAGATGGGTGAAGAGAACTTTTGTTTCTGAACAGCTCAACCTTAAAATTGTACCCCAGTAACTCAAGATTGGACCCTCAAATGCAGTTGTGGGAAAAGCTGCAAGTTGAAGGGACTCTGCACAGAGAGACTCTCTCTCGAGCAGAGAACCAACCCGGGCGGCTGTCTCGTTGTGATAATGTTTTCATAGCATGGGCAAGAGAGACTCCTCTTCCTAAATGAGCTGAACAAGGTTATTATGGAAGTGGTCAACAGACTGAACATCTCAAGGGTTGTCTTTTTACATTGTCAGTGGGAGAAGGGAGAAAGGTGGGGGGAGGAGAAGTGTTCTGAAGGTGTGGTATGATTTTATTTTTTCTTTTTCCCTCTTTTAGGTCTGTTAATAAACTTCTTTATATTCTTTCAAGTTTGGTGCCTGCTTTGCTTTTCTCCTAATTCTTATCTCACAGAGGGTAAATAGTAATGAGTATTTTGGACGAAACCACTACAGGGGGTTTTTTGTGTGTGTGGTTTTTTGTTTGTTTTTGTTTCATGAGGCTGCTGACCTATTTGTATTTTCAGTTGTTTTGCATGTCCCATGGTTACTGACCCACTGGGTGGGTGGGCTGACATGAGTAACACTACTGAGCAGGTTTTATTTAATATTTCCAATGATGAGCCAGTTTTACTCTTTATAGAAAAGCATTTATTTACACCAAGTGTTGTGACCTATTTTTCTTAAATGCTATTAAAAATATATAAATATGCTTCTTGTTTTTTTCCAGTGGGAAAATTGAGAATTTTGCTGAACAGCATCACAGATGCTGTCTTATTTTGTGATGCCATGCAAAATGCACCCTCAGTGTTGCAGGGATCGTATGTCCAATTTAAATTGCTGCTGTTGCAGTGGCTGCAGGGGTTTTGTGAGGGTTTCCTCACCGTGACAATTACAGGCATCAGTAACTAAGCAGGTCATGCTGACCAGAGAATTGGTTCTGCTGCGTATTCCCATTTCCACTCTGTTCTGGTGCTTGTCACGGCTCTTCATAGCACCAGTTGATTTGGTCATGACCAGAAAATCCCAGCCACTATTTTGTGTTCATGCAGGAAAAAAAGCAAATCCCTTGAAGTGCCAAAGAAAAAGTTTGACTTGTGCCATTTGCTGACACAGCTGTTTTCTCTAGTTGCCAATTCAAGCCTATGAACTCACTGTCTGAAGTTGTCTGGGGGCTGGACTTGAGTGGATGAAAAATGTCCCTGGTGGGCTGCTGCCCAATGGCTGGGGAATGATTGGTAGGGCATCACGAGTTAAAGTGAAAGTCAAGGCAAAACTTTTCATTATAATTGTATCAGGAGCTGTCACCTTCATTTCAGATGCCTTCAAAACAGGCTTTGTCAGAAAATAAGCCTACAGATGGAGATAAATAGCAAAAGATATATCAAAAAGAAGTGATAGTTTAAATCTCTTATGCAGTGTAGAGGTATCAGACTAATGGGTGGGTCCCTGTGTTCTTCTGTGACCTTTTCTAAAACTATCTATGAATGTTACTCCAAATCAACCTTATGTTATCTGTGGGCTTTTTGTTCTCCCTCCTACACTCTATAAGCTTGCTCCAAAATTCACTTTTTTCTGTCTTTGGCACATAGTTATGTATGGACTGAACACTACCTTCCATTTGGGGCAAAGTCACCATTTGTCTGCTGTTTTTTTCATTGTGACCGCTTTTGCTCACTTGTGTTTCAGTAGACAATGTCATTTTGATGCAGCATATCACATAAATACAGTAATTTTATTGAGGCAGACTTTGAGGAGTACTATTGATTATTTATGGAGACATGCTGTTTTAATCAAGTAGATTCATTTAAGCTGTCATGGTGAGTCAGTATAATTCTGTGCTTACGCTTCATGCTGGAGAGTAGGTTTGTATTATAGATGGATGCTGGTGATTTGGAGGATATAACAGCATCAGTCAATTGGCACAGGAGTTTGGCAGTGCTGGTTTAGTGTCACATCTAATCTCACAAGTGCTTGGAAAGCATTGATGTAAAGTTATTTTCAGGGGCTGACTTAAACAAACAAAAGAAATAGTTTAGCCGGTCAGCCCTGCAAGAAATGCCTTCTCTCTGGTTTGCTGAGGAGCTGGTGCTGCCAGGGAGAGGTTCTGTGTGATGCCCTGGCTGGCAGTGCCCCTGCAGTGCTGAACAGAAAGTAGGTTAGTGCTGCCAGCTGCTCTGCTCCAGCTTCGTGCCTCGCCTGGGCTCTGGGCTGGCTGCCTCTCTCCCAGCACTTCTAGGTAGTTACTAATTTTTCCTGACTCCCTGGCCTGGCCTTCAACCATAAGGCTGGTTTTACCTTTGTGGGAGCGTGCAATAACACACCAGCACTTGTGTGAGATTAGGTAAGAACCGAGGGTGCTCTAAATGCTGTGAGTCATTCTGTCTTGTTTTGATGAGTTGAGATTTTGGATCATGTTTAAAAGGAAAAGTTACATTCTGTGGGTAGGTATGTAGGTAGGTATGCTAAATTCTGTAGGTAGGTATGCTGCAAAAGGTGACTCAGAAGTAGCCTTTTACTTACCTGCATTTCGACGTAGGATGCTTTGTTAATGACTATCCTTATGAATTTCTAAACTGAAGTGTGTCACTTTTAAAATTAGTGTGACTGAGTTTTGGAGTTCTATAGGTCATCTTTATCAAGTACTGCATTCATAGAAACAGAATTGTTTAGGTTGGAAAAGGTTGAGTCCAACCATTCCCCCAGCACTGCCAAACCCACCACAAACTCTGTCCTTGAGCACCACATCCACAGGTCTGTTAAATCCCTCCAGGGATGCTGCCTTCACCAGTGCCCTGGGCAGCCTGTTCCAATGCTTGACAGCCCTTTCTGTGAGGAAATTTTTCCGAATATCCAATCTAAACCTCCCTGTCTCAGGTATGAGCATCAACCACTGCACTTTGGGCACATGTCGGAAGCTGCTGCTCCTGATGTTGCTGTTCCACCTCAGTGGGGTGCTTACTCCCCTTTAAAAGCAGTAAGTACTTCCTTGGCTCCAAACCCCGGAGACAAACCAGGCCCATTCCTGCAGCCCAGCGAGGTGGTGCTGTCAGTTGTTGATGGAATTGCCCTTTGGGAGTTCTCAGTGTGGAGATGTGCCCCTGTCCAGGGGGCAGGACCTGCACTCTGGCCTGGGTAAACAGATAAAGATCAGCAGTGCCTAAATACCAGGTTAGTAGCAGATGCTCTGCAGTGCTCTTACTCTGTGGTAATCTGGCCTGAACACCCCAAATGTGTTTTGATCTGTGGTTTGTTGATTTGTTTCATGTGCATGTAAGAATAGTTTTGTGGGATGACGAGGTTGGTTTGCTTTTATTTCTCCCCCCTCCAGGCTTCATTTTATTTTTTTTAGTTTAAAAATGCTCAGAGTCCTTACAGTACTTACTGTACTGCCTTCACTTAACATGTGCTGGCCAAGCGCTGCTGTGCCCTGGGAGCACCTTGTGTGCCAGCCTGGAGGGGCAGAGGCTCAGGACTCAGTCTTAGGTACCTTCACCCGATTCCCAGCAGCTTCTTACCAGGAGGAGCTATTGGCAAATTGTGTTGACAGGCTTTTAATTTACAGCTTCTCAGCAGGAGCTGTTCCTATTCCTCACAAGTCGCAACACAGCAACTTTTAATTTGTTAGCAAGCCAAAGTATATTTAAAAGAAAAATCTTTCCACCTTGTTTGTAATGTCTTGAATGATGCATTTCACACTCAGTGTTTTAGAACTTCTGATCTTGCAATTAAGGCTTAAAGCTCATTAAGCTTAGTCACTAAAACATTTTGCTAATATGAGATGTGTGAGATCTCCTATTTTCCAGTCTTGTAATTTTTCCTTTTTTGTGGCAGCTTTATTTAATGCAACAACAGTATTAATGAGTATAGGCTGTGCACAAGACCTCTTGTTCCGAGAGCTTTTTAATAGATTTTACCTTCTCCTCCCTGCTAAGTCTATTTTTTGCTTTTTCCTGTGGTTCCCCTTCTGTTCTCCCATCTGTTTGGTTGAACTGCTTTATTCTCTCCTGTTGTTTGGCATACACTAATCCTTTTACCTTCTATCCTTCACAGCTTTGTTGAGTTGCAGTGGTGTAGTTCAGTTTTGCTTCTGGCTGCCTTTCACTAGGATGTTCCAGGATGAGCTATGATTTTTTGAAATTGAGAACTGTTAAAATTGTTCCTTCCAACTTTCTCCCTCTCTTTTTACTTTATTTTTATTACTGCTTGCACATGCCATTTATGGTGCTGTTGGCATTTGGGAAAAATAGTGTAATGACTCTGGTTTCTTCGTTCTCAGAATTTCCAGATCTTTCCATTTTTCCAGTTTCCAAAAGCTGCAAAGGTAGCTGTCCAAATAAAATGACATGGAAAGACCTAAGTTCTTCCAAAACGTATGGGTTTAATGGATTCCAATTACAGCAAGCCCCACTGCCTTTATTTCTGTGATCACCACTTGTGCTCGTGGGTGCCATGGCTTCGTGTTGCTAAAGCCCACTTGGGGCATCTCATACATCCCACAACTCTTTTCAAGACCAACCCCAGCAGATAAAATAAGTTCAGTGATTCCTGAGACCTTTTCAAATACTAGTACGACAATTAATTGGGGAGGGGGTGGGGGTGTGAGGGGGAATGAGGGAGTAGAAAAAATGAGAATTTTGAGGTTGTGATTATATCAGCACTCAGAGATTAATATCTTGCTGAGATGGTCAGGTTTTGGAGTCCAGAAGAGTTTTGGTAAGCAAATATGTATTAATTACATGTGTATGTTAAGACCTGTCGTTCTCAAAAGCAGGAAAAATAAAGAGAGGCCTCTTTCTGTGTGGAAATAAGTGCTGGGACAAAAAGAGACAGTGATGGGGGAAAAAGTTACTTTCTGTCAACATGTTTGAATGTTCTGTCATAAACAGAGCTCAGTTCAAAGGATCTGGGAATCTCAGAAGATTTCTTTCAAGACTAACCAATTTCCTGCAACATGCTGTCAGTACTAGGGAGAGGCATCTCTTGCACATAAGAGCAGCTGGTTGTTTAAAAAAGAAAAAAAGGCATGTAGGGGGGAGAGCAACCCCCCCTCAGCCCTTATATAGAGCAGTTTTCCACAGGAAAACGTACATCTGTGAAAACAGGGCACTTCAGCAAATTCCGTACTCTTTGGAATGTCATTTTGCAAGGAAAAGTGTGTTTGGATGTTTTCAGGAGAGGGGTGGGTTTTTTTTTTTTTATTTCTGCAGCAAATAACGAGTTCTGAGGTTTTATTACTTTTTTGTTTACTGTGTAGTGGTATTGACACCTTTTCTTACTGTTTATTATCTTAAATAAGAATTGTGGATGTAAGTATTAACCCTGTTTTAGCAGGAGGAAGGTTAATTTTATGGGAAATGGGAATCTTTTTATCTACCTGAAAGTTTTGTTCTGGAAATACAGTCAATCCTATTATTAGGGTGAAATTAAGGTGAAGGCAACTTATCCATTCTGCTGTTGCCAATTTGAATTACCTTATGTGCTTGCCTTTGAGGAACAGCTTGGCTTTTGTCAAAGGGATATTTAAATTTTCTTTGCTATAGCTGATGCTTCCACATCTGAAATGTATATTTGCCAATGTTTTGTTGTTTGCAGGAACCACAGATATCTGAAGATGAAACCATGAAGAGCAAGCAGAGTGAATAATAATGCTTTTCCGAAACCGTTTTCTGTTCTTGCTGGCCTTGGCAGCCTTATTAGCCTTTTTGAGCCTCAGTCTACAATTCTGTAAGTGTCCTCATGTTTTGTTTTCCACATATAGTGGTCTATAGGTGTGTTTAAAAATGCGCATGATTTCATGTTGTTTAAGCATTCTTCCTGTATTGAAATGCTTGGGGTTTTTTTGGGGCTTTTTTGTTTGTTTGTAAGGATTTTTGTTTGTTTGTTTTCCAAAAAAATAAGAAACAGTTTTGTGTGCCATATAGGAATCTATACGATCTAGAGAGTTCAATTCAGACTATTTTATTTTAAAAAATTCTGCATTTTGTAGTGCAGTTAAGTAATTTAATGCAATTGAATCCCTCCATGAAAGCAGGCAAACCACATTGGAGTGAAAACTGCTGCAATTCCTATTTTACATTGCATCAGACCAGATGGGATTGAGGAAACTGCTGTGAGAGGTTTGAGTGCTGGAACCTCTCCTGATTTGTACCCTCACATCAGGAAACTTCACACAGTTGAATTGGTTCATCACAAGTGGTTGGTTTGTTTAAGAGCAGATAAATTGAGTTGTGCTTCAGATGAATTTATCGTGGGTCACTGCAGAGGGCCTTGCTGTCCTGGTGAGTGAGCAGGAGGTGGTGCTGAAGGCAGGGCAGTGGAGGGGCACTGTGCCCTGTGGCTGATTACCCCCTGCTTCATGAGAGAGAACATTTCCTGGGTAAAGCCATGTTTTGTGATAATGTGGTCTGCACTAATGCCCAGCAATGTAATGAGTTGCTTTTAGAGGGCGAGTAAAAGTGCGTGTCCATAGCATAGGATAATATTCTTCGTTGTTGTTGTCATCTTTCATCGTGTTTTAAAGAGCACAGTCCTTCTGGGCTATGCTTTTTTTGCATAGAGTAAAAAAATCCCCAAAACATTACGTTACATTTAGAATGTGTCTTTTGCATACGACAGACAACTTCAAAAAAGGGGGAGAAAGAAGATGAGAGAAACTTCGTGGGTTTCTGCTATTATTTTTGTGTGCTTAAACTCATCTGCATGTAGTAAAGGGACCTGTGGCTCTGAATTGCTTTTTGAGCCTCCTGTGGGCACAAGCCAGAGGGTCAGACTGCAGCTTGTTTTGCCCCTTAGGCTCGTTACGGCTCTGCCCTTGATTTTGTAGGGTTGGTTATGAATTGTGCATAGGGCGAAGGTCCTAGAGGAGCTGCAGCTGAAACATGAAACTGAATTGTTAACTAAAATGAGTTTTATTTAGAGATGAGGAGGTAGGCATTTAGGAGAGTGAATCACATTTCATCTAAAGATAAAATTATTTTCTACTTAATTAGACCATAACATTTCTGCTAGAGATAAGGATGTTTGAGGGATGCTTTAAAAAGCATGTAAACTGCAGCAGGCAGCCACCATGAAGCCAGTGCCAATACCAACACTGATACAGAAACTTTTACATAATGAGAACTGCAATACAGTCCAGTGGGAACCAAGACATTCAGGTAGCCTGATACTTTAACTTCTTCCAGCTTCAGGATGTAGAGCAGTTAGTCCAAACTTGGAGTAAAGACCATCTCCACAGCAAAACGAAAACTGTCTTTGATCACCTTGTGCTTCTGGGTGAGCTGTGCCAGCTGGGCAGCCTGCAGCTCAGCAGCTTGAGGTGAGTTACCAGTGCTGTCTTCATCAGGAGCTTTGTCACATCCTCAGCAGTGTCTGTTTCTGTCAGGAAACAGTTTTTTCACATCCTCAGAATGTTTAACTTTGGGGTTGTTGAGTCAGGCTGGTCTCAGCATTCTTCAGCACCAAAATCAGCATGACCCCCTGCTTCTCTATTCTTCCATCACTGAAAACTTTTGCAAATGGAGTAAAATTTGAGCTGTTTTACCCACACTTAGGCAGAGCATCCTGCTACAGGCCCTTTGTGACAAGACAGATACTGAGATCTGGAGCAGTTCCCCAGTGGAGCTGGTGCAGGGTCTGGAGCCCAAATCTCATAAGGAGCAGTTGAGGTATCTGGAGGAGTTTATCCTGCAGAGAAGAGGGCTCAGGGAGATGTTATCACTCTCTACAATTAAAGAGAGAAGTTTGTACAAGGTGGGGATTGGTCTCTTCTCCCAGGTAACAAGTGATTGGACAAGAGGAAATAGTCTCAAGTTGTGCCAGGGGAGGTTTAGATTGGATAATAGGAAAAATGTCTTCACCAAAAGGGTGGTCTGGCATTGGAACATGCTGCTCAGGGCAGTGGTGGAGCCACCATCCCTGGAGGGATTTCAAAGATGTAGATGTGGCACTTGGGGTCATAGTTTAGTGGTGAACATGGTTAATGGTTGGAGTTGATCTTAAAGGCCTTTTCCAACCTAGATGGTTCTATGATAATATGATTTATGTTCATGGAAGGAAAATGAGTGTTTATACATTTAGACTCAGGAAAATGTTGAAGCCACTGTTTTATTTTGCTTGAAGGAAGGTACCTCCTTGAAGCATTTGGAGTAGAAATGGATGTTTTATACTGTTGTGAGATTGTGAATCTCTGTTAGCAAGCAGTGCACAGCTTTGTGGAGGAGGGCTGGTAATTTTAAAACATGCTACTGCCTTTCTAAGCATGGAGTGTTGAAAATGTCTCTTCCTTTATGTGATAAATTTGTTTATAAAAGAAAAACAGTAACACTAAATGTAAAATTATACAAGTGATACATATCTTCCTTTTTTAAACTTGTGCATTAGGGCAGGGCATAACTCCTGTAAATGTTTTGATATTTTATCCCTCTTGTCCACATGTGGAACTGTAGCATTTGAAGCCAGACTTGTGAGTTGTAGCTTAACTCTGAAGCGAAGGGAGTAGTAAAGGCCAAGCTCAGCTGATTTACCGCAAGTTCTGACTCAATATTACAAACAGCCCACACTGGGATGGCTGACAAGTTCACAGTCTGGCTCATGCTTGAGCTGTGAGGGTTCAGGAATTGCTTGCAGCAGTTTGCCATCCAGTCAAAAAGAAAACGATGCTGGTTTACTTTAATAGACTGTGCTGGGAAGGGTCTGGAACTGCTTTATGAGCAGTGATTCCTGCAGCCCTGATGAAGTGGAGGTGATGGGTATCATGTCAGCAGTCCTATTAAGTCTGTCCTTGCTTGTAAGACAAACTTCTGAGGCAATTGTTTCAGAGCTAATAGTTGTCACACCTTGAGTTTAGACACAGGGAGTGAAATGCTGGGGAGAACAACCAGTGTAGGACCTCACAATCTTCAGTGTTGGTACGCTGGGGATGGACCCAGGATTGATAGAAAACTCTGTTCCCTGTTTTGATGTTTGTTTATTCTTGGTCCTTTTCTGTTGTGGTTTATGAGTTATGTAGTCTGCTTTCCTGTGTTGTTTTCACTACAAGGCAGGTGCTTTACGTGGATACTAACAGTTCAACTTACAGGGTAAATCATGGAGAAAATTTCCCCCAGTGTCTCTCTTGACAGCAAACAACAGCTCTGTGCTCTAAGTATTCTCTCCCACCAACAGTTTCAGTGGATGGACATGGAGCAGTTGGCAAGGATGCAGGTTAGAAGCTGCCCTCAGAACTCTGTCCCAGGAGTACAGCAGGCAGCTCTTGGAGCAGTCAGTTCATGTCTGTCACATGTTGTGTGCTGGCTTGCTGGCTGATCAAATGCCAGCTGCATCTTCTTCGTCTCCTTATCCCGGGAAGAAGGAGACATGTAAGCAGACTGCACTTTGCTGTGCAGCTGGAGACTCTTTTTAAACTGTAATAGTCATTCTGCAAGTTGATGTGATGCTGTGGATCCTGTAAGACACCCTCCTTCCTGCCAGGGTCCTCTGTCCTGTACCTTTCGGGCAGTGGGGCACCTGACTGGTTCTGCTCTTTATGTCCTTGTACAGGAGCAAAAGGACAGGGTCTCTGTACGATCTTTGAGGGCCTGGCTGCTTTCCTGGGAATTTCACTTGGAGCAGTGGGGTAAGGGAATTTTCTTCAGGAAGTCCTACTGTTTTCAAGTGCCATGTATTTATTTAGATAAATAATGCCACAAGTTTTTTTTTCTGCACATACCTGGTAGATGATGGGAGAAATGCATTTGAGACACATTTGAAAATTTACTAGAATATTCTAATACCTATTCATAGTTTTGCCGGGTTTGGTTACCATTTCTAGTAGGCACATAGGACACTTTTAAAAGGGAGTTTATACTTGCTGAGAACATACAAACCCGAGGAGTTCTAGGCATTTTTAATATAGTTGTGTGGCCTGGACTATGAAGCAAAAACTGGGGACCAGATGTGCCCTCACTTTCAGTTTGGCTCTTAATGCATTGCACAGAGTGAAACCTGGAGTACTCAGCAGTAGAGGGAACCTCTCTTGAATGGCAAATCCCACTGGATTTTGTAAGTGTTTGAATTTTTAAATAGTGTAGGAAAATGACAGTGTTAAAAGTTAACACTAAAAATGTGTTCCACTGCTGGCTAAAAGCATACTCTGATGTCTGTGATGGATAATTAAATCAATGGAGAGTTTGTGTTTGGGAAACCCATTGGATAGGGAAACCGGTTGACTTCCGAACCAAATATGACTGGCAGATTAAAGTTTTATTAGTAATTGTCATTGTTTCCCTTCTTGTTTTATGTTTGGGGCCAGATCTACATAAAAGGGTGAAGTATTTTTCTTATAGTGTTTATCATTCCACATGTGTTTTTATTTTTCTCCTCTTTGTTTATGTAAATGGTCATGGTTGTAAAACAGTTTAAAACTTCAGCATTAGAGACAAAAGGAGAGCTGGTTTTGATAGACTTGTCAGTTAAGGCTGTACTAAAATGTAATTATGTTGTTTTTATCTGAAGTTTTCAGTGTTTTTCTTTGTCAGAAAAACTGCAGAATGAAAAAATGGCCTGTGCTGGGCTGTGGGCTATATTTTTGTCTCTGTAAATATTATCCATAATGCTGTTGACTAAAAATGGGCAGTTTCCTTGGGTACAAACACAGAGAATATATGTAGGTATACTTTATTCTTTTTTTGCCAGAAGAAGAGATTGCAGTGGCTGAGGTCTGTCTTCCTTCTTCGTGCTGTGTAACATGCCCGGAGCAGTGCAAAGGGCAGGTAAATGCAGTGTCCCTACGTTTCAGGGACACAGGATGGCAGCTGCATTCAAAGGATGTATCAGAATCCAGCTGTGGTCCTGCAGCCTCACTCTAATGGGAAAAGACAGAATTTAGGACCCTGTCAATGTTAATTGCATTGGTTAGCCGTTAGGTCAGCTGAGGAACAGGAGGTTTCAAGTATGCCTGAGGAGCTGCTCTCTTTTTCTCCCAAAGATTGGTACCTGAGAACCCAATTACTGGGCAAACACAGGCCTTCCACGACATGGAAACATCAGTGAATGGCTGAGGGAGCCTCACGGTAGGTGTCCTCAAGATGTTTCAACTATTTATCCATGAGTTACCTTGAATAAACCAAACTGAAAGGCAGTTTAAAAGCTGGCTGTTAGAATGCCATGTGTAAACTCTGTAGAGTTTGCTCGACAGTGATTTTTTAAAGTTTTCCATGAAATAAATACTTTTGTTTTATTTTGTTGCCTTTTTTTTTTTTTTTCTATTTACTGAAAGTCTAAGGAAAGTAACAGTCAAGAGAAGAGGACTAAAACTATAGTGGGAAAGCATCCCTTTTTACAGGGATGCTTTTTATAACCCTGAACCCAGTATCAGTTCCAGACTGTCCTTCTGAAGGCCCTGGCTCTTGGGCAGCTCTTTCCCAGGGAGCTTCTCCTCTGGTTTAGAGTTTGTTTTCCTGCATACTTTGATACTTTGATCAGTGGCTTAGGCTTGCCTTTTGATAAAAAGAATTTTGGTATCTGCCAGTGCTTTTTAGGATGTCAGCCACTGCTCAGGCAGGGTGCTGGTTCCCGTCTAAAGTGTGGAGAGCTGTTTTATGCTTTTTAGCGTTTTTTGAAAATACTTTCCCTGCCTTGATGGTTCAGGCTTGGGTGTTGGTGTATCAGCATGTCTGGAAATGACATTTTGCTGTTCCAGTAATAATTTTTCTCTACTTTCTGTCATTTGATTTTGCACTGGAGCTTTTGGTTTTAAAGATGAGTCACAGGAAACAGAAATTGAGATTTTCCACAAAAAAAACCCTCAGTAGAGTTTTATTTTCTTGGTTTGAGTTTTGCATGCAGCTCTTACTTTACAAGGACACTGTGGGCATCATATCCAACACTGAGGTGTTGGGGCTTAGCCTGAGATCCTCACGATGGCTTCCTTCAGCCCCTGCTGGGAACCAGAGCCATGGGGCAGTGGCTGCTTGGGTGGATATTGCATTTTGCTGGTGTAGACAAGCAACTATATTTAAAAAGCCACAGCTTTAGAATCCTTGATGTAGAGAACTTGCTTTTGTCGTGTGTTACCAGCATACGAAATTAAAAGGAGAGCAGATATCTCCCCTCGTGAATTTTGCCCTCAAGCTCATAAGCATGGCAAATTTTCCACTCATGAGAAGTCTCTCTGGGTTTTACTTTTGCAGGTGCTAATTTAATCTGAATTTAAGATTAAAGAGAAAAACGGCCCACAAATAATAAGTCCAAGGCTTTGTGCATTTTAATAGTGAGTGAAGAGAGTTTACTGTAAATATAGAGATTTTTGTTAAGGATCCTTTTTATGTTGTAACTGGAGATTTAAATAGCTTTTTTGTGATATTCAAAAGTGGTGGTATAATGCATCGGTCCACCAAATGAACCCTTGAAGGCAGAGGAGATGTGATGAATGCTTGAAAATTATACTATGAGACAGTCTTACTTTCTTCTACAAAAAATAAAGCAATCATTTCAAAATAGTTGCTTCAAATATAGGTCAGGGTTAGTTGCTTGAGATGGGATTTGACCAATAAAAGTTACTTGTCAGGCTACAGAACTTCATAATTCCTCTTTAAATATACATTCTGACTTCACCCATGGTGATTAGTTGGACTGTATTTAAGCAGAATTGATATGAACTGTTACAGCACGTTTGAAGACTGCTGTACAGTTGATTCTGTAGCAGTAGGTCATGTGATTTGTTTATTTTTGTCTTAGCAAATTCTATTTTGTCATGAAACCAGTTCTCTGCCCTTCCTTTTTCACAGCTCTCAAAAGCTGAGTCAGTCTGCCTTACAGGTCACTGCAGGCATGTTTTGGAATGGCACGACAGTCTTTTAAAGCTAATAAAATTGTTCCTAGGATTTTTCCATACGTTACTTGTGTACTGGGCTAAACTGTGTTTTAACAACTGAAACATTGTTCTTAAGCTTGGAAATTCACCCTATTTTGTTTGTAGAAGTAACAAAGAGAGAATATTGTTCCTAATGTGCGGCTCTTCCATTCTTATTCAGTGTTTGGTGAGTCAGGGTTAGTTCACCAGGTGAAATCTGCACAATGTAAAGCCTCAATTCTCACAAGAGCATGGCCCCTCTGTGTGGGGTTTGCATTGTAGCTCTTGTGTGGGGTTTTCAGGATAGCAGATGCCAGTGTAGGGCCCAGTCCCCCAGCCCTGACTACTGGGGCTCTCTGGGAGATGGGTTCTGGGCTTTGCTCACCTGTGGGTGAGCCAGCGAAGGCAGAGATCGCCTGTGTCTGGTTCTGCCCTCCTTGCTGAGTGTTCCTGTTGGGGCTGGCTGGGCACTGGCAGCGATTCTCATCCCTGAAGGTTTGCTCTTTCCATAAGCGATTTCTCAGCTGCTCCTCCCCTTGCTACAAGGCTGCCTTCCCTTGTACTTCTCTTTTTCTCATGTTGCAGAGATGATGGCATCAAACCAAAACCTGGATGTCTTAAGCTAAGAAAGTAAATACAGCCTTGTCACTCTGTTTTTTTTTTTTTTTTAGTAGGGGCCTTTTGTTAATCTTTTGCTGTCCACGCTGATGTTAGACCAGTTTTCTGAGAATTCACAATCAATTCACACTTCATTAGCTTTATCCCTCTTACTTTTAGTGGAGCTTTTAGGACAATGTTATCTATGAATTGCAAATGGGCTCATCATACATTAATCATTTGCTGTCCATTGTTTGAGATTTGGGTTCTGCGTCTTCCTCAGAGGATGTTTTGACCCAAATTTCTCGTCCCTCCTCTTCAGTGAGCAGAGTTTGAACTGGAGAGCACTAGGAGAACTACTGTAATGTCAGTGGGTATAATGCAGTTGTACTTACCCTGTTTCTAGGCCATGTGCAGTCTTCTGAAAAGCATGGAGGGCTACTTAAACTTCATGTTTGATGATAGGTTTGTTTCTCTGAGCTGTGCTTTGTGCCTGCCTTAATCCCCACTGTGCTGCTGCAAATTGAGTTGAAAACCATCAGGTTTATGGATGTGCTGGTTCCACTGTGTGTATCTGAAAGAGAGATGCTTAATATGCTTCATACAGTTGTTCGTGTTTCTTCTTAGTCCTTTTAATTTTTCTCTTGTGGGTTAGGAGTTTTGTTCTTTTATCTGTGCTTTTGATAGGCTCTCATTGCTGAAACGATACAGTGACTGACTTAATCCAAAGTGTCTTGACACTTGAGTGTGAGGGTTTTTGAAAAATTTACTGTGTGTTCTTGGGCATGTGGAGTTTCTGTGATTAATAAGGGGTCTCAAACTGATTTTGAAGATTTTAATGTGTACAGGCTGTTTTTTATTGCCTTTTTTTTCCTAGTAAGAGTAATCTCTGTTCCCAAAATTAGTTCCCTTTTAGCTTTTCAAAACTCACTTTCTGAGAGAAATGCGGTGCTTGTACATAATAAATGGCATTGTGGTTTATTTTAAATGAGGCATGGTCTAGTTTGTATTTAAAAGACTGGGGCTTTTGTGGACTTGCTGCAGTAAAATATGAAGTCTTAAAAAGTGGAAGTGATCTCCCTTCATGATTTTTGTGAGATGGTTGGATTAGAAGAGCTGGAGACGTATGTGGTGTAATTTTGGGTTTACCAACTGTGCACATTAATGCTGAATGAAGACAAGAAATAAGATTCACTGTCTTCCTCTAAGCTGTTTATGGCAAGGGTCCCAAAGATACCAGTAATTCTCTAATCCAGAGAGCGCTGTTCTGAATTCCTGAGATTAATGAGTAGGTCTGTCATGGAAGGCTTCCCCAGCACAAAAACCTGTCAGGTTGTACTGTATTAAATATGTTGTTTTGAGGTTTGCTGCTGGCAAATCCATGGCAGCTTTCTGTGTCCTGTCCTGGTGTTGACAAGGACAAACAAGTGAGCTGGCTTGGCTTGGGTAAGCAGTGGCATATGGTGTTGAGATCACTTCCCTGAGCAGGTCAGTTTGTGGACAGAAAGCAGTTGGGATTAGATGTGAAACAGAAAAGTGCTAATTTAATGCAGTAGTGAAAATATTGATTTGAATTTGTGAGGCTGTTTACCTTGGAAGGACAGTGCTGTAGAGAAGTGCCAGATGTCTGTGGATCGTGTGGATTTTGTCTGACTGATGACATTAACATATTAAGCAGTTGGTGCCCTGTGCCTTTGCAGAGGCTGTGGCTGAGCTTCAGAGGCTGTGTGTGTCCCTGCCTTTGGGGTGGTAGCCCTTTGAGGGACAGACATCTCTGCCCCCGACCCAGGTGTGCAGGCAGGGGCGCTGCAGGGAAGTGCAGGAAGCAGCTCAGGAGAGGTGATCAGAAGCTGCCTTTACCAGTGAGCAGATGTAGTTTGTTGCAGCCCAAAAGCTGCTGCATTGGTGTTTTGACACCAGGGGAGCAATACTGGTGAGGATGTGGCTAGAGCTAAGGTGTGTTTTTAAGTCCCTTTATTTATTTGTTTTACCTGTGTATTTTGGGATTCCTGTTTGAATAGCTGGATGTTCTAGTACATGCCCTAATAAGAGTTGACTTGAATGTCAGAAGACATTCTGAGTATTTTGGGATGCTGTCTGAGGAGAACCCTAAGGCAAAGAGGCATCTAGGATGATAGAAAGCAGTAGTGCACACTTCCCCTGTGTGCAGGGAGCACTCATAGGGCTTCAGCTGCAGAGAGCCCATGTCAGAGATGTGAAGTGTCAGCAACAGATTGCTGGGTAACAGAACAGGAGCAACTCTTGAGCTATCTTGAACTCTGCTTTATGGGGCATATTTCTGTATCATTCCCTGCTGCTGTAGATGAAAGGGTCACTGAAGCCAGAGGATTTGCAGTCCATGTTCCTGAGAGTACTTTTTCCTGCATTTTCTTCTGCTGTGCTGAATCTTCTTGGCTGCTATGTTGGTGTTCAGTTCACATGTGAAATCTGCCAAGCATCTTTTTTTCAGTCATGTTGCAATCACTGCTGCACAGCTTCCCACTCCAGTAGTTGTGAGAATCATGCAGGACAAAACGAAAAAACAAACAAACACAAACAAACCAACCCCAAACTAAAAGCAAAGGTCCTCACCCCCTGGAAAAGGATGGCAGAGCGTTCACTATAGTGTATATCAATGTAAAGCATTTGATCTTTATTTTGAGACAATACTTGGAAATGGGAAGAGTTGCCAACAATTTCTGAACACAGCTGATGAAAGCTGTTTTGAAAATCTGTTCCAGGACAATTCAGCTGGATTAGTTCATTTAGCAGTTGCTGTGTTCTGTAGACAGAGGCAGGACAGTGCTTTAAAATCTTACTGCAATGCTCATGAGTCTTGTTGGATAAACAGCAGTGGCTGGATCGACTGTATTTATAAAAATCATGTGCTCAGGCCATAATTCCCCCCTGTTTAGTCTTTGCATACTTAATCCTTGTTTGGTGGCCCTCAGGACACTGATTTGACATAGTTGAAGTCATCTCACAGCCTGATGAGACATGGCAGCTCTCAGCAGTAGGATGGACTTCCTTCAGAGTGTGGTGGTTTATGGTGTTTGTTGCCCTTCTCATTTGGGAATCCCAGTGAGCCTGTGGTGGGCCAGGGACCAACATAACTGTGTCACTGTAAGCACTGCTGAGGCTCCTGTTCCATCTTGTCACTAAACCTGGAAAATGAGCAAGATGTGACTTGAGCAATGTGTTTATAGAGCAGCAAATCTGTGCTTGTCTGGATGTCCTGTAGGAACCTCGCCCAACCCCTCCAGTCCGAGTGTGGAGCCAAGCAGTGGGGTAATTAGTGACATGCTGCAAAGGAAAAGCTTTAGTATGCATGTTTATTTATTTAAAAGAAAGTAGTACATTAAATTGATGAAAATATAAATCTATTCTGTGGTGAACATTGTAGAGTTTCAGTGCAGTAGGAAAATACGATGAAATACAACGAGTAATTTTTCACTTTGGGCGGAGAAGTGGAAAGCGATTGTCATCTCTAGAGCTTGAAAAGGCTCAGATTTGCAGTCAGCATTGCTGTGTTATTGCTGTCAGGCTGAAAATCCTGGAAGCTATTTAAGCAATGCCATATGCTCCTCTGAATTGTCCAGTGGAAAACAATGGGGGGGCGGAGGAAAACCCCTAAAACTATAAAGCTCTTTTCAGAGCCACATCTGGACTTAATAAATGCAAGCACACAGTGTATAATTTAATGTATCTGCTTAAATTAGGTCTCAAACACAAGAGTGCAAGGCCTGCCATGCTGTGTTTGGTGCAAAAAGGATTTTCTCAACATATTTATTTTCCTCATGTAAGTCTGATTATGACCTTGTAAAAAAGTCTGCTAGCTATGCCGCTAATGCGGCTGGAAATAAGAAACCTGTTCTCTGCAATACTGGTGTGAGTGGTTTAAAGCTGGTAAGCTACCAGGCATGGTGGTTGTGTGTAGCTGTTCTATTTTATCTTTGAACATGAATACACAAGTACTGAAATCTGGTCATTTGCCCTGACTCTGAAATTGAATAAGGCCCTGGGTCAGTACCTGCGAGCTATGGCTCCGTGGGCAAGGGCTGCTTTTGGAAATTGCCCCAAACTGAGGAAAACCTTTAAAGAAATTCACAACTTGTGAGCCAAAAAATAGGCAGACAAATAGGCCTTGCCCCACTCCTGGAAAGGGGTGGGAGGCTATTTCTGTGTAACTCTGTGAAAAAACAGCTAAGGAGAGCAGCCTGTTTATAGTAGTTCTCAGTTGTCCATAGGGACATTTTCATCTCCAGGGAAAAACTTTAGGGATCTGAAAACTAAGAAGGCTGAAAACTCAGAAGGCATTAGACTGAAGAATAAGCTTTTGGTTGCCTTTCATGTGAGAAAATGACACCAGGATTGATTAGAAAAAGTAAGATGCACCTACAAGTTCTAGCTGCAATTGTGTTATGATATTCTGGGGAGAAAGCAGGGACTGTGATCAGAAAGCTCATACTGGGGTGCATGTGTGGACTTCCATTTCTCTTGTGCATGGCAGGAGAACATTGTTAAGTCTTTAGGGTTTTTTTTCCTTATGTCCTAATGTCTGTGATTTTCTTCAAAACATGTGCATTAAAAATTTAAATACTCTAGAGCTCACACTCGTTCCCCCTCAATCAGATCTGACCTCCACTGGGTTAGCTGAGGACACCTGCAGCTTCCTAGTCTCCCTGAGTTCCCATTTTCTGTCAGTGAACCTGTGATATACAGGATGCTTCAGAAAACTTATATTTCCTACACGTTAAACAGAGGAACGACAGTTTCATTGCAGATTTCCCCTGGGTATTTTTCCAGTTGGAGGAGAATGGTTCTTCTTGTTGGCTGCCCTGCTCTCATCTCCAGCATGTTTTGGGTGGAGACTGACTGTAGCTGAGTTCTCCAGGTGGAGAAGGGCAGGAAGGGACCTGATGCTTCAGGCTCTGTGGTGGCTGAGTCTGCAAGGCTAAAAGAAAAGGGAAATCCACCTTTTTTCTTTATTAAATCACAAGAAGTAATTGGGGGAGGAAATGGGACTGTAACTTCCGTGTTGTCACTATGAAGATGTAGTTTAAGGAACCACATGAGGAAAGACAAACATAGCACTTAACAGAATTTTAAAAGCAGCATTTTTCTAATAGTGACCCAAGTAATGCAGAAATTTACCCAACAAAGATAAGTGCACTGAAACGGAAATGGACACCACCCCCCCCCAAAAAAATCCCCAGCTATGTGAATTTAATCAATTTCTCTTGACAGGTTAAAGTTTCTCTGTAAGAATTTGAAATATGATGTTCTGTTTCACAAGTCTGCGGCAGCATTCCTCATGGTCTTCCAAAGTAATTGTTTTTTTGGCTGTAGGATAGGGGGATGTCCATGTTCATTTGATAGGATCGATTGAACTGTTCTAGTGGGCTTTAATTTCTGGTGTCAGAATATGGTGTGCTGAAGGCCATGGCAGAACTGTGGCTCTGCAGTATGAAATGCAGGTATTCAAGGCTGCTGTAGCAAGCATTTTTCAGCACTTTTGATTAGAAACTCTGGCATGAAAAGAATATTTATTCAATGACATCTGCTACTTGCTTGCTGCACCTAAATACTCTTTGTGAATATTTTTTTAAAGTTTGTCCTAGAACTTGACATGTAGGGTGTTGGCAATACTACTGTGCTGTAAGACTGCTTTAAAAGTCTCTAAATTACTATGATCTCTTTTACAGAAGGGAAAACAGCAGCTGCAGTCACAAAATTGAGTGGGTTAAATAGGTGTATGTGTCTGGGCATGTGTCAGCCCATAACTCACCGCTGGTGCTGAGTGTTTGCAAACTGTTGGAAACTCAGAGGAGGGGATCTGTAGTCTCTGTTTTCTGTTTGCTCCCATTTGGCTGTTTAGTGAATGCCACGAGCTTGGAAGTTCCTGCCCTCTTTCGTACTGAGGTTGATGAATCTGTGTTTGAATCATCCATTTTCAGAGTTTGGGTAGGTAACATTTCAAGTCTGTTAGGAGGGGAGCACTTACCTCTGCTGCCCTGACACAGCTGCATTCTGAAGGTTGTACCTGTGTCACCTTGGAACACACACAATTGTTGGGTTGAAATATTGTGGAGAAATTACACTCCAAGGAACCTTCTTTATATTCTCAGGGGTTTGTCAAGGTAAAGCATTTTGTTGTTGCTATTCCAGGTTAAATTTAAGTGTGTGCCCTCCTCCGTCCCCCACTGTTCTTCTCTCTGTTACCCACCTCCCCCATAGCTCCCTTCACTCTTTTTTTTCTCCTTTGTAGTTGTGCTCAGAAAATTTAGCAGCTCTGTGGGAAGAAGACCTTGAAGCTAAGAGCCTGTTCTGTAGCAGAGAGGGCTGTGGATGCTTGTAAACACATCTGTGCTTTAGGGCCCCTTGCTCCAATTGCTCCTTAACAGGCAGAACACTCAGCCAAAGTGGAGAAAATGGAAGGGCAAATCCTTGGGGAAGCAGAGTTGTGGTGAAAGAAGTGGTTAAGGGATAGAGACTGCAAAGACACTGATGGCTGTGATTCTGTGACTGTCACTTCTTCGACTGTCACTTCTTCTTAGGTTCAGTGTGGACAGGTCTCACATATAAAAAAATTCCTCCTCAGGTTCTATAGGGCAAGAGGTTTGATTTAAAATAAAAACTACTGGCTTTTTTTGCTTAATTAAACTACATCATCTTAATATACTAAAAGCCAGTGAAAATTTAGGACTGTAAAAGTTTAGTAGCTCCATTTATATTTTATATAAATATAAAATCTAAAGCTTAGAAGCTTATGTTCACAGGCTTAGAAAGCCTTTTTAAAGACTTTTATGGTTATTTTTCTTAGTAATACTTGATAGTTTGACCAGTGTTAGGTTAATAAGCCTTTTTTTGTGTGATTACTCAGCATTCAAATACAGCACATTAGTGATTGTGGCCTTCTGCATTATGGATGAAGGCCCTTGCTGTTAATACAGATCTTACCTTTGAGCCAGTCAAAGCCTTTATTTAGCTGTACAAAAGAAGAAAATGAGAAAGGTGCTGTTGTGTGTCACACAGGTGCATTTGAACTTCATTGATACCCAGATGTGCATTTGCAATCCAAGGCTCTAAAACTGATCGTGGGGGTGTGCTGGTCGGGCATGAGGGTGGGGTTTGCCAGGACCACACCTGGGGCTTTTCAGGGACCTGACCTGGGACTTGCAGGGATCATACCCAGGATTACAGGATGTCAGAGCTCTGGCAGTGCTGTGCTCAGGCTGCTTCATTTCCCCATTGGCAGCGTACCTTCAGCGTTGGTGTGCCTTAGCTGCTTTTTCCAGATTGTTTTTCTTTACCTTTTCCCCCCACCCCAGTTGCTTTCAAGAATTCCTGCCTCTTTTAGGTTGTTCTTCCATATACTACTGTTTTTTTCAGGGAGAGAGCAACTAGAAGAAGAGCTGGGGTGTTTAACCTGGATGAAAGGAGGCTCAGAGGGACCTTGTCTCTCTCTACAACCACCTGAAAGGAGGTTGTAGCCAGGTGGGGATCAGTCTCTTCTCCCAGGTATCAAGTGACAGAACAAGAGGAAATTGCCTAAAGTTGTGCTGGGGGAGGTGTTGGATATGAGGAAAAATGTGTGGATGTGGCACTTGGGGACAGGTTTTAGTGGTGAAGATGGTGGTGCTGGGTTAACAATTGGATTCAGTGGTCTTAAAAGTCTTTTCCAACCTTAATGAGCCTATGAAGTCCACATTCATCACCAGGCTTTCAGAAGCCTGAGCGTTCTGCTCTGTGCTAGGCAGCCTGGTAGGAGCAGAAAGGGGTGGGGGGAAAGGTGGAAGTGTATAAATAACTTTTTGTGCTCTCTGACATGCGTGTTTGCTTTTCTTTACCCATCAGCATAAGGTTACTTACAGTGGGGTTGCTGTTTTTCATTTCTGCTGTGTGGCTGCATTTCTATTTGGCTGTTCTATATAGTATGTTTGCATGGGGCTGAAAGAACCTTCTGTATTATAAAAGATGAAAATTTCAGCTCTCTGTTAAGTCAGAAGATCAGGACTAACATGGCTACTTGTGCTGCTGCTTCTCAGGCTGGTTGGAGCTACAAGGAAAAACAGCAGTGGAAACTGGTTTTATTGCCCATCTTTCTGGTTTTAGGTAAATGTTGATTCTTTTTCATGGATAAATGTGTTTCTTCTTGGTAAACAGTGCTGCTACCTTTTGTATCTCAAGCTGAAAGTAGGACTACAGGAGGGAGAGAAATTGATAATGAAGTGATTTAGCATTTAATTGGTGTTCTTTCTACAAGAATTTCACTTTGCTTTGAGTTTGGTTTTCTGCTGTACTGAATTCTGTCAAATTCATGTCAGTTTTGTAGCCCTAATGCATATCTGGCTCCCTGCTGGCTTCTGAGCACAATAGCTGATTTGGTAAACTCTACATTTTTCCAGAGGGGTTTAGTTGCTATGTAGGAATTGTTACGATCGTTCCACTGAAAGCACTTCTGAATGATTGTCTCTCTTGCTTGGCAGCAACTTGTCTAATATTTGGGGGATTTTATATATTTCATGGCATTCAGGAACTTGGTCGGGGGGAGTATGGAAGTCAGACAATCAACTTGTTACTCTTTAAATAGGTCATACTTAATGTACACTGGAAATAAAACCACGCTCGTAATGTTTGAGACACTGCTGGGTTTCTTAAAGATATTTCTTAGCCAAGCTATTGACTTCATTTTAGAATGTGGTCTTCAGGTTCTGTGGTGTGATTTAAAATAAAGGTTCCTGGAGGTTTTTTGTTTAATTAAACTTAGTATCAGAATTTGAATTTTACTTCTTTTGAATTGTGTTGACTTTAAAAAGTAATCTCAGTTTGGAGTGGCAAGGATTCTTGAAGGAGTGATTCTGCAGCAGTATTCAGGTGTAATACTGTGTGACCAGTGCCTCTCTGTCTCACAGGGCAGCAGTTGCTGTTCGACTGTTCCATCAGGTGTTACTTTTGTCTGATAGCAGCCTATATGTTTAGTTTTATTTCATGTTTCACACAATTTTAGCCTGGTGGGACCCTGGGAAGAGTTGCGTTGAGCTCTCTTTCCTTTTATTGTTTCTGTAACTTTCTCCTTTTTTTCCTCGCTATAACTTTTTCAGAATTACTGTTTCAAAGTAGTTTTTATGTGGCTTCTTTAGTTATAAAAATAAGTTTATGAATATTGGGAAATAAAATATGGTCTCTCCCTTTTTGTTGTCAAGCTACCTCGGTAATAATATGTCCATATTCTTTATAGTTCCCGTGTTGGCAAAGCTTCCAGTTAGATGATGAAATATGTTACAGATCTGTTTTATTAACTGCTCTGGCTGAGGCAAATGCACATCAAAATCATCTGTTCCATTTCTGGTTTACATTGTTGTATTTCTGTCATAGTAAAACATGAGCTTTGAAAGGCACAGCAGTGGAAAAATCCTGTTCAAAACCCCTCTTAATCATAGATTTAAGTATGCCTATGTGCACACTGTCAGACTTCTGTTTTGGGCAAGTGCATGTTACTGTGAACTAATAGAGAAATTCATATAAAATAGTGCTAAGCTGTAAAAAAACAATGTGAAAACTGTGTAGCGCTATTCTGACCTTGTAATGCTGTACATCTGGAAGAGCAACTGAGTTTGGAAAAAAAGATGAATTTCAGCTTCCTGTGAGGGGCTTTTTAAAATTTATTTTTATTTATTTTTTCACTTTCCTCTCTGAGCTGTATCAGTCCAATACTGTTTGTAGGTTTGCCCATTACAAACGGACCAGAAAACCCACGTGGGAGACAGAGGTGGGATTGACACTTCAGAGGAGGACTTCAGCAGGGAAATACTCGGTTACAAAGAGTCAGCTCTTCAAAGAGCTTTAGAGGACTGCTCTGTGTGGTACAGGGAGTACAAAAATGAAGGAACAAACTGAGCCTTCTGTGCAAAGGGAGCTGGAGAGGATGAGGCGTGCAAAGCAGGACTGGATAGCCAGGAAGTGGGATAAATGAAGACAGCAAGGGAGCATGAAGGCCAAATACTTGAAATGAGAAGGGAGGGAGAAAGGGGAGAACATCATAAATACATGAGGCACAAACAATGTCCAGGGAATGTTAGGAGATGAGGAAATAATTGAGAAACAACTAAGGGCATGGAAAATACCTCTGTTGTTTCAGCAGCCAGAATACAGAGAGAGGATGTATTGCTTGGGATCCTCATCCCAAAGCTCTGAAACTGCAGGGATGTTCCAGCTTCTGAGAAGTTGTAGCAAGGGGTGAGGAGGACCAGTGTGGCTGGGTGGGCTCTTCAGGGTGACCATGCTGAGCAAAGAGAAGGCAGCTCCAGCTGGCATTCATCTCTCCTTGGTCTTATGTTGTCATTCTTCCCTGTTGTCCCCCTCATCCTGGCCGTCGCCATTCTCCAAACTCTGAAATACTTGTTATTTTCATGTATATGCACTTGGTGGAGATTTTCAGGAGGCTGTAGAGACTGATGCCCAGTTCATGTAATTCTTTTTTCTATTTAGCTATTTTTTCTATTTAGTTGTGTTAAATAGAAGGTGTTTGCATAGGTGGTTTGACTGATTTTGTCATTATTATTTTCACCCAACATTTGTTATTTCCAGTGTGTTAAAGGAAAATCCTGCTGATCATGTGTCCTTTCCTCTTCCCAGGTATAAGCCAAGCATATTCATTGTACAATATGACAATATTTACCAGCTAGTACATGAACTATTGTTATTTCTAATCTGTGAGTCCATTTTCAGTCCACAAAATATTTTTAAGTTGTACCCAGAGCTGCTGTACTGACTTGAGAGTCTGCTTTAAGAGTGTTCTTTCAGTTGCTTTTTGAACTGCAAGCATGTATTCTGACAGTCCTGCAGGTGTTATTTTTAATATTAAATTTTATTCTTAGTATTCAATGTTGTTCTTAATATTCAGTTTTATTTTTAATATTTTAGAGTAGATGTTTCTCTGTAAGATTTAGTGCTTTTCCTTATTCTTAAAATTTGTCTGGCAGTGTTATGGGATTTATTAAATTAGTTTGATTAGAAATGAGACTTGCATTCCGCAGACAACGTATTTGGCCCTAGGAATCATGGGCACTTGATTTTAATAAGCTGATGTATGCATCTGTTGGCTTCTGCCCTTAATAGTTTCAGTACAAAAATGGGATCCAGGGTTTTTTGTGGCTAAAGCTGCCTTAGATAAAAAAAAAATAGAATCTTTATTTTGCTTTTAAATCTCCCCACCGAAATTGAGGACCCAGAGTTAACTTGGAGTTTATGCTGTTGGGGTATGGTTTCCCCTGTCTGCTGAAACACTCCTGTGTCTAAGCTGGCTTGAGCTACATGACCTCTTGAGTATTTCATCCAACTCTGTGACATTAAGGGAGAAGAAGCAATGTAGTTTGTGGGTTGCTCTAGAGAGAATTGTTGCAGGAAGCTGGGAGTAGTTGCCTGTAACTTTCTGGTTTGGAAACTTGGCCAGTAGAATGTACCTGTAATTTTCCATTTGTACTGTGGACAACTGCTGGCTGTAGTGGTGTTTATTTGCAGAGTCCAGTCACTGTTGTAACACATTCTTGGGTTTGGGATTTATACCCCAAATACAAATGTGCTGCAAGCCCCAGAGTTCCCAACCTCTGATAGATATTACCGAGGCTCTGTGTTACTGCCAGTTTCTTGGGCATGGATTTGCAATGTTTCAAAACAATGTGAGTCTAAGCAAGGAGCTAAAAAAATGAATCTGGTAGGTAAATGCTAGGATGGCAGCTGAGCTCTGCAATTTTAGTGTCCAAAGTCAAAATTACGGTTTAATATTCTCACCAAAAGAGTTGAAAGCAAAATCTGAAACAGCTTAATGAAAAGTTGGAAGTTGATGCACTTGGCAGGTTTTGGCCTGGTCAACAGCACTAGCAAGGCTGTGGAAGGTGCTTGGGTTCTGGTTTTGGCAGACAAAGAGTAACCACATAAAAACGTTTGAAGTGTAGTGTATTGTAGTGTAAGAATGAAGAGCCTGTGTTTTATTACTGGCTACATGTTCTTAAAATCTATGTGTGTTTTGCTTTAGTTTGCTGTCTTCACTGGTTTTCTTGGTCAGCACAACTCTGTATTGGGGAACAAATTCACCTCTGAAATTGGAACTGGGAGTCAAGATGGAGCTGAGGAACTGATGCAGAAGAATTAGTAAAGTTTTGCTTTGAAATTCATTCTCTCATCTTTTCTTTCTTCTTTCTTTTTCTCTCAAGATGGAAGACCAATGGGGTAAAAATGTGAATGCTTTTCCTCCTCTTTTTCACCTCTAAAGCTTCTGATTAAAATACCAGAAAATAGAATAGAATAGAGATATTTGTTACTACAAGTGTAGTCTGGTCAGGCTCATAAATTGACTGATGCTTTTGCATCAAGGCAGGGTCATTACAACTCTGGCCTTACATTTAGATATTCTTCAACTTTCATCTTCACGTCAGAAGACTTGCTGGTGGTATTTCAGTTAGTTTCTCCTCTGTGTGTGTTTACTGCATTTCTTTGTGTTCCACAGCTTTTGGGTAATATCAATTTCATTTCAAGAAATATATTTCATGTACTTGTTTTTTTTTTTAGATAAGCCAGACTGTTTAAGGTTGACAAGGCAGGGATTAGTGCAGAAAATGATGAATAATCCAGCTCCTTCAGTCGTGACCACTTTGTTTTCCCAGTGGCTTCTACTACCCTCATCTTAGCTGTGCTGTGTCTTTTGCTGATGTCCTTCAATGTCAGTTTTTAGGTTAAAATGATGAGAGACAGCCAGACCTATGTGGCCCTTTTTCTGTGATTCATGCTCAGAGACTGATAGAAAAAGCAGCTTCAAGAAAAGTGCAAAACCCAGAGCTGTTTTACATCCAGATCTGCTTCTGAAGCCATTGGCATTGACTTTGCCAAAAAGCTCTTCTGGGCTATGTAAATCAGGAAAAAAATCACAACAAAGTTGTTGTATACTATCAAGAGACATCCTTTCATGGAAACCATAGTCTTTATGTATAATTACTTAAAAATAATGATTAAAAAGTCATAATCCTGTATGTCCCTAAACTCTCCTGAAGATGCATGGTGTATGTTTTGTATCTTTCAGTGCATTTAATCCCAGTAAACCCTGTCAGGGAAGATGGGTTGAATCCTAAGAGCCGGAAGAGAATAATGCCCGATTTGCTGACAGAGCCTCCTGCCATAGACCCTGTTTACGAAGCTCATGTTTACTGCAATATTCCCACCATTGCTGAGCGCAGCATGGAAGGTAAGCTTTGGGAGGGCAGATCTCAGCGTAGCTGCTTGTTTCTATGTGCTGTTATTAGAAATGATAACTGTGTATTGTCAGTTCATTGGTGCTTGGAGAAGGTGCAGCAAATGCCAGTTGGTTGCCGAATTATGTTAAATCATTCAAAACATGCTCCTGCTCTTTCCTTCCCTTTGTATCCTCTCCGTTGTCTTGATTTTTGGAAATGGTTCTGTCTCCAGGCAATGGTCAGCTATAGGCCTAAGATTGGAAGGGTTGGGAGAGGTGTAGATATTTAATGTTTGAATTGTAATTCCTGTTGCAAGTCGGCTGCATTTCAAACAGTTGACTTGAAATTCTGGAAGAAACCCCCCACAGAAGTAATTACTTTTGGAATTCCAAGCCATTAGACATGGTCAGCTAGAAGGCATATTTGCATTCTTTACCCTACAGCGGCTGCAGTGAGTCTGAATGAAGTCCTTCATTGGCATATCCTACTAATGCTTATCAAATAAATCACAAACTAGTATATCAAAAAGATCCAGATTAGACATGCTGCAAAATCCATCATTATGATGGGGACTGGAAGAGAGGCATTATGAAAGTGGAATAACCTTATTGTGTTGACAGAGTTCAGTGCTTGAATAATGTTTTGTGTGGTTGGTGGATTTCAGATGTACTGTGGAGATGTGCTAAGAACCTCAGTCTTGTATAACTTGTCTTGCAATCTGAAGTGAAATCTTTCTTGGGTTGGTTAAGTTGTATTTTCCTAGGGGTGTTTTCTTTCACTGCAGTACCACAGCTATCAAGCTAATTATACCTGCTTTTTTTAATAAAGAAAGTGTATGCAGGTAGCAATTTTTTTATCTCTCTCTCTCTTTTTTTTTTTTGTTTTTGTTCTCCCTTTCTTCACTTTAGGTCATGCCCCTCATTATTTTAAGCTGGTGTCAGTTCACGTGCTGATTCGACACGGTGATAGGTATCCTCTATATGCCATTCCCAAGACAAAGAGACCTGACATCGACTGTATGTTGGTGCCCAGCAGGTAAAATTCTTGGAGTTTGTCTTTACTAAGCTCTTTTTTTGCTTGAGAATAATTTTTTCCTCTTCAGGAAACAAGTTGTGCAGCCTGAAGCACATTGTGACTTCTGACCATTGTGTATTACCATGGTTTAAAAAAACAACCCCTGTATCAGTGGTGCACAGTATTTTCTGTGAAACAACTATTACAGGTTACCAGTTCAGACCAGAGTAAGTTCTTCATGTTTCTTTAAAAAGCAAAAGCTATTTAGCTGGATATTTAGGTTGCCATTCCTCTTAGATAAGTTTCTACGTTTTGAAAATGTAAGCGCGTTGTTTGAGGTGGTCTCTTCCATTTCAGGCCAGCATGCTTCCCTTCATCTGAATACGAAAAGCTCTCAGGCAGTTCAGCACTACCATAAGAAAATTTATATTTGTATTTTATATTATTTTTTCTTTTACTCTTCAGAAATCTAGGCTATCAGAGTTTTCCCTTAATGATTTGGGTCAAAATTCAAGAAAAAATGGGAGTTGTACATTTAACTATTAAAGTACAAGTTAACAGAAAGTGCTACTGTTTGTTACTTGAAAACTACCCCTTTCCTGTAGTTACCTCTCACTGTTTAGAACTGTCACATGTAAGTTGTGTCTAACTGCCACTAAAACATAATTTTCCTTTCTGTTTCAGTATAGTGCTTCTGTCTAACATGTCTTTGTAGGTTGCTGAAAACTCTTTTCACACCTGAATCACTTTGAGCTGCAGATATGATCTGAACTGCTGCTTTGTGGCAGAACTTCCTTTTTTGTTTAGATTTTATTCACTGATACAGATAAATTACAGTGTACAGCAATAGAAAAAAACAGTGATGATGTAATTTCTCAACATGGCTTCTTTGATTAAATGTAAGTACTTTTAAGTAGGATGATGATGATGATGATTTTTCCAACAGAGGACTTGCAGGTGAACCTACTGAATGCTTAAAAGAAAAATACCAAGATATGTTAGCAAAACCTCTGGACAAATCTACCCCTTCATGCTGCTGTCCCCTCAGCAGTGTCAGGTGTGGAGATTTCAGTGGCTGAGGGCTGTGTGTTGTGTTCCTGCCTACATCGCTCAGGAAAAGAGGCACAGTAGGTACACAGAGCAGTGTAGATGGACCATAAATACCTTTTTCCAGAATGGCATGAAGTCTCCTCTGTCTTTAATTCCACACCAGAAAAGCAAGAACGTTATTTCTTTATTCACAAATGGCTTTACTCTTGTGCTGGAGGTGTTAATGCCACACTGAAAGTGCATTTCACCTCAGTGCCTGGGAGGATCATGGAGCAGATCTTCATGGAAGGAGTTTTTAGGCATGTGCAAGATGAGAAGATGATCCAAGGCAGCCAGCACAGCTTTACTCAAGGCACATATGCCTGACCAGTCTGGTGGCCTTCTATGATGGGGTGACTGAGACAGTGGTTAAGGGAAGACTGACCAGTGTCATCTACCTGGAGTTCTGTAAGGCTTTCAGTGTGGTCCCACATGGCGTCCTTAACTCCAAATTGGAGAGATGTGGATTGGAAGGGTGGACTGTTCAGTGGGTGAGGAATTGACTGAATGGATGCAGAGGATGCAAAGAGAATCAGTAGCTCTTTGCTCAGGTGGAGGTCAGTGATGGGCGGTGTCCCTCAGGTCTCTGGGACTGGTGCTCTTTGATACCTTCATTACTAACACGGACAGTGGAAGCAAGTGCATCCCTGGTAACTTTGCAGTGACAAGAAACTTGTGTCCAGCTTGAGAAATGGGTCCATGAGAAACTCCAGAGGGTCAAAAAGTTCAAGAGGTTCACTTGGGTCAGGGCAGTCCCAGACATGGGGACAGACTGGGAGAAATCACTGGGAACAGACTTGCAGAAAACTTGGGCGTTCTGGTGGATGAAAAACTGGATGTGTGCACTGGCAGCCCAGGAGGCCAGATATTGGCTGCTGCTTTTCTGTGTTCACACTTCAGCTTCCACCAAAGTGCCTGTTCTGTCAAGAGGTGTCATTCAGTGGTCTGATCCAACATCCTCCAAGAGAAGTTGGATTTCCTTGAGCGGTACCTAAACCCAGAAGCACTCTGTGCCTGCTGCAAACTGAGTGGCTTCCTGAAATGAGATGTGCATTCCTGAGATTGCAGAGAGGAGACCAAACTCCAGTTATCTCTGCCATAGAGTGGAGTGGGAAATTAATTTTTCTAACAAGATGGAAAATGAATCGTGTGCTAATAGCTGTGATAACATTTTTAATGACCTGCCTGTAAAGGGTGAGATTATTTCCAGCATGAAATAGTAAGTAGAGAAATATGATCCAGATTTCTATTTGAGTTCCTGAAGGCTCTGATCTTCTGATCTTTCTTTATATCTGTCATGTTAGAATGTATGTGAGAAAGCTTTATTGAAAAGATGTTAACTGCAAGCGACAGTGTTGGACGAGTAGCTGTGTTTCTCAGTGTGCCACAGGAGACCTCAGTTTTGTATTTGTCAGAGAAGCTTTTATAGCTGTTTCCACTTCAGTTTCAGGCAAGGACTACAACATGAAGGCCCTGGAGTCAGAAAAGCTATCCATAAAAGGCAAGGAAGTAGTGTGGCTTTGACACAGCATGACCAAATGGAGCAGTTAAGAGGGCACAGCCAGGCTCTGAGGAGGCCAGAGGGGGAATGCCTGTGGCTCTCAATGATTTATGAAGCATTAGAGCATCAGTGTGTAGATGACACAGCCCTTACCACTCACAGCCCCTGAAAGACCTTGTCTCCTCAAGAACAGAATGTATGTAAAATAGCATCTCCTCTCCTAATTTAGGGCAGCAGAAAGATTAAAAGAGTTGGCTCTGCACCATTCTGTCCAGATGTGTTAAAGCTGACCTTCCTGAATAAATCTAGAATTCAACCATTGTTTTGAATGGAACATTCATTACTTCAGCATCAGGAAGCTATTTGCTGTGTTTGGCTGTCAGGCTTATATTCCTTTGTGATGTAAATTTGGTGCTCGATTGTCAATGTATTTATATGGGGAGTGTGACAGAGTCTGTAATTGCTGCCTTTGAACTGAGGGTTTCTTGCTGTTGTGCAGTTGAGTTGAGATGCCTGATGGAAAGTCTGGCTTGTTTAAGCTTTCTGGACTCACAACATCAGATAAGCAAGCTGCTCATATGCAGGCTGCTCTTTATTTGACTTGGCATTCGGCTGATGGAATTCATTAATTCAGCAGATTATGCCACAGCCCCATGGACTTCTAATGGATATGCAAAATAGCCTTGAGGTCATGCTTGGGTTTTGTGAATTATGGATTGTGACATATAAATGTGGAATGAATATAAGCAAATGGATTAAATGCTTTGGAGAGTCTTCTATCTAAAATTTCAATTAATATTATTATTATCATTTTTATTGTTCTGGATGCAAATTTTCAGAGGGAACCACATAACACATACTTTTTCCTCAAGAAAATGACTTGAATGATGTTATGAAAATCCTTTCATTGTAGTGTTTGCTTATGGGGGAAATAAATTAATCCTACACTTTTTTTTCCTTATGTAGCTCACATTTATAGTGTCAAATGTAAAAAATATACAGTGTTTCTTCACTGAGCTTGTATGTGAGAGAGAAGAAATGCTTTTTGGAAGATGCTAAAATGATTTCAGAAGACTGCTATAATTTGATAGTAAGCTGTGTTAATTAGCATATACTTGAAGGCATTTTGAGAGGTGTTGATGTTAATCATAAGAAGCTTAGTAACAAATACTGAAATTTTAGGTTCAGTATGCACATGTTTTGAAACTGCCACAAAAATGAGCTGGGAGGTGGGAGATGAGACAACCATCATACTGTGAGCTAAAGGGGCTGTGGGTTTGACTTGGGGTGAGGTCAAAGTAGGATCCAGACCAGCACCAGCTGAAGAAAGGTCTCCTGAGGCCTCTGCTGACTTTGAAGACTCAGAGCAGTGAAGTAGATGGAATTACAGAGCCATGGAATAATTTGGGCTGGAGGGGACCTCACAGATCCTCTCATTCCAAGCCCCTGCCAGGGGAGCACTCTGGAGTTTGTTATAAAAATGTAAAAACTGCGAGACCTTTGTGAATAAATAATCCCCAGCAGTACTACTGCTGCCTTAGGATCTCTCTTGTAGACTACAATGTTCTATTGTTGGGTTAAGTGACTCTTCCCATTCATTTTCCTTCTAAAAAGGAAACAGTGTAGTCCTTTGATCTCACACTTTTTTTTTTGCCTACTTGAACTTCACAGAAAACACATGTTATTTGTGCTTGAAGTTCTAAAATGATTTTTTGCATTTTAAGAGAAAGGGACTTGCTTTTGATACAATTTGCAGGGAGAATCTTGCGTTGTACAGTCACAGAAAGGTCATGTTTGTGTGTCTGAACCCTGGTGTGGTCACATTTACTCACTGAGTGATGCACTGAGGGCTCTGCAACTCCTTGGTCCTCTCAGCTTTTGCCATGCATCTCAACTCCTTAAGGAAAAAGGAAATTTTATTGAAGGATGCCAGCTCTGTTCCTGGCAGAAATACATAATATAGTTCAAATAGTTGTGCAATATTTCTTTCCATGTACACTGTAGCAATAAAGAGGTGATATTTCAGTATTAAAGCATTTTAAGACCTTTGCAAATAAGATATTTAAATGTTGATTAAGGATTTAAATGTTGGTCCATCTTAATGCTAGTGCATGAAAACCAGAGTATTAAATCTGGGATCTATTATCCCAGTGTTTAGTTCGTAAATAACAAAAAGGTCGCCTGAATTAATTATTTGAGGGAAAAGAAGCATCCTCAGTTTTGTTACAGATTAAATTTATTCTATTGTACATAAGTAAAATAATTAAAAGGCATATTAACAGATTTTAAATAATGGAACCAAATGTTAAAATTGGGAAGTGCGGCTATTGTTAGTGGGTTTAAGTGAAAAGCTGTTCCATTTTCTGACAAAATATGAAATATTTTTTTATACTAATACCTTTTGTAAATGTGGTTGCTTGCCATTGTAATGCCAGGAAAATTACAGAAGGATATCTCTTTAGCCCGTTTTTATTTTCTGATTATTTTTATGGAAATAAAATTTTAAGGGTAATTCAGTCTTTTCAACTGTACAACTGAGCAATTTCCTTTGCTTCCTGCTCCAACAGCCCCAGCAGCCTCAGCCGTGTTGCCTGGATACTCCATCTCCTGCAGCATCTGTAAATTGGCCAATTCAACAGGAGGATTCATATTCTAAATAAAAGCCAAGTCTTGGGGTGGGAGGGGGATTGCTTTGTCAGCTGGGAGCCTGAGTGCTGCTCAAATCCTGCTGCTGAGAAAAATGGGTGTTTGTTTGCCCAGTTCTACAGGGATATGTACTGAACAAGAAGTAAGCTTTGAATTTCTATTCAGAAAGATGTCCAACAGTCATATTTCACAATGCACTTCTGCAGGCATGTGCTTATTTTGTGCTCACTTTAAATACAGTGTAATCCGAAGTTAAGTAACTTGAATCTCCATATCTAATATTATTAATACACTGTATTAATACACTGGAATATAAATTCGTCAATTATCATCCCTTTTTAAATTTTGTCTTGAAAGTTAATTTATTTTGCCTGCTATTTTTTCAGAAAATGCCTTTTGCAAAGTACAGATAAATACTTTGCTTTCTTCTTTCCTTTCTTTCTTCCCACAAGTGATTGCTGGCAGTTTTATCAGCACGGGTTGGATTCTGTTAGAATTCTTTCAGGCTTTTGTGAGCAAAACAGAAAAAGAAGCAGAATGGATAATGCAGTTGTTCTAGTTTTCTATCACATGTGTTTGCAGAACTTGTTAATTAAGTGAACAGCATTTAAGGAAAATTTCGATTGTCAGTTTATTCATGTGTAGAGTTTTGTAAAGTTCAAGATTTAGAAAATTGGTGGTTCAGCCTGCTACCTCTGTAATAAGCTTAAAAGGCCATTTGCTAATGGGTGTAATTTAATTTTCTCAACTTAATTCTTCCATTTTTAGATTTCACTGCTGGGCTGTGAAAATAGTGCAATGTACAAAATGTTCTCTTGGAAATGTTCTTCTGGAGCTGGAGTGAGCTTCTGATGTACGATTGTACAACAGGAAGCCTCTGCTGCTTGAGAAACATAAACCAGGCTTCGTTCCTTTTTCTGCTTTGCAAATACCAATCTTCATTTGCCCTGCTAAAGTTACGATGTACAGAAGAAGCTGTGGATTTAGAATATCATAAATTGGCTGGTTTTCCTTTAATTTGAAGTAAAAATGAAAAAAATTAGTCTGATTTTTAATTTCATTATGCTTTTTGTCTCATTTCCTTTCTTTTTCTTACTGGCAGTTGTGGCATTTTCCTGCCAGGATGGGTTTTTTTTCCTGAATGTAAATAAAATACTGGAAAATTCCAATTTTATAAGATGATATGAGCTACCTTTCTGTTGACAGACAGATTCTTACGAGCCCTCATGTCTATGCAGGCTGTGAGCATAGCTCTGCAAGAGGTCCTCTCATGTATGATAGTTTCTCAGCTGGCTCTTCTAAGTAAGCATGCATGTCTTTGTCTCAGTTAACTTTGATTCCAGACACTCAGTCCTGCTTTAGTGGTGTTACTGCTCCCTCTGGTGGGTCCTGCAACTTGGGTTTCTTTTTAAGACCTGAGGTTTTTATATCAAAAGTAGTTTATCATTCTAACAAATGTAAATATGAACAGTAAACACAAGTCCCAGACTTCTGTAAAAGATCCCTGACAAAATTTATTTTCTATATATATATTTTTTTTTTTAAGCACCATGAAAATATATTAACTGTATTCAAGCTGAACATCCTATTAAGACAAACCGTCTAGGGCAGCGTTGGGTTGCCAAACAGTTTCTGATTTAGTTCTGCACAAAATTAGAGAGGTGACTGTGTGACCTTTGGTAATTGTTGACATTTAACAAAGAAGACCCCACTCATATAATGCATTTCTGCTATAGGAACATGATCACAGATTTATTTTTTAAAGGTTCGGATTACCTTTGGGTTACATTGTGGGCTTTTTTTGTACCTGTAGCTTTCTGCACAGCAGTACCACAGGGAGCTGAGTCTGTGGTGTATTTGAAATTTTCAGCACAGTTTGGGAGATCTAAGCATTCTTTCACTGACTTGAACTCTGTTTCAGTGAGTTAACTCAGACATTTTTGTGAATATCTCTTTTCCAGCTGCATTCATCCCTTGCATGGTGGGGGTATCTTACCTGTGTAAGTGTCCAGCAGTGTTGGCCTCTTTCTTCCTGGATAAAAGTGCAGTACCCCAATTATTCCAGTTTTAATGGTACTTTCCTGTCCCATGTAATTGAGACTACACATTCTAATTGATTTGAGGCTGAAGGAAGTAGAAATAAAAGCTGAGATTGTAATCAGCTTTGTACATTACAAAATCTGAGAATTCCTTCAAGATCATCTATTTAAAATACTGGTTATTTGAACCCCTTTAGATTGTTACTGCCTTTGGCTGCACTGTTAAAGAGCATTGGTACTTCAGAAACCAGAGAGAGGTTTGGAGGGTTTTAAAAGGATTTTTAAATCTCTTTTCTTTTTCATTTTAATTCATAACAGTATTAGTGACTGAATTCAAAGCAACCCCCAGAAATTGTTCTAAATTACTTACTGAAAGGTATCATAATTTTAACATGACATCTGTTTTCCTACAGTTCTTTGGTTGGTAGTAAGTAGTTAGATTTCTTTTCCATACTTGCAAAAGTCCTGACTAAGAGCAGATGTTGTCTCAGTGGGAAATAACCTCACACCATGAAATTTCTGAGCTGACATATTTGGAATACTTGACTCTCTTGAGTTGCTTTCCCATACGCTTTTGGAAGTGTTCACATTTTGGTTTTGTACCTCTCTAGGAAACCTTCTCATCCTCAGCTTGAAGCCTTCATTAAGCATATGTCCAAAGGGTCTGCAGCCCAAATGGATGGTTCCCTGAGCAGCCTGCCTCGCTTCCCCAGTCATTCTCTATGTGAAATGGGAGAGCTTACGCAGACAGGTGAGTTCCCATAGCAGCTCTGTCTCATCCTCTGCTCTGTAAAACACAGTCTGCTTGAAAAGGGATCTTCTGATTCTCTTTATATTGAAATAAATGCTTGTTTATGGAAACTTATCATGTTGGTCCTATCCTAGGCTATGCTGGGATATGGATAAAATATTAGACTCTCTACTGTAAAAGTGGCAGCAGTTGTAGAAACCATGCTTTGTCCTGTAGCTTGACAACTCTGTTACACACTGGTCAATCTTGACATCTCTTTTAACTTTCTTTGTAGCAAGGCAGAGCACCTTTCCTTCAGGTTACTACACACCACACAGTTGCACTGTTACCCTTGTGACAAACAGCAGTGCTCACTCCCTCCTGAGGAAGATCTAGTGCTCTGTTACTGGCAGGGTTGTGATTCAGAGGGACCCTCTGTCCCCTACAAGAGATGCTGATGTAGCAGACAAACCTGATGCTTGGTCTGTGGAAATGCTTTATACTAATCTGGTCCCTGTCAGATCCTTGTGTGTTCTGGGATCTGTTTGGAAGATATCCTTGGTCACTGTCAAGTCTTGCAAAGTGATACCAGGAGGAGAAAGCAAGGCAGGACATCACAGAAAGCTTCCTAACACAGCCTGTTGTGTGTGAAATTGCACACAGTACATGGATTGTGTAACTGAGCTGGCATCTAGACTCCTGTGGCCTGTAGCAAGTTATGTAGAGGTGTTCTAGTGCATAAAGGGTTCATGCCCATTGCTTTGCTGCTGTGAGAGGTTAGTGCAAGAAATGTGAATACTGAAATAGAGGTTTTTGGCACATGAGAAGGATATACTCTCCCTTTCCAGCTGGAAAAAGGCAGAGCTTAGCATGAATTACCAAGCAGTTTAAATACTCCCCAAAGGAAGATGGAGAAGGAAGTTTGATGCAATTGCTGCACCTCACCGCTGTTCTTTGAGTTTACACACTAGTTTACATTCTGTGTATTTGTTTCCTGACTGCTGGTGGTTTTATTGGCTGCCATAAATTTTCAGGGACACAGCATTCTCTGCCTGCCTGAAAACCTGACTCAGGTGCAGTCTTCAAAAACACCTTACTTTTATAGTCATGTTAGACACAATCAGTCTGTCCAAGGAATAAATATTAAACCACTTAAGGTTTTAAACAAATCTGATAGAACCAACTTCTTTTCTATATTTCAGGTTAGTTCCTAGAATCTGAGAGATACTGAAGAATAGCAGGTTTCTCATGTTTCAGACAGTTTTCCTAATAGTCAATCACAAGTGAAGTTCAGTTTTGTAAGTTTATAACCTTTTAACTTATTGTTCATTTATCAGTAAGGCTGCTAGCTGTAATTTTTTTTTCAAAACTGCAGAGATTCTAATCATGTGAATTTATGTCTAAATTCAGGGGTTGTACAACATTTGCGAAATGGACAACTGCTCCGAGAAATTTATATCAACAAACACAAACTGCTTCCTGGTGACTGGACAGCCAAGCAGCTCTACTTGGAGACCACAGGGAAAAGCCGAACCCTGCAGAGTGCTTTGGCGCTGCTCTACACCTTTTTGCCAGATTTTGACTGGAAGAAAATCAACATGAGGCACCAGTGGAGCACCATTTTCTGCTCGGGAAGCTGCGACTGTCCCATGAGAAACCACTACCTAGAAGAGGAGCAGCGCAGGCAGTACAGCTTACGGGTGAAAAACAACGATTTGGAGAAAATATATGTGGATATGGCAAAGATTGTGGGCATTCCCACCAGGCAGCTGAGAGCTTCTAACCCAATAGATTCTCTCTTGTGCTATTTTTGTCATAATGTCTCATTTCCATGTACCAAAACTGGCTGCATTGGTATGGAGCACTTCAAAGTAATCAAGAGACATCAGCTGGAGGATGAGAGAGAAAGACAGGAAAAGAAACTTTACTTCTTGTACGCACTATTGGCTACTCATCCTCTCCTCAACCAGACTGTCAATCGACTGCAGCGTATTGCAGAAGGCAAGAAGGAAGAAGTGTTTGTTCTCTACTCTGCGCATGATGTCACCTTGTCCCCTGTTCTCAGTGCCTTAGGCATTACAGAGGCCAGATTTCCCAGATTTGCTGCCAGGTTAGTTTTTGAGCTGTGGCAGGATGGGAAGAGGCCCAAAGAACACTTTATCCGCATCCTGTACAACGGTGCTGATGTCACATTCCAGACCTCATTTTGCAAGGATCATTATAAACGTTCCAGCAAGCCAATGTGCCCACTAGAAAAATTTGTCAACTTTGTCAAGAGGGATATGTTCTTGATTTTTAACAGTACTAGCTACTATGATGCATGTCGTAGGAGAGCACTGTAGAGAAGGGAGGAGGAAAAGAGGCAGTGTTAACTTGTGTCAGTGATCTGTTTTCTGGTGGAGGCACAATTCAGTTTTGTTACTTCTTGTACTTGTATGTGTAAGTACAGAAAGGTAATGGTTGAAGCATTCTTCAAATAGTTTTATTTTCATTCAGGCTGCAGATGGCCTTAAGTAGAAGAACAAATGCCAAGGGTTATGTGTATGTGTATGCTCACAAATGCTGTTAACTGTTGTGATAAATCATGTAGGTGAATGTAGCCTGGCGCTTGCTTGATAGAGTGAGAGAGCATAGACTTTGTGTTTCTCTGTTCCAGAGCAATACTTGGATAGCATAAGTTCAAAGCCAAAAGTACTTGTTTTTTTTGTTTTTTTCACCACCATCTCACTGCCATTTTAAGCAGTTCATGTCAGGGTCATTATGAATTCTAGGTGTCTACCTTAAGGCATTTTTAAGGAAATTTTGAATTTCCTTACTTGGCGGAAGCCTTCTGATGTTGTGGGGCAGGTCCTTAAAGCAAAGTGCATGTATTTGTGTGTGAATACTTGCCTGAGCATGTGAAATGAGTGTGTGCCTTTTGGACCTCACAGACATAGAAACCCTTGGCTATTGTTGCCAGTGTCAGAGAAGGGTGTACTGGAAAAGGGATACAAAACTCTCCTCTTTGATCGCACTTTCAGCACTTTGAATAGTTGAAACACAGTCTAGAAACATGTAAAGGTCTTGTGACATTAAAATATGTAACACTAACAGCACCACTAAACCTGAGTGGGAAATTAGGGTTAGAAATCAGTTTTATGGTGAAGTGTTGGGCTCTTTCTCATTGTGAACACGTTCAAGCTGTTGTGGTGTGGAACAAGTAAGTGTTTTAGGAATTTGCTATGGTGACTGCTTGAGACAGCTTGACTAAATACTGAGAAAATTTTGAGTTAGTATTTTTATGGACTAGGAAGCTCTTCTTTTGTAAGACCAGACTTGTACATATTGTACTGTGTATATTTATAACAAAGTAGGTATTTCTTACTTGTTTAGTTTGTAAAGACTTGTGGAGGTCACTTTTTAGACTTTTTTTTCCCTTGATCAGGATGTTTAGACTTAAGAATAAACTGTCTTTTATGGGTAATTTGAACAATGAGTAGATACGAAAACTTGTACTTCAGACTGCTTTCATCTCTGTAGGAGTAGTAAATTGAGAACCAATTTTTAATAGAATTCATAGAAATTTTATAATGGTGGAGGTTTTTTAACCTCTAGAAATAAATTAGTCTGTGACTTGTGATTCAATGGTGCTAGTTTGTCAAAGAAAACATAACTCGGCATAAGTTCTCTGACTGTTGGCATTCCGCTCTCTCTGTTTTCAATGCTGCATTTGAACATGTTTCTTTTAATAAAATTCTGGGGTCTCTTTGTATATTTGTGTGTTATGTGCGTTGTGACTTCCTCAGCTGTTTGCAGGAACAAGGTGAGTGTTGTTAAGCTGCTTGTTGCATTTGTAACTTCTGCACTGCATCTATCCTGGGCCCCAGTCTGGGCAGGAGCAGCTAAACATTTCATGAATGCTGAACTAGAAATCCTGATGGAGTATTTGGGGCTTTTGTACCACATTGGAGTGATAACCTTTCTACCCAAGAGACTGGATCTGCTTGTTGTCATCCCTGTGTGTGTGCTGGCGGGAGAAGAGGGAGAGAATCTGAAAGGCGAGCTCACTGTGGAAATCAGGGGAAGGGGTCCTTTTGCCTAATGTAAGTAGCAAAGGTAGAGACCCCATAACTTTTCCTTTATGTTGAGGTGGAACCTCTTGTGTTGTCAGTGGGGGCTCTCTGGTAGCTCCATCTCTCTTGCCCTGCTGTGATGAAGAGCACTGATAGCTGTTTCAGCCAAAACAGCCTCCACTGTGGCCAGGGCAGTGACAAGAAACTTGTATTGGGGAATTTAAGGAAATCTGGAACTAAAGTTTCAGTTACAGCTTTATGTTGTCAGCACCTGCTCGCTTGTATGTTTGAGGTCACTGGGTGAGCAGAACAAAATCTCTAATGTAAAAATAATAATAAGGCAAAATCGAATTATTCTAGTGTGTATGCATAGTTCACTAAGATACACTCATCTCTTCTAAGCCACACATGCAGAGGATCTGCAGCAGTGAAAAACTCGATCCATCTCCAGTGCCACCAGAAGTGCTAAAGGAAAGAACTGCAGGGCTGAGATCATTCTCACAAATCTTGGACCTGGCTGTGGAGATAAAGTAATCAGCAAACTGCATTATTGAAGTTGATTAATCATTACCTTTTGAAGTTTGACCTAATTTATGATTCAATTTGCAATTTCAAGTGGATTTATATTTGGATTAAGGTAACAGATGTAACTACCTGAACAATGAAAAGAGGAATCGGTGGGAATTTATTTATCCTGGAATTGGTGAATAGCCTTTCTATAGGGGTGCAGTGATGAATTAGCCCTACCAGCTGGGAAGCATTGACTTGAGCAGTTGCACAGTTTAATCAGGTGATAGAACAGGACTAAAAGCTGCTGCTTTAAGGAATGCTGCTTGAGATCTTCCTGTTGGCTTGAAACCGACGTAGGAGTGGGCTGTTCTGTTGTGTGCTAAACACGGTATTCGAATAGAAACTGATGTTTATACATGTTGAGTACTTGTACTGTGAATGAAATTTGTGCAGTGCTTCCTCACCCAATCCAGCTCTTTTCCCAGAGCAGTGCTGATGTCCCGTCTCTCCCCGCCCGCTCCTCGCTTCTGTTTGTGCCATTCCTAGGAAGGCGTAACAGCTTTAGTTTCAAACGCTCCTTGCACCCCGCGAGTGCCAAATGGCTTGGCTTGAGCTGCCGTGTGTTACGCGTGGATAAAAAAGGGAGGGAAGGAGTGTAAACGCAAGATTCCCGGTGCCGGAGGGCTGCGGGAGGCGGATCCCCCGGGACACGCGGGAGCGCGGCCGGGGCTGCGGCGCCCTCGCGTGGCCGCTCCCTGCGGCGCAGCCCGGGACTGCGGGAGTTACAGCGGCAGAGCGGCTCCGGAAAAGCAGGAGTTAAAACCGGGTGAGTTGTAGATGGATTTCGTCCTGCAGTCTGAGCAAGAGGCCTCCTTCCCCGTGGTTTAAGTGAGTAGGTGTCTATGTGAGATGCTCAAACCCTTGTGGACCGAAGAAGGAATAAAGATGACAGCTGTGATGATTATTTTGAAGTGAGTACTTCATGTTGCTGTATTCTGCAGGTATTCTACAGCTTTGCTACCCCGTGTACTAAACTCAGCCCTACAATTTTCAGCAGAGCTATTTTTAAAATTAGTAAAGCCTATTCTATATGGAAATACAAAGCAAAGTATTTTTTCCCCCGTCAGTTTTCTGGCTTGGTCTCAGTTTGCTTGCCTTGTGGTTTTGTTCCTTGCCCCTTTGTCACATGAGAGGAGCTATGCTGCATGTGAGTGCTATGTCCTTATTCAAGCAGTTGAGATGTGATAGAGTCTGAACTTTGTAAAGTTCCTTCAAACTAAAGTCAAATACCATTAAGCTCTTTATTTTCAAATATCCTGGAGAACCATTTTCAAAAGTGATTTAGAATTACACTTAAGCTATTCCTTTAGGATCCCCTGACCAAAATCATCATTAAGCTTTTCTTCTGTTGAAAGCAAAAAGGTAGGGTGAATAAAACTGATGGCATTTGAAATGTAAAGCAGTCCAGATCTCATTCTAGAAACAGTCTACCGGTAGAGTGAAAAAAATTCATCTGTGCCAGTATTTAAGATGACATTGTAGAATGGTCATTGGAGGATATAGGAGGGGAAAGTTTGAGCTGAAATTGTTGCTGTAGGTCCTTGCAAAACAGGATACACAAGATGAAAAATAGATAACGAATATAAAATGTGGCCTCAGTTGCAAATTCTTGCATGCATCTTTCCTGGAGCAGGTACAGAGGCAGCTGTTTGAAGCTGTTCCTACCAGGAGGCTGAGGACCCAAGGCCAGCTACAGGACAGAAGGAATGTCTGAGGGCAGCTGCAGGGGTGTCTGCAGGCTGTATGTGTGAATGCTGGGGTGTATGCAGCAATGCCTGAGGTAACTGGAAGGCTGAAGGGTCCAGGGCCAACTGCTGGACACACTGCGTTCTGTCTTACTCCTGGCTGGTCCTGGGTAGGCACAGCTGCAGCTACTGCATAGGCCCAATTAATTTTGTCATCGGAAGCAGAGTGATCCAAGAAGGGATTTTGCAGGTTTAGATGATGAGAGAGATGGCTGTAATACTGTTTCATCTTTTTAAAAGTCTGTCTTCCCCCAAAAGTGGTGAGTAACAGAGATGGAATCAAGCCTGGTTTTGGATGAATCAGTATTGACCCACTCGTTGCTAATTTCATTTTCCTTTTTGAACTGATCACATACATAAGTTCTTCTTTAGCAATGCCAGTTATTGGTCAGTTATTATCAACAGGCTTTTGACCAGTTCAGTGCCTTTTAAAAAAAACTTTGACAACCAAACCTTTATAAGTAACAGGCTACAGTGCTTTTCTGCTACACTCGTATATGCGTAACTCAGGCTTATCTTGAAGGATGGTTAATAGCTACTGTCATTTTTAGCTGTCAAGTGGACAACAATAATGGCTTGAGTCCTATCTCAAGCCCAGAGAGGTGTCTTTTTGCTTAAACCTCTTCCAAGGGGGATTAAATGGTGTCCATGACTATGTAATAGGACTGGTCTAAGCTGACATTTGTCAGCAATTAGTGTGCTCTCAGCTATGTTCCTAACCCTTTAGATGTGAACCCAGAGTTAAGCAGGTTTAGGGGGAGTTTTACCTGTTAATATATAACTGGAGTCTGCGATATGGTAATTAAGGTTTTGGTAAGAAAGAGCACTGCATCTTGCTGAAGAGTGATAAAAATACTTTTGCTTTTAATAGGGGACTAGAAGCAGGCAGTGCTTCTCTGAAGTGGTGTTTATAAGGAGGAAGGCAGCCAGCTTAAACACAGATAGACAGGGGCTCATTAGCTGTACGGGCTTGTTGTGAGTCTGGGGTGCTTCTGGCAGTGCTTGTTCTGATTGGCATAGAATGGAAGGTAATTGCCACAGCAGGATCCATGCATCCCGGGATCCATGTGAAACCACTGGATTTGACTGAATCTCACTGTTTCACAAAGGACTGATGGCTTGCCATCCTTAATTTTTGTAAAGTGCTTTGTTGAGATGCGAGCCTTCACTTTTCCTGCTTGGCCTGGAGGAAAACTTCCTGCAAATCCTGGAAGCCCGTGGCCGGACGGAAAAAACCAGCGTTTCTGTGTCCTTGATAGCTCCTTGCTGGAGCCGTGATGTGCTGCAGCTGCTGCGGCCCGGGCCCTGCACCTCCCTCGCTTCCCCATCGCCTCCCCGCTGCAGGTCAAATCCCGCGGGTCTGCCCTTGTTCTGGAGCTGCTCCCCCTTCCACTGATGCCATCCTCTGATGTTGGTGGAGCAACGCTGAAGAACGCTGCCTGTGGCCTTGCCAGCAGCTCGGTCGGTGCGCACAGAGTTTTAATAGCAGCTTGCTGACCTTGGCCGTCATTGATGGTTGCAATTTTAGTTAGGGGTCGTAGCGTTACTTCCTCAACATCAGATGACAACGCAAATGTTACACCTTGTTTTTTGTCGGGGAAAGAGACTGGTTTACTGTCTTCTAACTCCTTCATTGGATACAAAAAGTCGAATTTCCTGCAAGTGGTCCAGATTCTCAATCCCGCAATTCCACCCGTAAGGTTCTCTCATACCCTGGGCGGGGGGCAGTGAGGGGCGCACGGGGCTGCAGCTCCGGCCGGGCAGCGCTGGGCTGAGGAGGAGGAGGGGAAGGAGGGCGGAGGCTGCCCCGGTGAGCCGGAGCTGCCCCGCGGGGCCGGAGGTGGGAGCATGAAGGGACCGGGACCGTGCCCTGGCCGCTCCTGCGGCTCGGTTCGGGGATGGACTGACGGCATGCGGTCCCGAAGCGGGGAGCGCGGGGACTTGTCGCTGAATCGCCGGGGAGTGAAGCTGGAGCTGAGAGACCCCCGGGCCACCCCCGCCTCTCCTCGGGGAGCGTCTCCCGGAGACGGGCCCAGGACTGAGCCCCACTGCAGGGACCCGCACGGCTTCCCCAAAACGTGACCAGCAGGAAGACTACGGTCACCCGGGGGTTAATCTGGGCTTTGAAAATGGCTTCATAGGGCACATTGCAAAGTCGCTCGTGTTCAAGTTGTGACAGCAAAGGAACCGTGGGGTGTGACCGTGCGAGTGAGCCGAGGCCCACGCTGCTCTCTCTCCCTGGTGCGTGCAGCCCCGTGTGTGCTTGTGTCCGTGTGAGCAGGTCTGAGCGGCAGCGAAGTCCGATGGAAGGTGCAAGGCGGGGCTTTCCTCGGAGATGGGATCTCCCCTCCCTGAAGTAAATCCCAGAAAGCATTTCCTTCAAATAACTGGAATACCACCTTAGTCAGCCTTTTGCTTTATCCAGAAATTCTGGATGCAGGTTGAGTTCATGCCCTGTGCTGATGTTGTATCCCAGCTTTAAATGATTTATTTCCTCTAAGTACTTATGCTCTCATGTACCTGTAGGGGGAGTAAACCAGCGCTGGCACACTCCACAGTCATCAGCTGTTGTGCAAATATTTTTTTCCTTATAAATATGGTATAGATTTCGTCCACCTTTGGCTGTTGTAAAGATATTTTGGTAGTTATATGTTGGACTTGGAACCTGTCTGATCAGAGAACATAAATATTAAAAGTATATGAATGAGATGAGAAAGCTACAGAATGTCAAATATTAACCACTGGTAACAGCAGGTGCAGGGAACAGTTTGCATTAAAGCTCAAAATTGAAATATGTTATTAAATCCCTTTGAATATTTCTGAAAGTGGCACTGAAAATATGAAGTTGGACTGATGATCCTTCAGCTCAGACTGTTCTGTAATCCTGTGTGGTTAATTTGTGGATGAAAAGATGATAGATTAGTAAATGGTTCAATGTGCACACTTCCAACTCTAAGCAAACCATGAGCAATTCACTTACTGCTCTGGAATAGGAAATGCAGTATTGCTTAAGTTTCATTTTAAAATGGCATTGTTTCGTAAGTACAGAATCCAGGTCATGTTTTCTCAATCCTATGTGCTTTTAAATAATGAATATGGATTGAGGATGAAACATGTTTCATCCTCATTCTCTTAAGCTTTCAATTTATCATGGCAGCAGTCACAATTCCTTTTGCTTCTTGGAGCTCTCAAGCACATTGAAACATATTATTTCACCAGTATTAAATGGTGTTAAAATACCTGGTGCAATCTTTGAAGGTTTCTCTCCTCTGTATTCATTAAAAATAACTCTCAGGATAACTCAAAGAATAAGTTCCCTGCAGGCTGTACTAATTAAGACAAAATACATCTATTTAGCAATAACACTGACAAGGGGGGAAGTGGGGGTCTTTCTCAGAGCCTGGATGGGGCTGCGTTCCTGAGGGCTGTGTGAGAGAGAACTGGAGCCAGGTGATGTTGCTGTCTGGGGACTGCATGAGGGAGATCCCAGGGAGGAGAGGATGGTACCCTAAGGAAGTGTTTTGCCCTACAGAATGCATGGAGCAATTCTCCCACTCTCTCAGTGCTGGTGAAGGACTTGCCTCAAGTGCCATGTCCACTTTTGAACATCCAGAACAGTGAGACAGCTCAAAACTATGATTGAACAACCTAGAGGGAGACAGATCTCAGAGAGAAATCTGGAAGGGGAGAAGCGTGTAATCAAATGCAAATATGGTTATTATGAGGAAAAAAAAAAAAAAAGGATTTGAATCTCTTCTTCCTCATGTCCTCATGGTTAGGGCTAGAAGTAATTGTAGTTAAAAATACTGAAGTTGGACACTTAAGAAAGAAATTGTAGGAGTAAGCCTAGCAGAATGGTGGGATGAACTGGTGGGAGAGGTGTGAAGTCACAGTCCTTCAGTGTTTTTATGAACAGGAGATACAAACACCTCCCTGACCATTTATTTTGTTTTGTAACTAGGACATGAAGAGGTGACTTCCAAGTTTCACTCATCCTTATTTTTCTTTGATTGTATGGAAATACTTTCCTAATGTCCACGACTTCTGGCATGTATTTGTGGTAGCCTCCTGGCAAACTACTCATGAATTTGGGTATTTGGAAGCTGTGCATTTCTCCCAAGTCTTCCAGCCATGTACAGTGAGTTGTCTAAAGCCTTTTCATCCATCAAACTGAAGCTACAGAGTTTGGCAGGGCTGGGGTTTCTCTCAGTTCCCACTGGAGTGTGCAAATGTAGATTTCATTCCTGGGTTGTTGCCAAAAATCTTCTCAGGGAAAAACCTGTATCATCTTAATCTTCTACCTTTCATTACTTCCTTTGAACCTATCCCCTCCCCTCACAATTTTCTCTCGTTCTAAAGAAGCTGATAAAATTTTTCTCTTAAATCAGTGGCCACTGAGACAACTCTAAAATATTGATATGTGTGTGTGGGGGGATTCTTTTCCAGACACAGAAGTGAGAAGAGCTTATTTCATCTCTGATCCCTCTGTTTAGAAATCTTATAAAGTTATGATTTTTAACTTCTTATTTAATCTTGTTGAAAAGTTTGGCTTTTCCAGAATCCAAATGGTGCCTATAAGTTCATGTGCATTTGTTTGTGGGCCTGCATATAAATACAGTATTTTATAGGGGTTTCTCATAAAACTTTTTTTGCTGCTTCTTATTTATGCCCAGGTTTCAAATCTGTCAACTCAGAATTGGGATTGAACAGAACACTTTGCTCTGTGTGAACTGTTCTCTTTCCTCTGGCCCTCCTAAATGTGAATTTTCAGAATTTCTTTATGTGATTTTCCGGAATGTAGTCTTTGTAAAGAGAACACTTCCCTGCAAGAGGCGATTACAGTCCTGTTAAATATTGATCAAAAATTTCAAGCTTGTTACAGCATTTATCAATCCAGTTCCTATCAAAACTTCTGGGATTGGTACAGTTCATCTGGACAGAGATAGGCAAAGACATTGGTTGTTGCCTCCTTCAGATGTTAGGAACAGAAAATGACTTTGCCAGTGGAAGAGAGTGAAGTGTCCTTATCAAACACTCTCAGCAGAGGTCTTCTCTGTTGAGTTTTTCTCAGGCTGACAGAACGCCAATATCTGCTGTTACACTGGTGGGCCTGCTCTGTAAATCACTGATTTTTTGGACGTGTGGGAGAAAAGAGCACAAAGCTTTGGTTCTTTAATGTGGTGCTTGAGTCAGTCTGGTCTATTGGCAGCCTCTTAACACAGGAGAGAAGGGTTTTTGTAATCACACCAGGCACTAGTTTGGGGAGAGCTTCCCCCTTGGTAAATTTTGAACCTAGGTGGATTTCAACAACCTTTGTCAGGAATGAGGAAGTCAGCAAGCTCTACAGATTTTGTGAAAATATGCGACCAGGAAGAGTAAAGAGGTTCTCCAGGGGAAGTTAGAGAATGTTCTGAAGACACTGAATTGATCAGAGGTAAGATAAAAATGCAGAGACACCAGGCTTCTAAAATCCTGAGCCTACTTTTTTCTTTGTTGTTTTCCATCAATAGACACTTGTCCATAAATGTTGTGCAGGTAAAGCACCACTTCCAGGTTCTGCTAATACTCCCATACAGTTGGCCTGAAGGGAGAGGTCTCTGTGAGGAGAGAAGGAAGGTAAGTTCCAAATTATTTTTTTGCCATGGGATTCTGTTTTCTTGATGTTAAGAGAAGAAGCAATTTCAAATGAAACTGCTGGAAATGTTAGCATGCTATTTGCATTAAGAAATGATACATGCACCTCCCTGGTGGGTGTTACTTGTAATGAGCATGGTCCCTTCACAGATGCGAACCAAACTTTGGAAAGGCTCCCCTGCACCCTCATTGAAAACCCTGACCTCATTGCAACATGCAATATCTGTTGGGAAGCTCTACCAGAGCACAATTCCTTTGTGATTTTACTGACCACTGAAATTGAGAGTTGAGTGAAGAAATGTCAATCCAAAATAAAAATGGCTGGAGGAAGACCTTTTTAATAATTTAAGTTTTACAGACTTTCAAAAGAAGCAATGAAAGGAATGTCATCTTTAGCATTCTGATGAAATTCCAGACTCTGTAATTATATTGACTTTGAACTCCACCTGCAGTTTCCATATAAAAAACTGCTCTGCTTCCAGCTGCAGCCTGCTGTGCAGCGATGCTGCTCAGTGTCAAACAGGTGCAAGAGCTCATCTGAGAGGGAAATGATAATATAATTTATATAATTTATACTGTGCTTTGCTGCATATTTTAAAGTCCCTTCAGGATTCCTCTGGATAAAATGCACAGCAGAAATGAGATACTGCTTGAAGAGATTTTTCCTATCAGCCTGGCTGATTATTTAACTTATTGGGGATGCTAAATTTTTATACTTAATTGTGTGTTTTGCCAAAACTTAAAACCTAAATGCACTAGACCAGTGCATACATACATCAATCAGGTGTCCTGAAACGTAGGTCAGCTTTCCTTGTAAAAGTAGATCAGCAGAAAGGTCCTATTGATCGAATAGAGAGCCTGTGCTACTCATTTAGGAGCAATTGCTGAGTCCTGTTTGCTGGTCAGGTGTGTATGGGCTCTGAAAAATGTGCTCCCAGTGCACAGTTACCTTCAGTGGAAAGCCTTTCGTCTGTTTTGGGAAGAGGCAGGGAAGAAAGAGGTAATCTGCAGTTGGCTGATGCCAAGAGTGTGCCAACCTTCACCTGTGTTTTTGTAAATGCAGGCATTGCCCAGAGTCTGTCATTGTGTAGGTTGTGGTTAAGGGCTGCTCTGCATGGTGACTTGCTGGAAGGCTCTTTGGCTTTACCATTTTTTAACAATTTTAAAAGGATTTCTCTCAGGAAGGCAGCTCGTAATTAATGGGGCAGCAGATTTAAGAGGTTTGCATTGCTTTCTCTTTAAGGAATTGTTCCCTGTTCTGTGGATTTGTGAATTGCACACTACTCCTAACACAGCAGTGCAGGACCTCCAACATCTATAGCCTGAATTTTGGCTTTATACTGGATGTGAAACATTACAGACTGCATTAAATTCTTGCATGCAACTCAGATTTTTTTGATTCCCTAGACTGAGGAGCCTCTTTGAAGTGGTTGTGTTTAATTTGCATCTTGTCTCTGGTTCTTGAAAGTCCATTCTTACTGTTTATAGGCTAAACCTCAGATTCTTAGGCTAACCCTTACACCAGGAAATGCTGAGAATTTTCTTTTCCTTTATAAATCCTGAACTATAATTGAATGTAGAACTGTTTGAAGTGACTGGAAGGCTGTGACTGAATTTAATCAGAGATTTAATGTACGTTATATATGAATGTAAGTCTCACTCCTTCCTAGAAGTAATTAATATTCTGCTAGTGCTTGTGTAAGAAACCACTGTGTGTGTTGGGGTGGAGAGGGGGAGAGTAAATGATTTGAGGAGAACTCCTGACACTGTGAGATGCGACTCAGTGTGAAATGACAGCTTGAGCCTGCAGGTGATGATTTAGCGTTCAAGTAACTTGAGGGAAGGAATATTTTCCAGTTTGCCTTGGGCACTGAGAACCTTTGTGCTTACTGCATTTTAGAAATTTTCTCTGCAGACTTTTTAAGGCTGTGAGGACTTCCTAGGGGCTTCAGTGCCTTACCCTTGCTATTCATTCCTGCCTTGAGGTAAACAGTGCCTGAACGCTCCTGGAGCTGTGAGGAATAATTCCCCTTTGATCAGGCATAGCCTGAGCCATGTGCTGATGATGTTCTTCCACTGATTTTTTCTAAATTGGGCTGCAAACTGAGAGACATACCTGCAGTTTGATAATTTATAATTTATTACAAACTTGTCATAGGACAGGAGACCGTGGTTGGAAGCTCTCCAAATGAGAGCAATGTTAGCAATGTCAAATGAAGTTCAAAATTCACATCAGTGACCACACTGAATTGTGATTGTCTCTCTCCTCCCATTCTTTTTTGCATCTAATCAAGATACAAGTCAGCAGTGTCCCGCTCAGAAGCTGTCCTGCTTTCTGCACACAGCAGAGCTGCCAGCCACCTCAGGGGGGAAAGGAATCCCCCAGGTGTTTGTTCCACTGTAGTGTCTGAGATATTGCTGCCACTGTAAATATGCCGTGTTGGAATCCAGGCTGCTCATCTGGGAGCCCTGTACTTGTAAAGTTCTTTCATTTTTAAAGGCTGCAGCCAGTCAGGAACTTAACACATTGTCACCTTTAGCCTGGTCACTGGCACCACAAAACCCTGCTCTATTTACTGCTTTCCTATTTATCCACAGGCAGTAGCACTTTGGTTATTATTTTGCCTCTTGGAGGCATTCCCATGAGAAGTTTCGTAGCCTTACCTTTTATCAATTTTGCAGATAACATCCTAAGCAAATATGAGCGGATTAGTTAGAACTGCCATAATCCATAATGATATGAAACTATGACATCTTAGAGAAATGAGTGGAGGAAATGTGTAATACTTGGACTTTTAGCCAAGCAAGATGACCCTTTGTTTCCATCTGAGCTATTTTAATTTTTAACTTTAGGAAGTAACCACCTGAATGGGGATATTCTGCCAGGTTCAAAGTGACGTATTTTGTGATGCAGGGAGTCAGTCAACCAACAGGATCTCTCTTGTGGAAGATCTAAATTTGAGTCAAAAATCATGATTTATTTCATCTAGAGGTTCCTCTCTTTATGATTCTAATAGAGTTGTCAATTGCTTGAATGTGAATGAGTGATTTTTCTGAAGGGTGCTGTGTCTGACAGTGTCTTTGTCAGTCCAGAGAAGAGTCTTGTGTATATCAAGGGGAAGCATTCCTACTTGTTGTCAATTATGTCAAGATTTGTTGTGGTAGTTTGTCTGCAGATCCCAAGAATATCACTAATATCCTATTCTTTCACTGCTGGAGCAGAGGAAGTGTGTCTGTTTCTCCAGGAGAGGGTGTCCCATCACTGTGTGCCAGAAAGATCTCACATGCAGGCTTTATGCACACTTTGGTCTGCTTTCCCCTTGCTGTATCTCTCCGCCAAAACCAGCTGGGAGAAATGCAAAGAGAGTAAATAGAAAGAATAATGTGTTAGAAAAGGCTGATGGAAAGACTCTACATATGTCTCTTTCACTTTCAGGATTATTGCTATTGACAAATCCTTCTGTTGAGCACAGAATGTAGTTCAAATGTCCTGGGGGAATTGTACCTACCACACTCCTTCTTCCTTTTCTGTTTCTGTAACAGTCTATCCTATATGGGGTATTTCATCCAATCCTTACCAAAGTGCAACACCTAATTTGTGGGTCATATTTCTGTCCTTGTCAGATTTTGTTTTCACAAACAAGGTGTGTTCTGTACAGCAAGTACAAACACCTACGCTGTGAAGTACTTTTATTTGATTTTAACTCCTCTTCAACACAAATGCACTGTGCCTCTTTTCCTCTTTTCTCTTTAAATAGTGATTCATTATTCAAATACATGACAACTTTAATGGAGACTTGAATGGAGCTGTAGAAGTCAGGCTAGCTGATGGTTGTGGAATGAATGTGTGCAAAATTTGTTTGGGACTTCAAGTTCTCTGTTATAGTTTTGGTTGTTATTGTTTTCCAAAACCCTGGCAGCTGAAGAATGAGAAAAAGAATAAGCAGAGAGAGGATCGATAGCAGGAAAATTAACTCCTAATGTAAAATGACAGCTTGACAGTGAACACATTCAGCATGAATTGCAAATGCAGCAGAGTCTGGGAACCCTAATCTCATACTTTTTTCCCCTGATTCTATGTAATTCTTCTACAGATAGTCTTATATGTGCTAACACTGTTTGTGTCATAGGAGGCTTAATAGAATCCATATTATATTGCAAAAGCATTCTCAATGTAGTTAGAAGGATCTCATGCCTCCTCCATGGAATTTGCAGTTAATTTTTTGCAGTGGTAAATGTTAATTTTGGGGGAATACACATAAGTCCAAGGCAGTCTTCTCTACTCCATTGACTCACTTCATAAGAACAAATAATCTCAAGACTTCTGCTCTGTGGTGCTCAGATGTCACGGAAGTAACTTAAATTGATATTATTAGACCTGAATCAAAGCACTGGTCCTGACTTGGCTCATGAATTGTGGTGGCAATCAAATCCAGGCTCACATCCTCAACTCTTCTGATTTAAAGGGATAGCTGATGGTAGTGTGTGTGTGGTGTTCAATTTGTGCATTGTGTCCTTGGTAGCTGGGGTTCAGTTGTTTCTCCAAATGCTGTATGTTGTGTTTGGGTTTTTCTCCAGCTAATTCCAGCTCTGTTTGCTAGACCTGATCCTTGCCCTCCCTGAGCCTTGAAACAGCCCTTGCATCCCATGAGAGCGTATGCACAGCCCCTCATGGAATTTCCTTTTGTGTTTTGGCTTTCCCAGCCTTTGCTGTGTGGCAGTCTCAAAGGATCACGTGTGGAATGTTTTGTCTGAGATCCCTACTAAACAACCACTAATTCTTTCAGATGCTTTCCACAGCTGCAAAGCATTCATTAGAACCAAGTGAACTTTTGAAAACCAGGGAAATGTCTGGTTTAGTAGCAGTAAAAGGATTAGAACTAGATGTGGTTTTGTGACATGAACCTGTTTTATGTCTGAAGCTTAACATTTAATAGAATGTGTGGCTGAGAGACTCACCTTGCAGTGGTATCACACACATTCCTGTGCTTACATGTGTCCACTGGAAAAGATGACATTTGAGGAAAGCCAATGCTTGACTGCATTCACTGTAATTTCCTACAGGGACTTGGTTCCAGTCTCCTGAGAATGACCTGCAAATCCTGTGTACTGCAGCGATTCAGATCCTCTTTCGCAGCTACGAACAGACCCATCAATTATCACTCTACATCTTAAGCCAAGTGGTCATTCCCTCAGCCCCCTGCTTGGCTCCTTGGCCATGGATCACAGCTCCTGCACTCAGGCTCATTTTCATTTCTTTGGCTGGTGGAGCTGAAAGATCATCAGCCAACTCGTTATGGGAAGCCGTGATGATGTCTCTCTTCCCGAGGCTCATTAGCGCTCGCTCGGCGGAGCTCCCCAGCGCGCCTGCTCTCTCTGGAAAGAGCAGGGAGACTGTGTGGAGGTGTGGGGGGGCTCTGCCAGCGACACGGAATCCATCTTTAGCAATTCTGGCTCTTCCCTGTGGGAAGCGAGCCTGAGAGTCCCTTTCTGCTTTGTCACACGCACACCGTAGCGCTGGCGGCACTTGCTGCACGCCAGGAGCGTGCACAGGCTCTTGGTTGAACAGCCTGCAGGAGAGAGACTCTGTGTGTGTGAGTGTGGGCTTGCACATGCCCAAAGACATGGTGGTTCTTGTGCCAAGTCAGAGACATGAATGTCAAGGCATTCCACAAAGCCTAGAAGGGATAATAAAAGTATTTATGAATGTTACAGTCATAACTGTCACATTTTTAAGACCTCCACAGATTGGACTGATTTATGGCAGTGCAGCTCCTAAAAAAAAAAAAAAAAAAAAAAAAAAAAATCAAAACTTACTGCATACAAAAGAAATTAAGGAAGTCAGAAGCTATGCATTCAAAGAACTATCTAAAAAATAAGAAGTACAGCTAGAAAGTTTAATATCCCACTGAGCAAAGGAGAAGGATTTTCTTGTCTGGCTACGGGAGTGTGTGCATTTTTGCTGAAATGTAGTTCTCATTTTGCCTCATACAGTCTCTATGGCAGTGACTGCTATTTTTACTTTAGACAGGGGCTTTTTAATTTCCTTATTTATGTTTTCATTAGCATCATAAAGGAGGTATTGTGACTGTTTTCTGCATTCTGCATGTTTAATTCTAAACTCTGACATGCAACAGCCCTGGTTTGGGCTGCGCAGCTGGAAATTCAGTACAACTGGCATGCAGTCCCCAAGTCTGTAAAGGAAGTGGAGTGACAAAAATACAAACTTTGCAATAGAACAAATGAAAAAAAATGCTCATAGAGACCAACTGGTGTTGTCTTATACTCACGCTGTGACTGCTCTCTGTCACTGGCTGCATGCTCTGTATTTTTGTATAATTTTGGCTCTGTATTCTTGGGTGGTGTGGCAAAGATTTGGTGTTACAGCACAAGTGTCCAGATGTGGAAATTTAATGTCTAATCATGGCAGCCCAGAGTGGACAGTGCAGTGCTCTCTTCCAGTGATAGAGATGCAAATTTTGGTGGCCTAAAAGAACAGTCACTATGAGAGAGATTCTGGAAGCTGGTTAAGAGAGTGAAGCAATGGAGTGAGAAGCTGCTTGTCCCTCTCAAACAGTCCATATTTTTACTGATTCTCCTGAAGGAGTTTCCATCTTGGTGAGAAAATTCTAGCTATTCCATTAAGTCTCTACCAGAAGTGTGAGAAAAAGCTGATGAAAGTTTTGCTTCCTTTTAGAGAATTGTAAGTTACTCCTTGGCTTGCTTGTCATGCTGATAGTCATGTGAGCAGTGGCCTGTGCAAGAAGAAATGTGAAATCTAGTACAGATGTTCTTGGATGTAGAGTGTAGAAAGGAGCAGAGCACTTTGGCTAACCAAGATGTTCTGGCACTTTTGAGAGGTGTGACTTTTAGAGAGAACAAAAACCGAGTTTATTAACAACCACTGAAAATGAGATGTCAGAAATACAGTGATTAGTAGTGTACCACTTCAGGTTTAAATTTAGAATTTCAGTCCAGAAGTTTTAGCCTCATATGTGAATTTAATAACACAAACATTTATTTTAAACCTCTGCATTGACAGCTTATAGGAGGCCAAATTCTTTTGGTCATGCACAAAAGATGCAGCTTGCAGAAAATACCTATGCTAGATTTTTTTTTTTTTTAATATACCTTCTTCCCAAGATGATTTGAGTAGCATCAAACAAGTTATGATAAACAGAACCTGAGAACTGGATAGATTTATGTTGCTGATATGCCTCCTTAGCCATGCTGAGAGATAGCAGAGTAAGAGGTTTTAAATTATCTCCTGAAACCAGTTTCAAGCTCTTTTTGTCTATGCCTGATTTAAGCCATTGGTCAGGAAGATGATAGGGAAATGAGAGTTTAAACACCAGCCTCTAATTAAATCTGTTGGAGGTTTATTTCTGGCCTTGCATTGTGCTTGCTGAATGTCTCAAGGCAAGTACTTGTGTCTCTTGCAGAGAGGTGTTGAAAGCAATGCTCTGTAGCACCCTTAGGGTGCCCCAGTGGGGCCCAATGGAACAGTTTGTACTTCTCTTCAGAAACGCTGTCCAGACTCTGTTTCTAGAATGCTTCCATGTCCCAGGTGTGCACAGACAAGTAAAGTGAGATGTGCCCCAGAAAAATGCTGTGGAAGTGATGTATTTAAATGCTTAGCTAATGCAGTGGTAAATCCTGTATAAAAACCATGTGTAACCAGGAAAGAGCATAGGGTAATATATAGACATGCTGCTTTAAGGTATTTCCAGAGTCTAACTACATTTCATGTTCTCCTCATTAGTCAAAATTTCCATACCTTCCTTTCATGTCCGCTATTTCATCTGTCACGCGCAGCAGTAGAAATCTGAGACTGGTTTTCAAACATAGTTCTAGGAAGGTATCCCCCCCTTTAGCCTCTGCCATGAAATACAGCAGAGAAGAACATTTAAAATGACATCAATTATAGAATATATGCAAAAAAGTGACATGCCATAGACCTTATGGAAGAGGCTTGCAGACATCTTTCCTGTTGTAAAGGGAAGTGACAAAGGAACCCAAGTTGGTAAAAGTTTGTGAGAAAGATGCCAGAACCTTCTGTCATAATCCTTTCTCAAAGGCTTTAGCTAACAACAAACAAGTTCTGTTACAACATAAGCCAGGATAATGTATAAATACACAAAATTCACAATGTGCAAGTCAGTCAGGATGTAAAAAAAAGAGTTTAAATAAACTTCTCACTCCCCATCCCTTCCCAGTTCTGTCATAGTGGCAGAAGGTAGATCCTTGCTTCTGTGCTTAGTTTAACTCATTTCAGTTGTTTTGTGGACTGCAAAAGCCTCTAGCAGTGCCCCCCAGTATCTCAGATGGTTTATTAATTATTTCTCAATTTCTTTCAGTGTGCATTTGTTTGCTCCCTGTTTGAGTTTAAGCTTTTTGCTTTGGGCTGTGGCTTTTTCACTCAGAAGTCCTGAGGCCATGGCTCAGTTGCTGTTGTGCTGTGTTGACTGAGCTGCTGGGATGCTGAGGGAGAAGTGACTCCCACCCCATGGGCCCTTGTGCAGCTCTGTCTGGCATGGTGGTAGGGAAGAGCTGCACTGGAGACATGGATGCGAGTAGCTCTGGATGTTTTGATCTGTGTTCAGAAACCTGTTCATCTCTGTGGTTACACCCATCACTGGCTTAGCAATACTGTTATTTTTGTTTATTCTGTAGCATAATCAGAACGAGTGTTTCTCAGTAAGAGTAAATTGTAATTGATGCAATTGCAATATTTTTAATATTCATATTGCTACTGTCCCTTAGCGAGCCTCAGATTTGCTTTGTTAAACACTCATGCATATTGAACAGAGGTATGAATTGATATACAGAGTTTTGGGGTTGGTTTGGTTTGTTTGGGTTTTTTTTTTTCCTTCCAAGTGGTTGGAGTTACTTCAACTTCTGTTATTCAAATGTTGAGCTGCATTAGACAAGTGCAGGCTTAGGAAACATTCGGCCCAGAAAACTCCCACCTGGAAATGCAAATTACACCTTAAGCTCCTTCTTCCCCATTCCTGCACACTGTGGGTAGTCTCCTCTGGAGAAGGAAATGAGATCAAAACCATATGGATGCTCTGGAGAGGGGAAAAGCCCAGAACTGAATTTAAAGCATCATTATGGGCTCATTCAAGCTGCTGATTGTCAGAGAAAGCTGAGCCTTGTACCAACTTGCTAAAGTTACTTTTAAGCCATTAACACATCATCATAATACTGTAGGAGTTTGGAAGGGGAAAAGAAGCCACAAAAATAGCTTTCTGTGACTGTAACTTGATCTGGTGAATGACAATCTGTTCTGAATGCTGTTTGTGTAGTTCTCATTATGATTGCGGCCTTAGATAATTAGTTAATAAACAAGGCTATGGCAAAGCCTATGTCACTGCTTTCATCATATGCTGCAAGTATTTCAGAGGTCAGGAATGAATGGCAGAGTCAATGAGGTCTTTTTGAACTCATTTGCCCCTTAATTCTTCCATAATCTTTAAATCTGCATTCCATTACCTCTAAAACATTTGCTGAACATGATTCTATGTCAGTTAAGATGCATATTCCTGGGTTCAAATAACCTCCACTGCCCTCTCTTCCTCTCTGTGGCCTCCACTGGGTTCCACTTAACTGCATTTCAAGCTCTCCAAGGTGTGGTAGCTATTTGTGAAAGCAAAATCCTGTCATTTCTTCTTTTGTGAAGATGGCTGGTTTCTCAAGTGTTTTCTCTCAGGTCTTGATTTTCCTCGTTCTGTGTTCCTGGTATTGGTGGCTTTCTTTTCCCTATTCTTTATGAAAGAACTGCTTGAATTTAATTCTTTTGCCTCACCAAACTCTGCTCAATTCAGTGAAACTGTTGAGATGAGTAAAATGGGAGGACAGAACTTCTGTATAATGTTATGATCAGTGTTTGGAGTTTAATCTGCAATGTCCTTTCTTGTCTCTTTTCTTAACCTGATGGTAAGTGATTGTGTAGTGTTGACTCTGGACCTATCTGATTTTTCCATGATCATGTGGCATTTTCTATGTTTTTTAGTGAGCAGTTTTTTGTTTCTTGGTAGTTCGAGTTTTTTTGTTTCTTTTCTGCACTTGGGAGGTGGAACTGAATGTGTTCTCAATGCCTTTCTCTTGCATTATTCCTTGATCATTCTTAGACTAAGACTCTGTTCTGGTTTTTCATCTCTCATTTCTTCTCCTGTGTGTTATTACTCTCTGGATGTTGGCATTGCATTCTCTTCCTCCTTGGACTTTAATTTGCCATCAGTCCCATTTGGCTGATGATGTTTTCTCACTCCAGCTACACCTCTAGCAGCTCCCTCAAAAGATCTTTCTTCCTCCTTCTGTCTGAGGGTTGGACACAGAACCTCTCTTCTCTTTGCACCTTTCCAGTGAATATTCTTGTCCCTGATTAATTTTATTGGTGCTAATGGAATTCTGTGGCTATCTCTTTGTTGAAGACCATTAGATCAGCCCATTTGAGATCTGATTCCTTAGGACCAAATTAAATCTTCATCTGGTCTCTTATACCTTGTGGATGTCTAGTCCATGAACACAATTGCAAGAGCTCTTCCCTGTGTGTGTTGGGAGAATCTGCCTCACATTTTCATGCCTTGTGTGTTAACAGAGCAAGGTCTCTGCAGATGGCTGAACTTGTCCATGTTGCTGTTGTTTTTCCATTGTTTCCATGGATTCTCCTGTTTGTTACAAGCTCTGTTTCTGTCTGTTAGTTCCATTACTTAGAGGTCTTGCACGTGAACCTTGAGGGGGACCTCTGTGGAGTGAATTGTATTTGTACTGGATTTTGTACCAGTTTTTAGTGTTTCTTTCTCATGCCTTTTGTAGTCAGAAAGACATATTCCATTGTATTACAATCTCTGGGACTAAATAACATGAGCTCAGGGAGTGTTCCTTTGTTACACTTCTGCTAAGAAAACAACAGTCGTCCAGTCTTCCACCGTCTTTCAGTTTCTTCAAAAGATCAGTTGCTGGATTTTGACTTATCCAACTTCCTTTTTAGCTCTTTAATACTTATGTTATTGGTAGAAAATATGAGTTCTTTTTCATCCTACTTAAACTAATTTTACACCTGTATATTCCCACTAGCATTGACTTAATTTACTGTGAAGTGAATGAAATCAGAATCAGGACCACTGAATGTATAAAACATACTTGGGTTTGCAGGTCTGATTAGCTGTGAAATGTTTCATGGCAATTTTGAGTGCAGGATGGTATACAATGACACAGTTTGGTACTCTGGGACAGCCAGGCCTGCAGGGCCCACAGGAGACAGGCAGGAGAGCTCTGTAAAAATGAGAGGTGACAGAACAGCAAGTGAGAAGAACAGAGAGGGAGACACTTGAGGACGGATAGAAGAATGTGTAAATGGACTGATGAATGATGAGAGAATGTGCAGCTGAATTAAAGAATGTGTGAGCTGATAGATGGGAGATTGGGCAAGCAGACAGCAGAACCAAATCCATTTTGGGGCATGAATAAATGTTCCAAAGAGCTATAAAGAGGAGAAGAGACTGAGGGGATATAAAGATTAAATAAAGGGCTCAAAAGATGAGGACATTCACAGCCAGGCTGGCAGACATTACAGTGGCATGACCAGGAGAACGTTGCTGAGCAATTAAGGGAAGGAGAAAGGCAGCACTGGCTGACATGATAAGGCTGGGGTAAAGCTCTAAGTGACACCAGTGTGGCAGGGCAGATCTAGCAGTGCTTTGAATTGCCCTCTGAAGAAGCTGGCTTTTCCTCTGGGATTGTCCAGGGAGGTTTTTAAGGCCATATACCATCTCTGTTCTGTGCATGTTAACTTGGATGGATGTGCAAGCATATTTCTTATAATCTTACTTTGTGGCCTGGACTGAGAGCCCACCTATGGCATATGGGTGCAGACTTTCCAGAGCTTGTGGTATACTCACGTATTCATGTTTCCTGAAATAACTTTGGGAGTCTAAGGAACAGCTTGAGAGGTGTAAGATCTTAATCCTGGCACTGAAATCAGTTCACTTAGATTAGACAATGTAAACCTCCCAGGTCATGAGATGCAGCATCCTCAGAGCATGGAACTGGAAGTGTTCTCTTCTGCACAACTTTAGGGAGATTACTTAGATTTCAGTAGAGGGGATTGGGATCACTCTAATGAACAGTGAGAATCATAAGAGGTTTTTTTTTTCTCTTTTCCATGTCTACTTCTTTCCCTTAGAAAGCCTTAACTCATGGGAAATGCTGGTAAGAACTGTCTGTGTTGTCTTTGTATGTTTTGGCTGGAAGACTGAGGCTGTCACTTTTTATGAAGTCTTAGCTGGAATTTACTACTGGAAACTAATCTGAGTTAAAATTAAGTGCTATTTTTGACTGGTCAGATTTTATTCTCCATCTGCTACATAATCTCTTATGCCATGGTGCTGCAAAAATGCTTTTGCTGGGATGAGAAATGAGGTTGTTAGGGACAGAAAGAGGCAGCTGCCGAGTAAATCTGCTTTTTGTCAGGGCAGTGCTACCTTAAAAGAGTGTGTGAATCTATAGACAAAGATGCTTCTTACCTATAATGATTTTTAAATTTTTTTTCAAACTGATGATGTAATAGAGTTCACCATGGGGCAAAAGAGGAGAGTAGAGCTTTCTTGGACTGCTGTCATGCAACAGGTCCCATGTGACAGCATAAACCACCAAGGGCAAGGGATATGTGCTGGTGAGGGACTACTGGCTGGCTTCATTATGTTTTAGGCATGGTAGGAGCAGGATCTAAGTCATGCTTACTCTCTGATCCCTGAAGGGAGAATGTTCCTACGTAACTCATCATGGAGCAAGCTCATTGTAACAAAACACATCCACAATACATAAAGATTTGCAATCAATGCACATTTGTTTCTCTTTATAATTCATGAGCATTGTTTTGACAGACTAAATGATCTTTTCTTGAGTTTGAAGCCATCCTATCTGATTGCTGAAATGAATCAATATCACTAAAAACATAAACTATGACAGTGATCATTCATAAAGGCCTATTTTCTGCAGGTATTGTTCTGGTAGGCAGCAGAGCTTAGAGGTTGTTGTTGCACTTTTTAAGCAAACTGTAATGTGCAAATAAATCCAAACAACAAGAATTCTCTTCCAAGAAAATGTTTTTTGAAACATATTCCTAAAACTTCCATTAATCTCTTACATGAATTTACTATCTGTGTTCTGCCAAGGGCTTTGTGAAGCAGAACTGCTTCCTCTTCACCCTGTGCCTGAGTACAGACATCCACATCTGCACCACTGGGAGACAGACTAAGATGTTCAATGTTTCTGTTGAGGACTCTGTGAAGGCTTCAGGGCTTCATTTTCTAAGGAGTGAGAGGATTTTTTTATAATCTTTTAATTTTCCCAGATTAATAGTCTTCAAAAGAATCCAGGTAGAAAAGAGGTACAAATAAAACTCCATGCTATTTTCGTTAAACTTTGCATAGTCAGGAGATAAAGTAGGGTTTGATAATTTCACCCAGGAACTGAAGCTGGTGATCAACAAATGTCTGATCTTGGCTCAGAATAAGTACGGTGAACAAATTGTGCTCCAGGGACATGCATAGCTTGAATTATGGAAGTGCTGTAGAGGTCACACGTGAGATATGGTAGTGAAGGGGATTTTTTTCTGGTGCAGTTCTTAATACACTTCTAAGTAGAAAGGACAGGAATTTTATTTCAATAAACTAAGATTTCTTTCCAATTTAAAAAAGGTATTGTCATACCTTCTGTGACTTTCTGAAGTGTCTGTAAATAGCTGAAATAGATTAGAAAAAGTTCAGTGCTAACTAGTTCTCCTTGCTGATCTGATGGTGGGGGTGGGAAGACATTAGAGGCACTGAGTAATAATCTATACATCTTCACTAGTCATCCAGACCTTTGTGGTCATGCAAGATTAAAGGTCTGGGCAAGGCTGATAATGGTCCCATGTCCTCACTCAGTTTTTATCCAATCTGTTGCCTGAGAAGGATTTGTAAGGGGTACAGACACAATTACAAGTCAATAGGGTGCTGAACTTTAGAGTTATGTGATGGGGAAAAGGAGTATAAACTCCAACACTCCAAACCCTTATGATCTACTATTTTTCTCAGAGACAGTAAGCCAAAATTATCTGCTGGAACTAGTTTAGGATTTTATACAAAATAAAAAGGCAGGGAGACATGGATTTCTTACTATTTATTCTTGCCAATTATTTTCTGAATATTTCTCTGTCATGGTTTATTGGTGCTGGCCTCTTGTTCTTAGCAGTGTCAGTTATGGAGAATTTTAGAGTAACCTGGTGAGACTTTCACCCCTTTTTTGATCAATTAAAACTGGACAAGCTGCTCCTGAATTCATCGTTACAAGTTTTAATGATTGGTGAGGTATCTAGTGGAAGGTTCCAGAGAAAACCACGGTAAAATTGTTGTCTGAGATGTTTTTTCAGGTTCCAAGCATAAGAAATGCACTAAATTTATCCTTTCAGGGCAAAGCTCTGCAGAAATCTCTGGAAACTTTGCAGGTCATAGAATAACCTAAGGAAACCAGGGACTCCAGGCTGATGACACCACACATTATAACTCCCATGGTGTGTCTGTACTGTGGGCTGCAAGACAAAGCACTAAATGTTAGAAACCACAGGGTCAGTCTCTTAAAAGCAAATGGGCCCAAGGTAAGTTAGGACAACACTCAGTGTACTCTGCTGGGAATGTCCAACTCAACATGCATCCCTCCTTTTTCAGATACTGTGCTGGGTTTATCAGTAAACTCTGCCTCTGTGTCTCCCAATTCTGGTGCTGCCCAGCCTTGCTCTCCAAGACTCTACATTCAGGGTGTACCTGTCCAGTACATCTGTCCTTCTTGTCTTCCCCCCTGCCCCTTGCAGCCATAAGAACAACCCCGCCTTGTTCTCTGGGGACAGATATCACTCTCCAGTATCTGCTGAGAATCCTTGAGTCAGCCCTAGAGCCAGGCTAATCAGTCAGAGCACCAGCACCATGTTGACACAGCCATCCTGCTGCTGGGAGCAGAAATGTAATCTGTGTGTTGTACCACAGACAAGCGCCTCTCATGGAGCTGGGATGTGGATCTGTGCAGTGGCATTCTGCTCTGCTGTAATTCCCTGACATACCCTCTCTGAATATGAGCTTTGGTTAGCACAATTCCAGCCAAACAACAGTCAAATAAATTCAGTTATCTAGAAAACAGACTAATTGTCTGCTAGGTACTATGTATTTCTCTTCTGGACTCTGTGCAATATTATATCTTGTTTATGTTAGATTTTGCCAAAAAGGCTTCCTTTAAACTAACACTAAAGACTGGCTATTCTGCTACCCACCAAGATAGAGGCGAAAGTAGCTCATGTGCTAGGCCTGTGTTTCTTCTACACACCTGCAGAGCAGGGCAGTAGTCAGTAGCTAAAAAAAAAAATTATGATGGATAGCAGCAATTATAAACCAATAATATACGGGAAGCAGAAAAGATTGCAAAGAATTTCCTGCCATATGCATTTAGGAGGCATCTGGACTACATCTGGGAAAGCACACACTCAGGGAGCTGCAGCTTGCTGGAGGTGCATGTCTGTGCTATCAAGAATAATGATAAAATGGTGCTATTCATGTTTACTTCTTTGTGTGTTGAGGGGAGGCATGGAATACTCAATAGGAAGCATTTCTCCAAACAGATGGAGTACAAGGCAGTATTAATTGACTGAGGAGTAGGGAGATCACCTTGTGAGCTGTTTGCTCACTTTATTGCTTAATCATATTCAAGATGATTGATAGCATCCCTTAAAGAGTGAGGTACTGTGATTGTGATTAGCATAAGTGGTGACATGTAAATACTACCGACCTTAACATTTACATTTTGGCTTAGTGGCCACAGGGACAAGCTGATGTAGAGGAATCCATGTTGCTAATGAGTCATTAAAAACAAGGAGGTTTGGAAGCCATCTGAAATTTGTGCCTGCTGTGTCACCAGAGCAGAGTAATTTATTAAAAAAGAATTGGATGCCCGTTGAGAAAATTGCGGAAGGAGGGAGAAGATTATTTCTTAAAGAGTGTTTTCTAATGTGTGGAAAGCTTTCAGGTGGTGCTTTTTTTCTTTCTTTTTTTTTTTTTTTTTTTGTCATCCCTCTCCCCTGCTGAAAACTGGTTATGGACCTGAATTTCTGAAGGGCTACTGTGAGTTTTGATCAACTGGTCTCTTCAGTTTATCTGCACATTCCTGTAAATATTGAAACAACTCATAGTTGTCTGTGAGGATATTTAAGAAGAAACAAAAAAAAGCCCAAAAACCAAGCTAGGTTTCCTAATTCTACTGAAGTAAATTCAAACAGTTTTCCACTAGTGGACAGTGGGCATTTATCCTGGCCCACTTGTACTGTCTGTCAGAAGAAGCAGCTTGAAAATGCCTTTACACCAGGCTAACAGTAAGATGTTCAAAAGCCTCAGTGCATCTGTCTTCTGAGGGTCATGGTAAGGGGCTTCTCTTGCAGCCTTTGAAATTCCAAACTTCAGCTAATAAATTTGACTTCATGAATACACCAGGGGGACAATGATGACTTGGCTTGTATTTTTAGACAGGCCCTAGGCTGATTCTTTGTTCTATCAAAGCTTATGTGTTCTGGAAGTTACTGTAAAATATATTTCTGTTTGATCTTCCAAGGCTTGCAATTACTCTCATATTTTCTTTTCTGCACAAAGACTGATGCAGGCAAAAAAGAAAATGCTTGTTTTAAGCAAATTTATTTTACTGGAGATGAGCAACAATTTGCATCTGATGGATGAGTTTCATGATGGATTTCCAGAGCTTCAGACATACCTTGCTGGGGCTCTAAAATTCATATGTGAGATAGGGGGCAAAATGCTGTGTGCTGTAGTTAATCCATACTTGTCAAGAAATAGCAGCACAGGTCAGCTGCTGGATCCTTTAATTACCAAGGTGTAACATCAGTACTCATTACATCCAGTCCTTCTTCTCTGTAAGTGTCCATCCCTGGAAGGAGTTCAGAGTAATTATGGACCCAAGAATCATTCTGAAGCTGAAATAGAAAGATTTTTACTATAAGAGCAATGTTTTTCTAGGTCTCCCTCAGGAAAAAGTATTATTTACATCTGAAACCTTTCTCACAGGGTTTAGAAGACTAAGTTGCCATTTTTTTTCCCTTGCCAATCTAGCCTCTAAACAAAGTAAGTTTTAGTCAGGCTGTCAAGATTGACATTTATTGGAGTTGTAACCTGCCTGTGGGGTAGCATGGTTCAAGAGGACTGGTAGATCTGCCTTATTACAAACCTCTCTGGTCCTTGGGAAAAGGAAATATGTTTAAAAGCTTTTGTTTCCTTGCTTCTCTGTGTGTTGTTCCCATTTGGCAGAGTGTTTGCAGGATTCTGTAGCTGGTTCCTACTGAATGCTTGACTGTGCCTGAGTATCGGTTGTGAAACCTGGGCCGTTCTCACCTCTTCTACCCCTGAAAATGGGCAGGTAACTGGATAGAAAGACCTTACTTTTTTCCTACTCTTCTGGGGAGGAAAGGGCTTGAAAATCCAGGTGTAGTACCACAGGAATTAGAGGTACCTGGAGATTTCTGTGAGGAGCATGGGCTGGTTATTCTGGCTCTGCTCCCGACTCACTTGACACTGTCTGCTGAAGATTGAGCTGGAAGTTGGTGGCTGCAGATGCTGCAAGTCTGTCTAATGCACCCCAATTCCCAAAGTGGCCTTTCTGCAGTCCCTTGGGCATAAAAAAGGTGGCTGGTCGTATCTAAACGCAAATCTCAAGGATATATATGCCTGGTAACACTTTCCATAGGGTCCAGAGAAGTGCACAAAAGGAGAGGAAACATTGCTAAAAATAAATGCAAATATTATTAAAAAATAAAATGTCCTGATTAAAGTTATCAACACGACAGGATATGCACAGTCATCTAGAGAGCAGATGACTTACTATCATCATAAGTGGAAGTGCCATCCCAGGATGCAGTAGAATTAATTATTTTCCCTTTTTTAACTTCAGGCCTGCTGATCCTTGTGTGCTGAGGAGGTGGAATCCATACAGACTTGCTTTCAAGTGAAAAAAACAATCAAAGAAATGAAGGATGTTGATGTTCCATTATTTCCTTTAAAGGCTTTTCCAGCATTTTTTTATTGTGGTGGAGTTGTTTTCCTTTTATTTTTTTTTTTTCTCTATGACTCCATTCTCATGTCTTTCAGCTGTTGGGCTGACACAAGAGCGGGGGCAGCCGGTTAGTGAAGGCTTCTCTGAGCGCCTCAGTTTGCTCTGGGTTAGTGCTGTGCTATGGGCAAGGCCTGACACAAACACAGGAGGTGGCAGTGCCATCAGGTAGGCTGAAAAATCAGAAATTACTCATAGACCACTTGGTTCATCTAGTTGTTTTCTCACTGTGTTTTACAGAATCTGAACAAATACCCGTCACACTGAGCTTGATCCAGGATCCAGACAGGTAAAAGCGTGTAGTGTTTTCTGTTGCATTGTGAGGCTGAGTTGTAAGAGTAAAAACTGGGCCTTTTGGACAAATTCCATCTCTGATTCATGCAGTTGATGTATGGTCCATTCATCCATTTTAGGGAGTTTCTGATACATCTGTAGACAATATTTATTGGAATTATTTTGTGAGACTTATGTGAAGAAGTACACATTTGGTGGAAGTATCCAGAAAAGGAATGTTCCCAAAGAATGTTTCTGAAGGCAATTTCTACTTGTTTGTTGGATCTCATGTATAAAAGTAACATCATCATACATTGATGTGCATAGCTGGTTGAAAAGAAAGGAGCTGAAAAATATACTTTGATTCTAGAGTGAGGCTTGAGGGTGATCTTTGTAATTATTGTGCTTTAAATAAGCTCTGAAAAAGACATAAGACTCTTCCATTTCTTTTCTTCACATCTTTTTCAAGCTTTGGGGATAAACTGGCAAGATTCACAGGTCCTAAATATGAAGCTGCTGGATGAGAGGAGTGCAAAAGCAAGAGTGTGTTGTCTGTCAGCCTCCAAGGAGGAGTTTCTAAATGATGCAGTAAGCACTGAACTCAATCTGGATACTTTAAACAAAGCGAATGTGCCAGAACAACGGCAGAAAATATCTTATCCCTCAATGAGATTCAGAAACTGATGTGAAAATGAAATTGAAGCATGGGAAGAGCTTGGAGGCCCCAACTGTAAGTATTGACACCTTTTCTGCTAACAAAGAAAAAAACCCCAAACCAAACCAAATAACCCCACAACAAAACAAGCAAACAAGACTCAAAACTAGAGAGTGATTAATTTTCATAAATTAAGTTATCAGACCTGCAGATGACAGTATTGCTTCAGGAGACAGAGTGGCTGAGAATACCCCTCCCTGTGTTTTTTACTTTTTATTCTGTTTTGAAGAAATTGCAGTTTGTTTGTTTGTTTGTATTTAAACAAAAGCTGTCTGTGTCCTGTAATCATCTTTTGATGTTTACAGAAGGTTTCTGATAGCTCCACTGCTTAACCAGGTTGTAATCTTTTGGTGATTCTTCCTTTGCAAGTGTGAGTTCCACTTTACCACCCAGGAATGGCTCCGCTTTGAATTCTGAGCTGTCAGCCACAAAAAAATGTCAGAAGGAAAGCACAGAAATTGGCTCCAAGTGTGTAGAAAAAACTCCAGATGAAATGGAAGAGACATCCAATGCTGGGTGGCCTTGTTCCATGAAACTGCACAAGGAAGAGCTGGCTGGCATAAGCAGTTGCTCTCACTGCATGAAGGAAGTTGTCAAATGAAGAGAAGCAAAGTGTGGGAACGGGCACATCCTCCAGAATTGCTTGAGGTACTCTTTTTCTTATAGTCTCATCTGGTTTTTTTTTTTTAATGTATTTTTCTCATGTTCTAGTTTATAGCTAGTGTAAAAGTTAACATCTACCTTTGCAGAAGCTTAACTAGAATTACAGCTTTGAACACACGAGGTTGATGAGATCCCATATTCAAAAGATCTCCTGAAACAAGGGAGGCAAATAGCATAAACCAGAAAAGGAACATTTGAAAATGGGCAAGACACCCCCACGCAATTAATTCTTAGAACATAAAGAAAGGCAATAAGTAGTAAATCTTCCATGTTTCTCAGTCATTAATGTGGCCTCTCAGAGAAAGCTGTTAGAATGTGAACACCCTGCATGACATTAAAAATTGTGAAATATTTTAGTATGTTGTTTCAAAGGGCACAGAGGTAATATAAGAGTACCTGAGAATACTTAACGTGTTGCCTGGTTTTGTATCTCTTTGAAAGATCAAAAATGAAAAAGTATCATTTTAAATAGAATTTTTTGTTGTTTCTAAAAATTAATTCTCAGTATATTCAACCAGCTTCCTGCAAGCATGTGTGTGGAACACAGAGAACAGGAATTTTGCTTTTGCTTAGTACACAACCACAAGCAAATCCCATTTTCTTGTCACTACTCTGGGCCTTAATTTTTCTTTTCCCCCCTGCAGTGCCCCAGCCAACCTGAGCCAGGAAGGACCCTTTCACCTGGGGTTTGTATTTGTTAGTAAACTGATGCAGCAGAATGGGCCCCCACCACTTTGGGCATCTCTGGATGTGCTTTCATTCCTGTAAGCACATCCCAGTTGCATTGATTTCCCCCCCTCAAGTCAATACTAGGAGGTTCTTAGGGCCTGATCTTCCATAAAAGATTACTATCAGCCCCGGTGTCATTGAATTTTGTCCTCTCTCTGGTTTCATTCTTGCAGTAAGACATGCATGCTACATCCTTATATTTTCTGAATCAAACAGCCAAGTTTTGATGTTTAAATGGGCTTTTTCTGGTTATAAAATAACTTCACAAAAATTTAAAGAATCAAAACCTTCCACAAGAATGTTTTTTTTTTCATCTTTTGGTTAGCTCTGCCTTTAATAACTGTGACAGTGCTAGAATTGCTAACCTGTGTCATATTAACTGAGCTGCAGTCTGGATCTAAGAACTATCAAATAAACCTTACATAGCAAGGGGAAGGTTGTTTAGTGTTGCAGCTGAGGTCTCTTGTTCCATGGTGGTTCCCTCGCCCCTGGCACAGTGTGGTGTTCCAGGCTGTTCAGACACAGAGCCCTTTCTGGCACAGCCAAGCCTCCTTGTGTGCTTTCAGCAATGTGTGCTGTTGGTCTAGTTTTGTCTGGCTGCAGCTCTCTCTTTCAGCAGCTAATTTTTATTGATGTTTTCCTGGTTCTTCCTTCCTCCAAGTTGATTGATCCCCCTCACTCTGCTGCCTGCTGGACAATTGTCCAGATCAACACAACCCATGGCTAGAAGTGGCCTCAGTGGAAAGCCTTGCTGCCTGTGTAGGATGGGGGACAATGGACACCCACCATCCTTTTGGGATGGCGATCAGTAGAACTGCCCATCAGTAGGGCAGAGGAACAAGGAGCCAGCTGGTTCCTTCCAAGTTCCTCACAGCAGAGTTACTACAGCAGCACAGCTTGTGAGCATTCTCAGATACGACTTATTTCTCCTTCCTGTTGCTCTTCTGAATGACATTTGCTACACTTTCTCCTCCACACTGCAAGGGTTTTTTTCTGTCACAGTGTTCTGGCATTCTGTTGCTTTCATTAAGGCTGGGTGGCCCTTTCTGATGCCATTAGCCATTCTGAGTTGTGTGCCATGCTGCGAGGAGCCCAGCCCTAAACTAAAGGGTATGGATACTCCAGTAAACCAGCCCAGCAACATGTTTTCAGAGCAGGAAGGACATGAGACATTGCTATACTGGATTTTCAAATCTATTGCTTTCTTAAATCTTCCATGGTATTGATTTCCTATAGGATAGATATCGTTTTGCATTGGTGAGCTAAAGTAATGCTGCCTGTGAAAGCCTGGCCCTTTTCAGAGTCTGACAAAAACCTTTAGTAATCTCAATGGATCCAGGCTTTCATCCTGTTTTTTATTTGGAATTATATTAGAATAATCATCCACAAAACTGGTATTTTGTAATCCTGTTTTGTTCTTCTACAATTCCAGTTGTGACAGTCTCTGCCAGCATGAGAGAGAGCACTTCAGAGGTCCCAGCTGGGATTCCTGGCCTCTGTGGGATGACACCAGCCGCACCTTCGGCAGCACAGGCAGCGGAGCAGACGGGAGCTGTTATGCATTTTTAAAAGAATGTGTAAACAGAACCAGCGGGGAGCCATACAGTGTTTTTTGTGGTCTGTCATGAAATCATAAAGAGCTCTACTGCTCTGCCCTGACCCTCTAAAAGTCTCAGAGCCTGGGCCAAGAAGCTGTCTAAGGCTATAGATAATGTGGTAACATTAGGATTTCAAACAAAACAAAGCTGAAGATACAATCAGTGGAGAATGCACAGTGTGCGTAGTGGCTTGCAACTGATGAGCTCAGAAGGGCCTGATGTCCTTACCATAAAAACCGTACCAATAGTGTCCCATTTGAGCAGGTGTTGCCCTGCAACAAACAGGAGAAATACCATATTTTATAGCTTTAAGATTTCTTCTCTTCTTTCCTCAACAGCACTGTTAAAATTATAATGTTGGCTTCCAAAATAACAGTAAAGCTGAACTTGCACAGTTCTGTTTTCTTTTGGGACTCTGGTTTTGATTGTTTTCCCTGAAACCAAACTGTTTAGTGGAGAAGCTGCCAGCTGTTTGGTTCAGCATAAACCCAATCAATTTCCCTGCATGGAGTGTCATGGCTGTGCAGGGTTCTCTCTGTGCTTATTGTTCTCGCAAGTTGCTGATCAAACCGCTACCTCAGAGCTCATGACTGTAGCTTCAGGAGGCATCTTCCTGGAGTAGTAGTTGCAAGCTCAAATTTCTGAAAACACATTTGAGTATGGACAAGGTTCAGGAAGTCATCAAAGTGCTTTACGGGCCAGCAGAGACATTGTAGCTTGCATGCTGGGGGAAGGCTCTGCTACTTTGTTCAACTCTAGTGTACACCAGTCTGCTTCCCCACTTCAAGCTCTGATGCGCTTCATTTTGTTGTGAAGACAAAGGGGCATTTTGCTCTTGTTAAGCTTTACTTTTGACAAAAAAAAAAAAAAAAAAAAAAAAAAAAAAAAAAAAAAGGAAAGAAATGTGAACACCTGTGTGGAAATCACATGTAAGCCAGTCTGCTGAAGGTCTTTGTTGTGTTTGTTAAGAACCACCTGGCTTCAGCACAGTTATTTGTTATGGCATGTTCTGCATAAGTGAACATTGCATAAACACTCCTGCTGTTCCCTTCTGCCCACTCTTAGACTATCTCGGTCTCAACCCAAGGAACATTTTTGTGCCTGCTTGCCAGCTTTCAAGTTGGTTTTGTAGATTATATGTAAGAGAATAATCAAGCACACATGGAACATGAAAAGCCTAATAGAATCCTAAACTAGAATCATAGAACAGTTTGGGTTGGAAGGGTTCTTTAAAGGCTGTTTAGTCAAATGCTCCTGCAATGAGCAGGGACATCTTCAGCCAGGTCAGATGCCTCAGAGCTTCATTCAGCCTGGCCTTGAAGGTTTCCAGAATGGGGCATCTGGCACCCCTCTGTGTAACCTGTTCCAATGTTTCATTTCCTTAATTGTAAAAAACTTCCTTATGCTTAGTCTGAATCCTCCCTCTTTTAGTTTAAAACCATTACCCTTTGTCCTGTTGCAACAGGCCCAGCCAAAACAGTGTTCCCTCATCTTTCTTATAAGGCCCCTTTAAGTACTGAAATCTGCAATGAGTTCTCCCCAGAGCCTTCTCTTCTCCAGCCTGAACAGCCCCAACTCTCTCAGCCTATTCTCACAGGAGAGGTGCTCCAGCCCTCTGATCATCTTTGTGACCTCCTCTGGACCTGCCCCAACCATTCCATGTATTTCCTGTGCTGAGGACCCCAAAACAGGATGCTCACTGCAGGGGGAATTCTCATGAGGGCAGAGAAAAGGGAAAGAATCACTTCCCTCGTGCTGCTGTCCAGCTTCTAGGGAGCAAAGTTAGGAATCTGTTACAGGAGCCTGCTCAGGATTTAGGTTGCATTTTCAGGAATGCAGAGTAAGGGCACAGAAGCTATAATGTGTTGGTGGCATAGAAAGGACGAATGCTCAGTGTTTAGGTTTCCTAAAATATGGAGCTGGTAGAGTGAAATCTGCCACTGCATGGAAGCCCCCAGTTGGAAGTATCAGTATTTTGATCTGTAAAACATTATTTCACAATTCACCGCACTCCTTTCCCACCTACCTCTCTTCTCCTTTTGCACTGCTATGGTAGTGCATTTATACCCCTGGAAACACACTGAACTGATGCAATCCTAGAGGAGCTACAGGCTCAGATCCATCACGATACTCCGTGGGACTTTACGGTATGGTTGTGTCTTATTTAAATCTCAATTCCTAGCTAAAGTTCACATTGTATTGCCAAATTGCCTGCCTGGGAGGAAGTGTAGCCAGGAGACACCCTGAGAGCACAACACTGTGGAGTGTTTCACAGTTCTGGGTGAGGACAGGCGAGCAAGAGTTGAGTGTGATCTCTATGTTGAGACTTCACTTACCTTTCTTGAGCCACCCTGATTTACGTTCCTGCTAAGAGCAATCAGAATGAAACTGGAGCTCTCTCGGCTTCTCAGTGGGAGTCTGGCCAGGATCTCTTCAGGCAGCAATGACTTCATGTGCTGGGTCAGCAGCTCTTTCTGATTTGAGGATGCATTCCACACTCTGTCTTGTGCCTTTGTCAGGTGGTGCAGGGTTTTCAACCACTTACTGGATTAAAATGTACAGAGGTTTCTTATGTTGTGTGTTTTTTTTGTTGTTGATTCTGTTTTGTTTTGAGGGTTTTTAACCTTTTGGCAAAACAAAAGGTTCAAAAATTTGCCAGAGGCAAGGTACAGAGTACCCCATATCTGAAGTGTAGAACTGGGTCTTCCTGGACAGTGAAGGCTTGATTCTGAACTCAGTGAAGTGGGTTGTGTGTAAAGACACGGTATCACCAGTTAGCAGTGCCTTGATCTCTACAAGGCAGAAGTTCCTGGTACCACCAAGTTGGAATTATTACAACAGCATTTTCAGAAAACTTTAATACCCACAGCAGCTCCATCACTGCACAAAGGAGCTCTTTTATCTGAACAATCTGGTAGCAAAACATCCAAACATCTTTTAGAAGTGTCCCCTCATCTTGGGGGAAGATTGTGAAACCACAATGGAATCTCCAGCCTAAAATGTTGTTCAGCATAAGTCTGGTGCTCATCTGAAGACCACAGCCACACTCAGTGCCTGGGAGGCAGCTGGGTCAGGGCAGGATTTCTGGCACCTCTTTTAGAAGGATACCAGGACTGCAGCTGTGCCCTCCTGCTACAAGGGCTTGTAAGGAATAAAATTCCTTCTTTGCTCTCTGGCATCAGCTCTGACCAGTCTTGTGTTCTGAGTGTGGGAAGAAATAGAACCCAGCATTTGTGCTGGGTTAAAATACAGATGGTTTTGTTCTCCCTGTTCCCCCCTCCTAAAAATATTGTGATTAGCACTGATTTTTCTTTATTCAACAGCTATGCTCGACACACTAATTTCTGATACCTCTGGACATGCCTTGATTTCTGTCATGTTGTCCTGAAATTGACCTGGGGTGCTTCTCATAGGACATAACCTGCCAACAATCCCTGGCTAAGTTTTATATGCTCTGTGCCACTTGTCAGTAGACAGGTGTGAAGATGTGAGTGTGGACCAGGGAGTTGCAGGTGGTCTTTTGCTGTTGTTGGCAATGTTGGCAACAGCAGAAAACAAACTCAGAAGTTGCAGTAGAACTTTTAAGCCTATGTAATCATGCTGTTCTGGTCCCAACTACAAAATGACTGAATATTTTCTGGCTTATTTGAAAGAATATATAAAAGTATATATATATATATACATAAAAAGAAGTAGAAAATCAATGAAAATTTGTCTGCAGCAGCACTAATGTAATGTGTGACAGTGGCCTTAAGCACAGCCTCCATATATTTTGACTTCTTGATACAAATACTGAAATAGAGAAAAAACAGAGAAAATGTACTGTGATTTTTAGAAAATGATTGATGTGTTGCACTATTTATGCCAAATTTCACCTTGGCAGAGTCCTGACATTATGTGATGTTAAACTTTGAAGAAGACAGGAGACAAATGTTTCTCTCTTGCCCTCTGCAAGAAAGTGAAGGGAGATGGTAAAATGAATACATCTTTATTTCTACCTGATGAGGGAATTCTTTTCCAAAGTAGACTTTTTCACATTTATGGATTTCCTATATATAAAATCTGCTTGGAAGTTTGCCTATATACCAAATCTTTTTCAGCTAGATTTATTTGTCCTATCAAGATACTTTTGATACTTTTCTTATTTATTCGATAGTTTGAAGTATGAGGATGTTTCCTCAGTGAATTCAGTAAAGCCAGGATTTCCCTTGAATTCCATAAACTTGAAGAAATAAATGGCTAAATTCTAGAAATTAAACACCTTGAAAATATTTCTGACTAGATTTGAGACTCTTCAGCAAACACATGGAAACAAAGCAAATCCCCTGCACATTAGTAAATACCTGCATCCTGAAATTGTTTATTAAAATTATACAATACCACATTTAAAATGAATACACAAAGCGTTATCTCTGCCTCCGTGTTTGAGGTCTCTGACACCCAAGTCCAACCTCTCTAGCAGTTAATAAACTTTGAGGAAAAATCCTTGTGGTTTGGAAGTTCAGGAGAGTGTTGGTTTAGTTTTGCTGTAAAGTTCTGTGTTTAATATCTTCCTCTTGGAGCAAGCAGGAATTTGTTCCTTGAAAGATTCTGCCTGCATCTGTTCCTACTGTGCTCCATCTACCAGGCTCCCAGAGTCAACTGCAGTGACTTAAGGCACAGCTGCTGGCTGATGGAGCTCAGAGGCTTTCTGTGGATAGATGTGCAATCTACTAAAAGTCATTGCTCCTGAAGTCGTGTCAGTTAGTGTTTGATTCAGATCTTGGCTGGGGTTTGCACACAGCATCCCAGCCCAGATGCTGGGCCTGCAGGCTTGCCCCAGTGCCTGGCTCAGGCAGCTGCACCTCAAGTCTGCCACCGAATAAACTGGCATGTCCAAAGTGTGAGAGAGTTGTTAACACAACAAGCAAGAGTGCAGGCAAAACAGCTCCTGTCAACAGCAGAGCTGATGAGACTTGATTTTCTCAAGATTTATGTCCTGCATGGGAGGATTATACCCTGCATGGGGTGGAGTAGCTGATATCTAATAGCAGGCTAAAATCCCTTTTGCAGTCTTTTTCTCTCCAGAATGCTAAATCAATCTGTCTCCTCATTCCAGCTGGGTTTGATGTAATTTTAGGAAATTAACATCATTTGGATTCCAACCTTTTTGTCAAATTGTAAACAGACCAGTAAGTTCAAAACTTACTAATGGAGACACAGGTAGACAAATATATCTATAATATATTGATATATTGATATATATATGATCATAGGAACCTCAGGTTTTTTAGAACATTGTGCTTTGAATAAACCAGAACTCCTTGATGCAGGAAAATATTCAGTGGGGTCTGTCTTGGTTGTCATTATGAAAGAACATGATGTTGAAATTCATAAACTCAAACTGGAGAAAGAAAAGAGCTCCATTTATTACTGGCTGTAGCTGTCATTTCTACAAAGTAATTTTTGCCCCTGTTTGTATGTTGCATTATTACAAAGAGCATGATTACATGGAAGGTGATTTGAGATTAAACTTGCTTTTCTGAATGGCTTTCAATAGCTGTAATGTAAAGCACTTTTCTGCTGTGTAAATTGATGTTTGCTTCTGGATTTGGTTTATGTTTTTGCACTGCACTGAACTGTGGCAGTCAGTTTAAGGATATTACATTTCTGGAAGTAGCTTAGAAGTACATTTTCAAGTACTTTTTTACATCATGTCTCTTAGGACTTGGGAAAGTATATATCCATGTAGATAAAAACCTGTATGCCCTTTGCAGCAAGTGAAAATGTGATTTTGCTTATAAAATCTTTTTCAAGGCAGAAAATACTTTCAAGTGAACAAATTTTTCATGGCAGACCCTAAAGGCATTATGCTAACTTGGCAATGCAGCTCTGAAATTACCAAACCTTTTGATTTGAGAGTAGTGCTTGTTTTCCACCTATCACCCAAACAAATAGTAATAATGGAAGATTGAAGTGATCAGTTTGCTGTTTTTTTTCTTTTTCATGTGTGTGCATTCAAACATTGCCTGGTGTGTTTCAGAAAGTCCCACAAAGACAGAAAAATGAAACTGCTAATCTTGACCAAGGCCATGTACATTCTATGGAAGTTAAGTCAGTTCTAGGAGGTAGAAAATATGAGATCCTTCTGGTTTAGTTTTCTTTTCTTTTCCTGTGGTGTTCTCTTAGATACTTTGTGTTGTTTAAAGAAGGTTTCTGCAATAGTAGCACTAATTGGATATTTCACCCTGTTAGTATTTGTTTTAAGCTGTGTGCTGACCCTTCTTCTTGTGGGTGCCGATTTTATTCATGGGGCTTTAATTCCAATCTAATCCCAACACATACCTGAGTAGCACTTTGGTTGAAAAATGCTCTTACCCTTTCAGGTCTGATTGTTTTTTTCACTTGCATCTTTTAATTTTCAATTAAGAATTCTGTAGTGAATAAGGACCTGGACTAAAGCCAGTTTAAAGCCATTGAAAGTCTTTTCATTGACTGCAATGGCCTTTGGATCTGACAGCAAGTGTATTAAGAAATACTTATTAATGGGTTGTGTGTATAGCACAGTCATCTAACACAGTAAAACCAGTGGCTACCTGGTCCAAATGAGACTGAAATCTGCTTTATTAACCAAAGTGAAGTTCAGCTGCTTGCAGGAAATATTTTTGGTTTTTTATCCTCAAACAGCAAGAGATTTTCTCGTTAATATCTATGTAGCCTGCTTCCCATCGAAACATCATCCTGGCAGTTTCATTACCTTGGCACAACAGAATCTTTCTCCCCAAGTCCCCATCCCAGGAGCACTCCTATTGAAAGGAGACACTCGTGCCTGCATCAAAACCTCTAGAATACATCAGTGGGTAACGCTTAAATTACTGTCTGTCACAGGATGGAACCTGTTAAACTTCTTCAAAATCAAACAGTAAATTACAATAATAGGTTTAGCTGTTTAGGGAAAAGATACATTAATCTACAACGTGATGGAGCCTTTTATCTGTAGGTTTTGTGAAAGAACAAATGTACAGGAGATAAAGGTTTTCAAGCCCCCTGCCCTGTTTTTTAGCTCTTCAGCTGTCCCTAGGCTCAGTGAAGAGCGTGTTATCCTGCATAGGGCTCGCTAGATGGCAGGACAAGATAACCTTGAGGAACAGGGAATTTCCAGGGACTGAAACAAAAACTGGAGTTACGAAGAAATTGAACAACTAGCAATAAAAGGGAAAAAGAAACTGAAAGAGAGACAGAAAGTTTGTTTGCCCGTGATTAAAAAAAAAAAAACAAATTTAGATTCTTAAATTGACATTCCAACAAGTACAATACAGTAATGGCTAAATTGCACATGCAAGTGTAGAAAAGTGGAGTCTTTAGTTCTGAGAGACAATGGAGCACATTATAAAGCAAATAGCTTGACAGTAATTTATCCTTGTCTGTTTTTAGTGAAGATCCATGCATTTGAATAAGAACTTTCTTCATTGTCTCTAGGAGCTCCTCTTTCAGCTAAGTCACTGGATTCATAACCTTATGGCTCTGTTGCAAGAAAATGGATCATGAGAAGGAGAGATGGAAATGGCCCTTGGGGTCATATTTTTATCTCAGCAACACTGGTGTTAATCCACAGTAAGAGTAAGCAGAATCTACCCCATTGTGTAATAGTTCATTCCCTTGTCAATAGAGAATAATTTTCTGGAGTGAATTTCCAAGCTATTTGTCTGGCATAGCTGAGATGGGACTGAACAACTCATTTTCTGGCACTTCCTCTGGAATAGGAGTCACCAGACAAAGAGAATGTCTGTGACTTCACTCCAGAAGCAAGAATCCACAAAACATGCATTCTGCAAGCCATGTCTTTACCTCTCAGTGTGTGAACACACCATTGCATCTGTATTCCACTCTTCACCTTGCTATCAGAACTGCTCAGAGATCTCAACTGTCTGAACAGCAAATAGCTTACCCGTATCAGTACTGCAAAATGTACCAGAGAACACAGCCTCAGCCTCAGATGATGGTATTAGACTGAATGTCTTTGGATTTTGAAACTGTAAAATTTGCTGCTTCACAAGATTTCCACAGAAATCACAGAATTGTAGAACAGTTTGTGTTGGAAGGGACCTTAAATATCATCTCCTACCAACCCCCTTTTCATGTGCAGGGTAACATTCCACTATCCCAGGCTGCTCAAAGCCCCATCCAACCTGGCATTGAAACACTTCCAGGGGTGGAACAACCACAGCTCCTCTGGGCAGTCTGTGCCAGGGCCTCACCACCCTCACAGAGAAGGATTTCTTCCTTATATCTGATCTAAATCTATCCTCTGTCAGTGTGGATCCATTCCCTCTTCTCCTGTCACTATATGCCCTTGTCAGAAGTCCTCTCCTTTTCTCTTGTAGCCCCTTTGGGTACTGGAAGCTGCTCTAAGGCCTCCCTGGAGCCTTCTCTTCTCCAGGCTGAACAACCCCAGCTCTCTCAGCCTGTCTCCATTGCAGAGGTGCCCCAGCTCTCTGATTCATCTTCGTGGCCTCCTCTGGGTCTGATCCAACAGGTCAGTGGTCCCTTGTATGTTGGGATGCAGCACTGCAGGTGGGGTCCCACAAGGGAAGAGCAGAGGGGCAGAATCCCCTCCCTTGCCCTGCTGGCCATGCTGCTTGTGCTTCAGCCCAGGACGTGGGTGGCTTTCTGGGCTAATTTTGGAAATTCTTGGTCAAATTAAGACCAAGCATTTATAAAACAGAGGAGGCTTAGTCCCTGAAGTTCTGAACTTAATGGAATAAAAATAGTGAAAATTTTGTCTTGTAATTATGAAATAGTAAAAGCTTTAAAAGTTCATTTATTTGGAAATTTGATTGGATCAATTAATTATTTTAATTTGATAAACTAGTTGTTTAATGATAATAATCATCCAGAAACCCAGTTAATAGCTGTTAAAAGCTGTTATTTTTACTGCTACTCATCTACATAGATTTCAATGTGGTTGGAAGCATAGCTCTTAACTGAGAACCTGCTGCACTTTTAGACAGACTCTCAGTGTTCAAATTGTCCAGTACTCTGAAATGCAAACTCATGCATACAGTGACAACAGGAAATTGAAGATAAATTAACAAATGAACACCAAAAATAGATTTAAAAAATGGTTTTGTCATCTTTCTTCTGTAAGTTCTGTCTGCTGCCATATCTGTCAGGGTCTTTGAGTGACAGGACTAATCTGGTTCCAGTCTTAAGATCTATGGAAATATAATTACCTTTGAAACTTCCACACCTTTTCTATACTTGGTTTAAATTAACTAGCAGATTCAAAGAATATTAGTGGGAATAGAAAGCACAATCACACCAGCTCTGTTTTGTGTGTTTTCTATTAAGAAGTTGGGCTAAAAACCTTACAAATTGACTGAAACCAGTTAAATAACGGAGCCAACCTCCCCCAGTTCATAGTCCTTAAAATCAGAGGATTTAAAATCTTAGTCCTTTTCACTTGCTCTATTTATCCAGTTTATTTCCTAACACAACTTCTTATAATTTCCCCTAGAGACTAACAAAAAGTTATCTCTGCTGGGATGTATTTGGCAGCATGATCAAGCAGGAACATGGAATATTTGGTTCCAGCTCCCCCCTGCTTTACCTCTTTTACCACTTTTTTACCACTTTACCTCACTTTTTCTATTTGTAAAATGATGATAATGGTTGTGATGTCCTTTGAAAATATTTTATTTATGACAAATCCTTTATAAACACCAAATATTATTGTACTGGTTGTAGGATGGAGCTCCATCCAACCGTATCTGTATTTTCTGAGAGGTAAGAAACATGTTGTGTGAGTGTGGGCACTGAGACAATATGAACATCCTTCTGAAGTTTCTGTGCATGATTTTGTGATTTGATAGGGGTGTGAGGCAGGATAAAAAGCCTAAAAGAGAGAGCAAATCTGGTAACTGCAGACAGCTGGCCACCTGGGGTTTTACAGGCTGTGATTCTCTTGTTATGGAATCTAGTGCCTTACTTTTTCTGTCTTAAAGTTCCAAAAGGCCACAATCCATCAAGATCTCTTCTACTTGAAGGAATATAAAAGAAAGGATCCAAGCTGCTGAATTGGCTTTCTTAATCTGTGTGTATGTTGCCATAGTTCACAGCTGGGTGATAGATTTGCTGTTTCCCCACCAGGGAAACTTCCCTGTCTGAGGATTCCTGAGGCACACTGGCCTCCAGGTGAGGGACCAAGTGGCACACTGACTGTTTCCATCTTTGCAACCCTTCAGTAGTTTCTGATTCCCTTTTTGTTCACTCTCCAGGAGGTCACACGGCTGGAAAGAGAGTTTGTCTCACAGCTCTATTTAGACCTAAGCCTGGTTAGTAGAAACAGCATTCCTCACAGTTGCAGGATAATGTAACATCATAAATAGAGCTATCAAGAATGTCAGGCAGCCTTTGTGGTTGTCAGAGCAGTGATGTTAAAAGAAAAGGGTTTCTTTTTCTTTTTTTTTTTTTTCCTAAATAGCTTTCCTCAAACTGTCAGGAGAGCACCTGGTGAAATGAAGCTTTGCTTTAGCTGTGTAGCTTTTGTTCTTAGAGATGGTTTAAGTAATAAATATGATGAAATAATTATATAGAAAAATAACAACTTCATTTCCATCAGAACACTAAGGGGTGGTTGTGATTCTTCAAAATGTCTTGAATACTTGAGAAAATAATTGCAGCTGGGATACAGCTGAAATACTCCACACCATATCCCAGTGTCTGTGGATAGCAGAGGATGTGTAGTACCTAAAAAAGCAGGGGGAGTGAAGGTTAGATGCTCATGCTAATTATTCTGGAGATGGTTGATTGGGAATGAATCACCTCTCATCTCATTAGCATTCAGCAGCACAAGTGCTGGATGAAAAGGAAACAAACACCTGGGATTGCAAGGAGAGGTAAAAGGGGCTGGTTTCTCCGTTTATGGTGGTTTTACAAGGGATTCACTGGAGCTTGGAATGATTTATGCATGCTGAAGATCTGGCCTTAAGGAACCAGCTGGAACAAAAGTTAGATCTTAAGGGGGCTGTGAGGTGTCCCTGGGATCTCTGCAAAATCAAGCAGTGGGTTTCTGGATGCTGGGGGCTTGCCCACATCTGTGTCTGATTTATCAATAAATAGATCGTTTAGATGCTTTCTACAAAAGTGAGGGAAGAGGACCATAAGACTTACAGCATTTGCCTCACTGGCCTTACTGTTAAATCCTCAATCCCAGCCCCACAGCTGTTTGTTCTTAATTCTCCCCACAGGAGGTGGTTTTGGCTAAAGAAGCAGCAAGGGTAGAAACAAGGTGCTTGCTATTATTGCTAATTACTGTTGTTTGGTGCCTTGTTATCTCTAACTGTTGGCCTTGCATTTAGTGAGGATGATTCTCACCCACCTCACTCTTTAATGCCATCTTCTGCCTGTTGGCCACAGGATGTCAGGGGAATATAAAGCCAGGTAGCATTTCAAAACTAGTGTTGGAACTGCTGTGATACCTCTGGAGTAAAGGTAAGGAAAATATTGGAATAAGTTTGTTTTTCTCCTGCTGGTAAGCAGGTTCCCAATATTGCTACCTCTTTCCCTTCCTGTTGTATGTTTATAGAGGCCAGAAAAAAAAAAGGGGTCTTTCTTGGTGCCTTTTGAATACCAATGAATGAACTTCTCACTGTGACCTGCTGCTCTTGGGCACAGCCTAGTGTGACTCAAACTAGAAGCAGAAGCAATTTCAACTGTTTCTTTTTTAATAATGTTGAATGGTATTTTTCTCTTTTTTGGACTTGGAAGTGAAACCTTCTGGAAGTGTGTTGTGGGTTAGTTGGAGTGGTTTTCTAGCTCTGTAGCAGCTATTCTCAATAGACTAAAGGCTAGGACAGAGCATTTGTGGCTGGTGCATACCACAGAATGTTTCTGTTGACATAAGATACAGAAGTGGTCTAAGTCTGCTTTGCATAAAATACAGTGTAAAAGGCTGTAGTAGAGGATACAGAAGTATGGCAGGCCTCATCCACTGCCCCAGGAGAGCTCTGTCTCTATATAATTTTGGTGATCAAGGTTTTGCTAGCAAAAGATGGAATGCTTACTTACTAGAGTAAGAAAATGATTTTTTAGGAATGTTTCCATGCTGAAAAAAGAGGTATAATATATGTGTATGCCTCTGTAGGAGAGTTCGTGTGTGACTAAGAGAAGAGAGGCAGCTCTGCTCTCTTATATCAGCTGTGAAAGGTCAGGAGTAGCTCACACCCTCAGGGCTCAAATACACTTTGTAGATCACCACCAGCCTCTACAAAGGGCAGTAGCCCACAAAAACTGATGAGTTACGAGAGAAGTGGATGCAGTTTGGTGCCTTGCATATTGAACAGCTAAGGGGGAATCCAAATAATTTCTTATTTTAAGAAATTTGTTTTAAGACTTTTTTATTTTCTCTACAGGTAATAATAGGCTTTTGTTTGCTGTCCTGATTCCCCAAAGTCAATCCGTTCTTTAAAAGTTGTGAATAATTACAGATTTGTAGGGTTAGCAGCATTGTTGGGGGTTAGCACAAAAATGTCAGGAGCTTAATAGCAGACCTGTAAATTATATGATGCCTAGGACAAACAATACAATTTTCTAAATAGAAATTATTTCATGGGTATAAAGATAAATTCAAGCATCAACAGATATTCTTGGTTTCTGCTGTGAAGTTTTTAAAAATAATACCTGGCTGTAATTTACTATAATGTACTAGAGTGGAAGCAATAAAATGTGAAGGCTTTTTTCCCATCCTTTCAATATCCTTCTTGCTAAGGTCAGTAAACCTGGTGGATTTGTAATTATGGCAGGGACATATAGGAGTGAAAATATTGTGGTCATATTCATGCTTTGTTACTAATTAAATGAATCAAAGAGCTCTTTCTTGAGGAGTAGGAAATCCTTTTGTGAGGCTATATGTTCTCAATACAGGAGAGCAATTAGAGCATCTTTCCTCATTCCTCCTCTTTCTCCTCCTTTTGTCATTCCCCCTTCATTTAATCTGAAAGCAATTTCCTCTTAATTAAAAATACTTATTTTCCAATTGAATCCATGATCCTTTGGTCTCCATTGTTTGGGTTAGTTAATTTTTTAGAAGGGAATGGGAATTTGAAGGTGAGGGAAACATTTTAATTTGGCATTTTAGGGAATTTCAGGAGGTTGAGCTATTTAAGGTCTCTTGCTCAAAACTCCTCCCTCTTTGATGCCTGACTGGCATGGCAAAGACTGGTTTCAGAGCAATATTACCTTCTTGACTATTGTATAAGTTTTGGGGGCTGCTTGTAGATATTATGGATTTGGTTTGGGTGCTACCCATACGTGGTCTATCTTTCAGTCACTGCAGCTCTGGAGCATCTATGGCGTTTGGCTGTGGAACAGAATAGTGTTTTCCTCTGACATGGGCATGAAAGAGGAAGATGATTGTGTTACTGCAAGATGCATCCAGCTTTTTGATGCACAAGTGTGTGCTTTCTTCAGAGATGTAGTTGTGACCATGTACTTGCAGGAGGATCACTTTCCTTGGATGATTTTTTTCCCCATTTTATTTCTTGTCTGTGGGAATGGTCATGCACAATGCTTGTGGAGAGGTGAAGTAATTTGTATGAAGTGTTCATGCAAATGTCATACAAATCCAGAGAACAAATTATTTAACCAGTTGCATGTCCTGTACAAAAAAGCAATTCCTGTGGCAACACAGCAACCCATGTATGAGAACTCAGAAAGCTAAAATGCTGTTTCAAAATGAAGTGGGTCAATCTGTCTTTAAAAAGGGAGACTGCTTGCACAAAAGTGGCTAAACATGTCAGATAAATTGATTGCTGCTAATGTTTGCCCTGCTCTAACCTTATTTTCTTGATTATGTAGCTCCCATTAATGAATTTTCATGAAAACTTAGTAAACATTTATAAATGAACATACTGCTTGAACCAGGGGGCTGTATCTTTCATCAGGAAGTCAACCATCAGTTTAAGACAGTTAGCTCTAACCACCTCTCATCATAAGATGAAATTCTTCTCATTTCTTTATTTATCAATCTGCACATTCTGTGCTGGTACAATACTGTCACTCACCCCACAATGGGACAAAAAGGAGAAAACTAAAATTGGCTGCAAATGGTGTTACTTTATTGATGGGAAGCAGCAGCTTGGATTCCAAACACCTGCTATCTTAATTTTTCTTTTCCCCTGTGGTTTATGCAGCATCTACTGCCCTTTTAAGCCCCACAGCGGAAATAATGAGTGGTGGATCTGGAATTTGCACTGGATACAAGCTGCATCGTGACATAATAGGATGGTGCTGGTATGAGGAATAGGACATCAGGGTGAAAACAGAGATGGGGAGGGATTGGTCTTTTGAGCTTGCATGGGAGGTGTGATCTGTGAGGTTTAGTACCCCAGGTATTTAGACTCTGTTGCCTTATAGAGCAGACAGCTCTGTGATATGCAGAGTGGTCTCAGTGCTGAAGTCTGGAAATAGCAAATAGTGCCTGGTCAATACTGTGGCTCTGATTTAGTCAGTAACCTCCGAGTCAGTAAAGTAAATATATACACATTCTTTCCCTATTATGGTTATGCTATTATCAGAGGGAATATTGGCTCCTGTCACCTTGGTGTAATTGCATTACAATAAGCTGTGAAGCACATAACCTACTTTTTTATTTGTTGTTTTTGTTGGTATTTTTGTGGAACAGTTTAGTGTTGTAATTAAAACTGGAAGGAGAGAAAGCAAAATATTGTAATTCTGCAGATATGTGGGAAACTAGAGATGTTTCACAGTGTAAGTCACTTTGAACTGACTCAGTTTTGTTGCTTGTGGATTTTGCTGAGCTTTTCAAACAGAGAGAAATGACGTTTAAAATAATGGTGAAGCAGCTGGGAATTGCTAGGCAACGTAGTAGTTTCTTACACACAGTGTCATATCACTGCAATAGCTTTTTCTATCAGAAGTATCTTTTAAGAGTTCACCAAACCAGTTTTGGAGTTCCAAACACAAACTTAAATCTGGCCAGGTCATCTTTTATTGTGGTGATTTCAAAAAAAAAATTCTATCCATGTTTTAAATTAGGAGGATGCATAAGTAATGAATGTCTTATGGGGAAGAAGATAGCCTCAGCTTTTTTCCCAATAAAATGGGGGAAGAAGAGACTTCTTTTTTTGGGGGAGTGCTTATCAAACTTGGTTTACAGAATTGATAAATTTGCTATGAGAATAAAAACTAAGCACTGAATACATTATGCTGCACTTGAAGAAATATTTAATGACTCCTGAGAGGGATGTGAAATGAAACATGGTTGGGTGGTCAGCTCAAAGAATTTAGTCAGGACTCTTTAACCTCCATTGCAGAGTGAAGTGACTTTGTCTCTGACCTTGGGCCATTTGTTTGGTTCATGTCATTTGGAGATTCTACTCCTCCAAGTTCACACATATTGCCTGACCTCTGCAGTCATGCAGGGCCATGCAGATGTTAGTCCTCATGGCATAAATGTATAGAAAGATGTGTATTTTGTAGGCTTTCTTGCTGTGACACTGCTGTGAGTCAGTGCTGCCCAGGCTGACATTACACTGTCAGCAGTGAGCACTTAAACAAGCAGGCAGCAATAGGCAAGGATAAGAAAACATTAATACTCAGTTATAATGGATTAAATGCCCTAAAATTTATGTAATTTAGATTTTTTTTTATATACATGTTTCCTAGTTTCTGGGTTGAGCTGAAAACACTGGGCTCAACTGGGAAGAAAAAATATCAGTGACATTTCTTCTTTGGAAAGCTTCACAAGGATTGCCTCACAGAGAAGATGCCCTCTAAAGCTATGTGTCCAGGATTTTTGAAGAGTTCAGTCTTCCCTTTGCGTTCAGTGGCAAGGGCTGGAGCCCCATATGCAAGCTGTGGGATAGCTTTAGGGGCAGATGAATAAACATCAAGCTCCCGAATCCTTAAGTCTTGCTGTTTCACCACTGACTTAGACCTTGTAGACCTGTCTCTGTGGGAGGAAATGGAACAACTGCACTAAACTTCCATCTCTGACTTGAGCTCTACATTTTACAGCAGTGGATCCTGAGCTAAAAGTTACACCAGTTATTTCAGAGAGGGAGGTGCAAGAATCTGCTCAGAGGCAGGTGCTAGGAGGAGAAGCTTTGGTGTAGAATGATGGCAGGCTCCTCTCTGAAAAGGTACTGAAATATGGGGTGGAGAGCACCACACTGACTAATTCCCAGTGTGTGCTGGGGAGGGAAAATGAAGAAGATGAGGGAAGAGAGACTGCCAAGAATTGCTGTTTTAGAGGAGGTGCTGCGTTTTCATCCTCTTGGTAGGGCATTTGGAAATTATGTCAAAGCCCAGCACAGGCTGATGTGTATTGCCAGTCACTTGCAGCAGCAGCACCACCAAGCTTTCAGTTCTGACTCTAATGTTTTCATAACGGCAGCTACTCCTGGGTCATGAGAAACGTGTGAAATATATGCATGGAAGGTCAGTGTTTGAAAACACATACAGAGAGCACCATAATTATCTGAAGGTAAACTGCCAGATATTGTGATGGAGTGTTTTAGCAGGATGAATTTCTGAGCTGACACACTTAGGTTGCTGATCCCATTTATATGAGCAAAAAAATCTGAATGACTGTCTCCTGTCCAAATTTACACAGCCGGAATTTTGTCATTTTAGAAATGTGCTGTAAGGTCCTCTTGGGAGGGACATGATTAAACTTTGTCCTTGGGTAAAACACAAAGCATTATCATCTCATCTTTGAAAGGTTTCAATAATCTCAGGACTTCAGCATGGAACTAAATTTAGAAAGTCTGGATGCCAGTGGAGGCGGTTCATGTTTTCTTTAGACAGTGACAAACAGTGTATTCTCAATCACTCTCTCAGGTCAGAGTTCAGCTTTCATCTTGCCTCTGGTCAGAGGCTGGATGACATCCTGAACAACTGGTTCCTTGTGGTTTATGATGCCAGCTGACAGTGGAGTAGTTTACTATATGATCTACAGCCTTTAGTTGTCTGGAGAGATGTGGAGTTGACGTTTGATAAGCCATTCATGATAAAAGAATAACTGCTACAGAGAAATGGAGGCAGCACAGGACACAAACAGATGTGTTTATTCTGAGTGCTCTAACTGCTTTTTAAGTCTGATCTAGGGGTACATGGCGAAAAGAATGAGGGAATAGAAACATCACTGCCATTGTATAGATTTTTGTCAAAAGGAAACTCAGCTTATCTGGACTTTTAGGTCAAAGCACTGTGCTGAAATTGAATGCTTAGAATCTTATGAATTAACTTTCCTAGTGTGAGCAAACATATATTTGTGTATACAAATCAATAAAGAGAATCAGCATTTGCATAGTCTATTATAGGCATGAGCTAAACCTAACAGCTTCATAAAGTGAAAGCTAAGGCAAAGATGTTACATTTGCACTAAAGCCACCCTCTGCTTCCATCAGTATTGATGTCAAAATCAGTGCCAAGCAACTTGTTTTCAGTCTCCTTTATAGTGTCCTTGACTTCCTTGTTATTCAGTTTGCCCTCTTCAAAACAAGAGGCTATGCTGACTGCTCAGGAGACAAGCTAAACATCTGCAGGCCAGCAGAGAGCTTGCAGTAATTGTAACACCAGCCACAGCAGTCCCTGAGACACTTTTGCTGTACTTGACACAAATTGGACTCCAGCTGTAGGAAACCTGTGACCTTCTTCAGTTGATTTATAAAATCAGAGGGCAGGTGTTTAACCAGAAGGAGTGTTATTATTAAAAAAAATGGTATGAGAGGATTTCAGACTGTGGTGTTCTGGGCTAATCTGCATTTTTGTAGAGGAATCCTTAAAAATCTTATTTAATAATTAAGTATTATGCATAAAATTAAAATATCCCTGAAAGTCGTCAAGTGGATGTGGGGATAGAAAACCAGGTCTGAGTCCTGTTGCTTAACAGAAGAGTTAGATTTTCACTGGTAAAGATATTAATTCTTAATTGTAAATCCGTCACAGGTAGTTCAGGGATGCTTCACCTGCTCCTAAGAATTGCCCGATGGCTCTGACCCCCCACTGGGAAATCTGGCTACAAATCAGAGAGGGGTGGAATGAGATCTGACTGGTAAATGCATTCTGATTTACAGCTTGTCTATATTATCTGTGCTTTGGGCAGGCAGGGCCATAGAGAAGAGAAAGACTGCTGCCAAGTAGAGTAAGTAGTGCTGAAGAATATCTTGGAGAGAAGAGGGAGATTTTTAGCAGTGATTTTATGTCCAATTAGCAAGATTTAAAGTGATGTCATTATTAAAAGTGATCCTGAATTGAGTTTCTTTGAAATGAGGTTCCATTCTTGCCTTGAGTTGGATGAAAATTATTATATAGAAGAGCTGTTAAGAAGAAAGGAGGGTTTGTAACTGAAGTTTAGTGGCAGTAAGACTTCTGCCCTGTTGGCCTCCCCTTTAGAGACAAGGATTGTGTAATCTCACTGAAGTGGGTGAAATCCTGCTTTCTTCCACCAATCCTCATAAAATACTCAGACTGAATTACATCCTTTTATCTAATATAGAACCAAAAATATAGAATACATGGACCCAAAAAACTAAGTGGTAATGAGTACTTTCTTAAATTCTACACTCCATTATTGAGTGTTTCCCTCAGATCTGAAGATATATGTGGCTGAGCACAGATCAGAAGTCAGAGATTTTTGAGGGTAATAAATGGGTAATGATTATCCTGGTACCTTTGGCTGTTTTTATCATGGCTGGTAGGAAAGAGGGGCTCTGCAAATCTCAGACCTGCCCAAGTTCATGCAGATGCTGCAGAACAGAGCATGGCTGTGTTCCAAGAGATGTCTTGCCTTGCCCAGAGTACTGTACAGAGAGAGAGAGCCTGCTCCAGAAGTTCTAACTTACACAGGAGCAAGCAATGCTGAAATTCTGGGAAATGTTCCTTTCCTGGACATTCAAAAGAGGCTGCTGGAACTGAAGGCTACAAGAGTCTCACCAGCTCCTGGACCAGCCAATGCTAAATCATAGGTGTGCACAATCTTCTCAGGACAGATGCAAGGTTACTCTGTCAAGAGCCCCCTTAACTGCTTCAGCCTGTGCCTGCTATTAAGGTAATAAGAGGCTGCTGAGAGGTAGCTTTAGTAGTGGGAGTTGTTGTGTAACTTCCAGCAGTCTCAGAGATGGGCGAAACAGCTTCACTTTTGTCTTTACACCTACCTTCCCCACTTATCCTCTGCACGGTAAATTGGCCTGTATCATCTCTTACCTTATATATCTGAAAAGTGTAACAGCTGGTGTGCGGGTGTGTGTGTCTTGAGCTTCTCTGGACATTCCTGTTTACCTTCTCACCCCTGCCCCAATTGTTTGCAGTCTGAGAATCTGTTTAAGATTGGAGCCAAGATCTTCAGATTCTGAATTGCTGCTATGAACAAAGCTCAGAGCCAAAGGATACTCTGGAAAGGCTGTTTTTCACATGCTTGTAATTTTGGAAAAATGAGAGAGAAAACAGCAAAAACCCAATGAGAATCAGGGGCAAAACTAAATTTAAAGATAGTCCTGTCTGAGAATATGAACAATAAAATTAAAACAATGGGATATGCAGGTCAAGATTATGACATACTTTTAACCACTCAGCAAACATTTTTAGCAGTGTTTGAGCCCAGAACTTCCAGTGTTAGCTGCACTCCTTCCTCCAGTGAATTAGAAATATTTCACAAAGGCAGGGAAGTGTTATTGCTGTTTTCTACCTGAGTAAGCTCATGCAGAGGGGGTGAAGGCTGAGGGTTTTCAAACTTGGCTGTCCAGTGGGAAATCTGCAGGAGCTGCAGATATGTAACGTTTCAGATTGCTTCAGATGATCATGCCAGAACCTCCTGGCTTGCTGGAGCATTACAGCAGGTTTTTTACTTGGGTGCTCCATAAATACGCAGTAGAATATTGTGGCTGAAATTTTCCTATTCCTGTTCAACCACTTTCCCAAGTGAGCTTCATTCCTGTCCTAGAAATAGCAAAGTATTGTCATTACTGAACTACAAAAGGCCCCATTGCCATCAGACCTAAAAAGTCAGTAAAATGGAAGATGCTTGCATTAATGAAAATCACCTGCTAGCAATTAAAACAATACTTTCTAAGCAGAATAGCTGAATGTGCCATTGATTTAATGATCCTTGGCAGTGACTGTTTAGCTGGATTTACAGGAAGCCTCGCATGACATTTCATTAGTATCACAGTGAATTAACTTTATAGCAGTGTAGTGCTTAATCCAATTTAGACTTGGTATTATTAACGATACTACCAGGGAAATAGTTTTTAAGGCAATTAAACAGCAATATGTAATGTTGCCAAGCATCACTACTGATATCCGATGGCATCACAAAATAACACATTTTAAACAGGAATTGAAAATGGGAAGATAGCACTTCCTGATGATTTAATCCTTTGCACTTGGAAGACTACCAAGCTGCATAAAAAACAGATTCTAGAAGATAGCTTTTGAGGGAGTGTAAGTAAATACATTAATCCTGCTCTTGTTACCTCCAGCAAATGGTGCTTGGGTTACAAAGGGGGTGGGACAGTGGGGGACAAGTCCTCTCAACAAAGCCAAATCTAATGGCAGGTTAGAAACAACCAAAGCTTTCCACACTGAACATGAAGTATTAGATCACCTAGGCTCAAGCTCGGGATGGTGCAGACTGTTGCAATCTTACAGTATTTGTGTAATGACTTCATACCAGTAGATATCTTAAGTAAGTAGTGAGCTCAGATTTCAGGAGAACATCCTTGAATAAAAGATTGGCTCCTTTACATGTGTCTGTTAGTGTTGCTCAGTAGCAGGTATCATGTATAAGGGCTCAACCCAAAACTCACTGACAGTGATTGAAAACATTGCTGGTGATGTGAGTGCTTTGGGACCAGGAATGGGAACAGGTGTTTAGTTTGTTTGTTTGTTTTGGGCTGTTTTTTCCTTATAAATAATTCTGACATCAATTTATATGAAGTAACACAGAACAACAGAACAGGCTCATTTTGATCAAAATCCCTGCTCACATTAATTGTAATTTTGCCTAATATAAGACAGCACCCATAATTATGCATAACAGCAAGGAACAATGAATTGGACCAAGTGAAGTGACAAGTGCATTTTAAGAGATCGTAAAATTCCCATTTACAGGCATCATTGTGTTAATACCCCATGACCAATAACCCATATCACCATATACAGAAGTATTATTTTACTACGGCTTATGAGGTGGGCTGCATTGCATGGTGGGCTAGCTAAGAGATCCTGCATTTACATGTTCTGGTTATGTTCTAATTTTGTTCACTGTCTCAGGCTTTTTTATTTAAGTTCCAGGAAAAACACTAAGATATGATGGATTAATGTATGGGACACCTTAATGTTGCCATTTTAAGCAACAAACTGTGGACTCTCTTGAGATAGTTTCTTTTATCATCTTGATGGAGTTCAGTTTGATTTAAATTCTGTTCCCTCTTAATATTTGACATACAGAATACTACAGATGTATTTAAGTGATGCATTAGTTCTAAAGATGATTCTTATGCTAATCCTAGTGTTTGTTTCTCTCCTTGGTATTTATAGCAGTGACAAAGTACCTTTCATTTTATTTTATGGCATCAAAATGTAGTAGGGAAAGGAAATAACTTGTCTGCACCCTTTACAGTCTAGTATTTTACTGCCTACACCCATGTGCCAAGGACATGTGCTCTACTGTGTCGTATAATTTAATTTTATTTCCATACAGTGATTTTCCATATCACAAGTACCTCCTGCCTGTTTGATTTTGTGTAGGCACCCTAATTTGTATGTATGGTTTTGTTTTGGCTTTTCTTCTATAACTAAGGAACAGAAGTCACTTTTCTGTAACTTCAATATGCTGGAATAGATCACTTTCTGTGCTGTGACTTAAATTGAGTAGCTGATACTAACAGGAACTTATATAACTGAAGTGAGAAGTTCAAAGCAAACAGTGTGAGTTATTCCCATAATGTGATGTTAAACTGTGGCCTTCCCTACTGAAAGATTAAGTGAAAAAAACTTACATGGTTTAAAAAGGAGATTCACGTCATTCATGAAAGAAAAGTCTCTCAAGAAAAACCAAATGCAAAGAAAGTGCCTCAGACAGGAGAGTCTTACTGCACAAATTTCTGTGAGTGTTAGTGGATATTTCAATGCATGTTTTCCTTTTTTCTGTACTGTTTTGTGGGCATCTACTGTTTTGGACTGATTTGATCTCTCAGCTCCTATAATCTTACATTTTTTATTATGTAGCTAGACTGAAGAGGGAAAGTGTGTGAAATGTATTTAATTCAAAATGAATCAAACTTCTTTGGTGACTACTGAAACTGATAGTTCTTTCCCTTCCTAGTTCAAAGACCCTCTAAAACCTGGTTCAGGCCTTGTTTACCCTTGTTCCAGAGGCCACTATACAGCCCAGAATGAAGTGCAGTTACTTGAAGGTTTTTTGTGGTCTGTGCTTGCTTGCTCCAATATAATTGCTGACATATGCTCTAGACCTCAGTAATGAAGCCCTGAGGAGATTGAATAAAGTATTTGGGGGTGAAGTTTCTGCTTATGAAGTAATATTAATGTGAGTGGAGTTACGTACAAAGCCCCAAGCAGGGGATTTGGGGAGAGACTTCTGCAACTGTGGACCCTACAGATGTGCTCTTTGCCTCTGACATGCAGTGTGTGTTAATGTGGGACCTGTTATGAGGAGATTGTTTTGGAGAGTGAATAGGACACATAAGGAATGTAACAATCCCCTGTAACCCATAACCAATGTTAAACTACCCCCTCTTGGGCATTAGGGCTGGGGAAAGCCTTCTGCATAAAGGGGCTGAATTGTCCTTTCTAATACCCCTTTCGTGAGATGAGCAGAAGTCCACACAGCAAAGAGTTAACCTTGAGGATGATCATAATTCCATAATGAGTTCTGTTGAATGTCTTAATTTCCTTTGTACCTCTGAATGCACAGCTTTTATTGGCATAAAAGTTGTCATAAAACAAATCAAATCCTTCAATTATGTTAGCTAAGTATTTCATTAATAATGGTCAATTAATATATCAGTGCAGCGCAAGAACAGTGCCTGAGTTTATATCACAGAAACACCACTTCCCCTCTTTGTAAAATGCTTTTGTTCTTGAAAAGCCAAACCACTTGTGTTGAAGCAGTGACTGACATGCTGAACCCAAGCTGTGCTGTCACACCCCATGTTCCTGTGCTGACCTCACTGGAGGGATATGGGACGTATTGAGACCTGGACTCTGCACCTTATCCTCTTGTAGGTTTAGCTCTCACTAATTCCTCTGTACTTTTCCAAGGGGGGGGTCTGTGGTCTGCAGTTGATTTAAGGGTGGGAAATTGTTGCAGCCTGTTGCCAATTTGGCCAAGGCATTTATGAATCTAGAATCCCTAAACAGTTGCAAAATCCTAGAAATTACAGATGGAAAGGCACTGTGAAAGATCATTTGAACACATGTGCCAAAGCAGGATTGTTTTGTGCAGTTAATTCTCCAGTGTTTTGTCCAGACAGATTTTGAAAAGCTGTTATATGATGCTCACAGTCAGTGCTAAGGAATTTTGTATTCCATGACACTTCGGTGTACACTGCTTCAAACCTATGAAAAAGCATGTGTTCACATAACACATGCATATATCATAAAGGTGTGCCATTTTTCATGGCTTTTCAGAAAAAATAACCACTTTCCAATACTAATGAACTTCTCCCTCAGCCACTACTGGTGCTTGGAAGTTAAATGATATTTGGAAATGAGAGCTTTGGAATATATGAACACTACAATGATAATTTTCCTAGGGTATTTCAAAGGCTATATTTCAAAATTTGAGCTTGTGAGCACCTCACCTTTTTTCTTCACTGTATAGTGTGGACTTAAGAACTACAAACTCACAGAAAATGTGTGTGGGCAGGGGAGAGAGATCTGGACATCCTCTTCTTCTGTAGCCTTTGCCTGGGTGGTAGAAGTGCCTGTGGTACAGGAGAAGTGGATGTTTTATGAAAGATACTATTTTGGAGTAGGGGTAAAATTTCAGGGGAAATCTCTTGCAGCTGTAATTCTGTTTGAATCCCATCTATCTCTGCAAGTTTTTATGCCTAAATCGTAACTCAGATTTAACATTCTCTGTCATTGTGGTTCTGAAGTTGATAGTGTCAAATTCACTGGTCTTGCTCTTGGTACAAAGACCAGGAACTTTCTTCACCTAGAGAATATTGTTCTTCTGCCATAAAAGAGGAGCAGCAACCTTATATTTGCCTGAAAAATATGTATTCTTTTTATTTTTTTGTCTGTTGGGTTATTGACAAAAAAGTCTGATTTTTGACTTTGTGACTGAGTTTCAGACTTCAGTCGATCCTGTTACTGTAGAAATTATTTAGGTAGGTAAAAGGGGGGGGAAGGGGCAGAAAAACCTTTCTAATTCTCTGTTTCTAAAACTAAATGTCATTGCTCAAATTTTGATCTTTTATGCTGGAGCATTATTAACTTCTGCTTCCCAGCAGATGTCCAACCTCTCTAGATGTTGAATTAGCATAGAAAAGATTGAAGATGCAGGTGCTGTATGTGGAATGAGAAAACAAATATGAAATTCATTGAATTCCATTGTCTTCAACTAGATTTCAGTCAGATAATTGAATACACATAGTTGAACCCAAATTTTAATCAGGTAGTACTAGAAAGCTCACAGTCCAACAAAATAAGCATCATATTTCTGCACTGGTTCATGGAATACCTGAACTACTGACTTCTGTGGTTTCAACTAAACTTGCAGTATATAGGCCAGGCATATTTTTATTGAATCAGTAGGTATTTCAGTGACAGTGTGGTCCTTCTAAGGAAGTTTCAGCTTGTGAATATCTCAGAGCATGAATTTGGTAGAAAAAATGTCATATATTAAATAGGTGGAGTAATACATGAACATCTTTGTTCTAGATAGGACTGCATAAAAATAAATCCAAGATGGTGAGTCTTGGAGGGCTATTTCAGATGTTTCTTGCAGTGACAGCACAATTTCCTCATGCTACTTCTGACTCTTGCTATTGACTGCCATTCAAAAGCAACCCCAAAATAGTTATGTGGCAACCTGTTGCTTTAAGATTTGCAAACTTCTTGTATTGTTCCATGTTTGAGAGAGACAAATTTCCTCAAATACTTAAAAAAGTTATTTAGAAGAAGGAATAACTCTAGGGAACAGCTAGTGACTAGGTAAGGAAAGTCATTTTGTTGAGGACTTTGACAGGAAATGTTGCAAAATAATTACTGTACTATTTTGGCTAACTCAGGCTTATTTCTGATTTAGGCTGACTTCAGAGGGATTAAGGTAGTGATTAGGTTCCTGCCTGTTGCTTCTAGGAAGAGGTTAGTACCTAGTCCTTTTGGAAAATTCAAGGAGAAGCACTTTTTCTTGTGAGGGCATCTGAATATATGCTTCTTGAGTAGGGAATGAATGATGTAAGTACATATTGAGCTTCACCACGTAAAAGAAATTTGTTGTCTTACCCTTCCTTGCCAGTCTCTTTTCCCAATAGGATGTTCAGTGAGTAAATCTTTGGGGCAAAATTCCCACCAGTCTCTCCATAGTATGGGATCATTTGACCCAAGACTCAAACTCTGCACAGAGTTAGATGTAAAACATGAGTTGTATTTTGTACACCTGCTGTAGTGTCCTTGGATTCGGTAAGCTCTACTTGGAGAGGAGAATTCTTCAAAAGTGTTAACAACATCCTCTTGCATCTTGTATACCTACTCTCCTTTCAAGAAGCAGGAACTAAACTGAGCCTGCCAGTTCAGAGATAACTCCAAACTGTAAATTTTATGCCTGAAGCATCAGGCCTGATGAACAGTGTGAAGAGACAGAGAAGAGTTGCAAAATAATACTGTTTTATTTCAATGTCTTTTTTATTTATACTGCTGAAGTTTTACTCATTAAATGCACTGAGCCCTATGAAAATGCCACTGAAGAAGGTAATTGCTTGTAAAAATAAGGGGCTGTATATTCCCCTTTTCAGTGGGGAGAAATCACTTGCTACAAAAATACTATAATTTGGCAGTGTGAATAGATGGTTGCTGTGGCTGAGGATGAGGCAAGCAACATTGGAAGCTCAGTGTTTACCCAGTTTTTGGGGTGACTGAGCTAAGTGTGGCTTCTGGTAAAGGTGTTTTTGGATGATGACACAGTAGGTACCAGAACTCAACAAAAGTCATTGTAGGCTTTTTTTCCCTGCTAGATAAGTGAGATGTGACACAACTATCCTGATGCTTTGGACACTGGGATAAAGCAAATATTGTCCACTGTGAGTCACCCTTGTGGTAGATTGTAACAACATCAACAACATCAACTTGGTGCCTGGTGAGCTGTGCTGAACCAGCCACATCCACAACTTAGTCCATTTCAGTCTCAGGCTTTTCTATTTTCTGGGTTCAATCAGCAAAACAGGCTTTTAGCTCCCTGGAAGTGGAGGCTGGTTCCATGGGATTGTGTGTGTGGAGCCTCCCTGCCAAAGTCTCTGGTGTGGCCTCGGAGCCTCTGACCCAGGTGCTCCCTTTAAAAAGCCTTTGCTGCCATGGAAGAGAGTAGCTGACCATAGGTGGCAAGGAAAATCCATCTATTTCTCAGGTGGTCTGGAAAAAAGGCTGTTTTCAAGTTGATGTGGCTGTTGGAAGCACTGGATGGTTTTTATAGTGCTATTTAAAGGCATATCTTCTATTTCATCAGAAGTTCATGAGAGTTTCCTGGAACACTGTATCAATTGGTTATTTGTTAAGGTCTTCATACAACCTAAAGAGAGACAAAGCAGAAACATATTTGTTGTTTCAGTAATGCTGGGAATTCACAATGATTACAGAAAGAGAGAAGTACAGATAATTGCTGTTTGAGGAGAACTTGCATGCACCCCACAGAAGCTTCCAAGAGACGGGGAAGGAAGTGCTGGCTTTGCTGAAATAAATGGCAGTGCCCCTACTGAGTTCAGTGGGGCCAGTGTTTTACCCAAGGAAACATAAACCAAGTGAGAATATTGCCTGGGACTGAAAGAGAGGTGGGAATGTCTGAGTTCAAACACTTCTGATTCAGGTTTCCAAGGCCTAATTCTTAATTTATGAAAACAAAGCTACAGTAAAAAGTGCTGTTTCTAGTTATTCAGTGAAGCTTTTTCTTCAGAGAATTTGCTACTCTCACAATATTTACTCCTAAACACAGTTCTCCCAGGCTTACCAAGACAAATGTCTGGCCAAAAAAGAAAAGCAATGGCAGTGGAGATCTAGTCTTGCCAAAGACTGGAGAATACTCCATATGCAGATGTGAAATCTGAGAATCATTCAACAAACTTATGTTGAAATTCACAAGAAAGCATCTCTCCAGGAAATCTGAAGATTTCCTAATTAACTACTTCTTAGGACCTTGGCATGTTCTCAAAAAATTCAGTGTCAAATCTCCCACTGACTTGAACAATAGAGTTCTGAGTCCTTTGAGGTTACTGTTATTTGAGAGAGAACTGAAAATTTCTTACCTTGCAAGACCTGAGTTCAGGGCCTCAAGCTCCTCTGATTTCCCTAGAATAGCTGGTAACATAAATAACACCTGAAACAGCCCTGAGCTGCATTCCTCTGAGTACTCTAGGTGTAAGGGAAGTCATCAAATACAATAGGAAACACAAAGCCCTGAAAGTTTGGCTCTGGCAGGTATGTAAAAGGAGGCAAAGGATTTTTCAGAGTAGGTATGTCAGTCTTTGCTCCCACCCTGCTCCCAAACTCTCTTTTGCTTTAAGCAATACACATTTTCAGTTAAAGATGTGAGAACTTGACAGCCTATTTAGGATTAATTTCCCCTTATTACATTGCAGACAACTCAGAAGTGTGCATGGTAGTATAAAGACAAAAATGAAGGAACCCCACTGGAAGGGTTTTAATTCTTGAAGTAGGATCGAATCTGTTTAATTTTTGAAGCCCAAATTTGTGACAGAAAGAGGTGCAGATTGTATGTACTCGGGAGTGTTTTGGCAGAAGTGCTTTTGGGAGCAAACTGAGGATGTGGGTGGGAAGGGTGCAAGACTGACAGGGGCTGGTGTCACCAGAGTGAGCATGGCAACCATTTTGGTAACCTTTTCTTCTCGTGGGAATGTGTGGGCTCCTTCCTCTGCAGACCTGCTGCCTGCCCGAGTGCTGTGCCTGCCACAGACCCTTAGTCACTCCTGGCTGTGGTCAGTGTGCTCTGGGTGACTGAGCTGAACTCATTTTGGCTTCTGAGGATTTATGTTGCTATTGCAACAGTGTCTGATTATGGCTGGTTTGCTGCAAGGATGCAAGTGAGCCCTTCCTTCTCAAACCTGCTCATGCCAGCACTAGGGCAAACAGGGCAGGGGAAGAAAAGAGGGGGAGCAGGCTAGAAAAGAAAGGAAGAGGAAAAAGAGGAGTGGAAAAAAGAGAGGCATAGACACGACTATGGAACCTTCAGGTTCCTAGGAAATTTTTTTTTTCAAGAAAATTCATTTTGGTTCAGAGCATATCTTTCTACCTGACATGGATGAACACAGGGAATACGTACAACTTATACGTTGGTTCCTTCTCGTGAAAAGCTTAAATCAGGAAAATATTGGAAAGAGAGGACAGCTTATTACCTGTCACCTCTGTCTGGGCATGAAGCAGCAACAGGGCATACACATCATAAAGTCACCCCAAGACATTGATATATAGAAGCTAAATCCTTCTTTCAGCATGGAACTTGTCAGAACAGCTTGTGCATTCCCCTGGCCTAGCCACAAAGACTGGGAAGACCACATCCAATCACTGACTTCTACTCTACTGGCAGAGCCTCTACTTTCAGAGCAGATGGGAATAAGAGATGGAAAATATTTTGTCTCTAATACAGGCATTTTTTAATATGCAGCTGCTGACAAACTTAAGCTCTAGTAAGTTCCTTTTGGAAGACAGCTCTACAATGGGTTCTGGTAGAAAAAAGTTAGTTTATTGTATTTTGCTAAGGTTTAGAAGAAATCCTGCAGGAATGTCAAGCACCTGGATTATCTAATCTGTTGCTATGACTGGTTGAAGATTTTTAATTATCAAGAAATGGCTGATTTTGCAAAAAAAGCTTCTGGCCAAGAAATGAAATCACAAAACCAGCTGCATCATGTGTTTCATTTGGATTGTTCTACTGCTAAGCCCTAATTCTGTAATTTTTAGACTGACATGGAATAGTCTTGGAGGGAAATGAGATACCTCTTGTCTTCATTTCACAAAACACTAGTACCTCATCCTGGTAATTTCTCTGGCTGATGTCCAACATGAATTCTGCTGTGTCTTCATTGAGAGGAAAATATTGCCAGCATTCAGACCTGTTCTGCCTGACCAACGTGACCAAAAGGATTGGGAAAAGTGTACTAAGTCTAAAATGGGTTATAGATAGATGGCCAGCAATCTTAATTATTGGGAGCCTTTCAGAAAAACTCTGTTTCACCATCAAAGTTACAAAAGTTCATGAAAAGAGCATTTTACCTTTAACCTTACAAAGAAACTCAAATTCATTTTATGTCTCTATTCTTCCATTGCTCTGCCAAAGTGGTGAGGAAATCAGCCTGTCTGTTCTCCCTGAGGTGAGAGGGTGTCTTGACACCTTTTCTTCCACCTGTTGCAGACAATGACTTGTGATCTAAGTTCTTCCTTCCTGGATCCTGTTATTGTTCATGAATTAAAATAAAGTCTAAAAATTGTGTGTAATGATTGCATGTTAGCAGCTTTTCTCAAATTACTGCCTATAAGAAATCGTAGTGGTTAGAGATAACATTTTGTGTTTTCTCTCTGCTATTGATATCAGACCACATCTTCAAAAGATAGGCAAATATTATACCAGATGAGGCTTGGCGAAAGCTGCAGTAGAGATAGGTAGAGGTATTCTTTGAGCCTTTGCTAATTGCTGTGAGTTACTTTCCAATATCCTAGTATCAGCAGCCCATGTGAGGCTCCCTAGAGTGCTGGGAAGTGGTAGGGTGCTTGGGGCAGTCAGTCAGGTTTTCTTTCTTTAAGAGTCGTAGAGGAAGGACAAGTGCTTGCTCCTTACACAGGGAAGTTGTACTTAGGATGCTGGACAAAGCAAAGGAAGTCTCCAGAACCCCTATCACTTCAGAGATAATAATTCAGCTGTTCTGACTTGGTCTCCAGGAGCACCTGCCTTTCCCCCTTGAGTGCACAGTGAAGCTTAACCTGGGTTCTTAAATCACACACCTGAAAGCACTGAGGCAAATACCACTAACCCATAGAGTGCTAGGGTAGAGATAAAGTTCAGGCTACGTCCCATCTTCCAGCTTTTATCAATAAAAAGATTTTTTTGAAGTTAGAACTCAATCTTTTTCATTATTTAAAGAAAAAAACACCCCATTCAATCTCCTTCAGATTCAGTCCCTCAATGTTGCCAGCTCTTCTGCTTTTTACTGTCTTCTTACTGTAAGATAGTGACAGTCATCTGTGAGCAATATCACTGTCTGTGGAGAGGTGTTATTTGGTGAAAATTTTTAGAGGTATAGATCTCCTGGAGGGTGAAATACCCAGCTAATGGAATTACATTGGTTTCTACTAGCCAAAGATGTAACTCTGATGTGTGTTCTCTCTTTTTTTTTTAATAATGCAAGTAATCTTTTCCACATGTGGGCTGTTCCACAATTTCCTCCACATCTAGTGACATGGGGCAGGTGGGACAGTCTGATCAGAGTTTCTGGTCATAAACCCTGTCACACTGCAGATCCTGGTTGAAAAGTCTGCTCCTGAAAGTGTTCAGGGCAACCAAAGGAATTGGAGACTTTGGAGGCCATGCTAAGCAGGTCAGCCTTGCATGTTCTCAAGTCCAAACACTGGATTCCAGCCCTGCCAGCTGAAAGCTACGGGGTGTTTTGTAGAGAGGAGCAGTGAAGCCCGAGCACAGATTTCAGTCAGTAATCATGAAATAAAAGAGAGCTGCCTTGAGGTTTTTACTGTGATTTGGGAGTTCTAAAAGTTCAGCAAATGTATTTTTTGGTTCCTTGGCCATCCCTTTTGCTATTATATCTAGGAATGGAATAGGCTGGATGGGTAAATTTGGGACTACCTAGAATTTGTTTTGCTTGCTGCAAATCAGCTTTTATTCTTTTGGGGTGGGTAATTTCCTATGCAGCATAACTGGCCACTAACTACAAGAACACACAGTGGACTCTGTAGTCAAGAGCTGTTTAAAAGTAAGGTGAAGAACATCTGTAGTTTTCACAAGGTTAGTTTTTTTAAAACAACAGCTGTTTTGGAACATCTGCAGCCATATCATGTCAGCTGATTGAGCCACTGCAGAGAATAGCTTTGGCTTGACTGGCAGCAGCAGGCCTCCAGAAAACATTAATGAAATCTGGAATGGGGTACTGTCAATGTTTCCACTGTGATGAGGTTTGGCGACTTTTGCTAATCTCAGTCTGATGCTTGTTGAGCCTAAATATAGTGCCTGGAGAGCTTTCATGTTTGTAACACTGCCATTTGATAAATTGTACTAATTTAGTTAACCTCAGCACTTCCATTAGAAGAAGCCTGATAATTCTGAGGAAAAACATGGATGCCTTGTTTGTAAATAATACATTGGGTTTTTTTTTCCTAATGCTTCTAGGCACACACAGAGCCATACCTGCTGTCACAAATCCTTTGAACAATTTAGTACCTATTCAGGTATGCAGACCTCAAGTCCATACAAGAGGAATGGTCTTACGAGTCTTGCATTTGAGCTCTCTAAACACAGTACAGTTACCATAATTGAAGTGACAGAATCAGAGAAATTAAACAAGTGGAAATTCAAGGAAGAAGAAAATAAACACCTGAAGTCCTCCCTAAAGCAGGAAAAAATAAGTTAAGATGATAAATGGGGAAGTGTCAGACTTCTTTGGTTTTTTGGAGCAGTTTACATGGGTTAAAGCAGTCGGTTTTGTCTGGGTGCAAAATCAGGCCATCAGTGTGTGACCCTAACTTCCAATAAGTAGATGGGAGAATTGCATTTTCCTTGAAATTGACTCCTCACATTTTGTTTGTGTAATTATATCTGCCTACTTTATAATGTTTTGTGCAAATAGACTGAAATCACTGATGAAAGGAAGGGTTTTTGGTCAACTACTTAGATAAAGTGAAAATAAATCTCTTGAGGAAAAAAAAGTCTTGTTTATTTCTTCAGGTGACTCCAAATTTATTCACTGAGTGCTTTTTTTGTCACTGTTCTCTGGACTAAGTGGATCTGGCTTTCAGACTTTTTCCATGTTCCTCAAATATACCTGGCTTCTGGCAGATTAAGGGGAATGAGGATGTTAGAGAAGTGTCTTCACAGGGCTTTGCTGCCAGGATGGATCAAGCCTCTTCTTTGCTTCTCATAGATGCTATGAGGTTTTGTTTTTAAAAGCTAAGCTGTTACAGGCCTACTTGATACCTTTTGCATATGGACAGAGCATCCTTGATAGCTAACTCATTATCTCAGGTTGGGAAGCTTGCCCTCCACAAACATTTAATGCACATAGCAATGTCTGTTGACTGTGTGCAGTCCTGGCCCATCTGCTGGAGTGGCAAGGTGCCTGTTCCTTGGGGTAAAGCTTTGAAGGGATGATGGGTTTAATTTGGTGTGGTCTGGCGCAGCAGAAATGCCATCACCTCTTCAAGAGGCGCTTTCTGTGAGCTGTGCCATCTCATTGTACGTGTTGATACCTCATTCAGAGTCTCTTTTGTAACAGGTCTGGGAAAAGGAAAGACAGAATTCAAAGTCAGGTATCCAGGTTGGTGGTGATGTAGTTTATTTTCATAGATGTCAGTTAAATAAAGTCCTCACAGAATACAAAAACGCCAGGCACTCAATGTAACAGGAATGTCCATATGTGATAACGACTCCAGGGGATGCAACTGCTCCGGAGAAATCCAACCATTTTTTCCATCACAAAATATTTTAGCTACCTGTCTGTTCTAGCCATTACTTAGTGACTGCATTTGTTTCTTTTGAGTTCTGAGCACCAGCGCATATATTATACCTGGTTGCATTTTGAAAGTATATAGAATATGTCTGATTTTAACCAAGTATCATCTCTGAAGGCTGGATTGAAGTACAGTAGTAAACTGCAAGTATTTGATCAATTAAAAATTCTGACCATCACTTTGCTGATGAAGAAGGCACTATCTCAGTAGACATGTAATTTCTTGATAATTTCATTACAGAAATGGGGTTTCAAGATGTTGAGAAAAGCATAAGTGATGTCCCACAAAGCTGAGGTCATTATTTGGGAGATGTTAGATTCAGAAGTGGGTTGGAGCTCCTGATGCAAGTATCAGCACTGATTCTGATTCAGGCTGGTACAACTTCAAGAGTCGCTGGTGTGCTTTAGGTACGTGAAATCTGTAGGCCTTTTGATTTAGGTACATGAAATGTGTAGGTTTTTGGATTTAGATACGTGAAACGTGTAGGCTCTCAGATTTAGCTCTTATGCATTGGACTGTCCTCTATAATAAATACACAATGCCACTTTCTTCCTTTATGGTAATAAGGAACTTTGTCCCATGCTCATGACCTCTAAGTATCCCAAAGTTTATTTTCCTTAGTGAAACAGGCAGGGTGACACAGTTCCCTGTCCCTAAAGAACCAGCAGAGCTGCTGTGAACCAGGTGTCCAATTCCCATCAGCTTTGTGCTGTCATTCCATCTGTGACACGTATTGATAAAAATGACAGGGAGTATGTAGGGTTTGGTGGCTCACAGCTGATTTTCTGGGGGTATTCTTTGTCTGCTGCACTGGGACAGGAGGAGAAGGGGTGCCTGTGTGGACTTCTGTGTTGCTGGAGAGAGGAGGAAAGGCTATGAGCAGATGGAAATGGTGAGAAAAGGAACCTGCTGGAGCTCAGACTGGGGCCCATCAGTGGGACTGGAGCAGGCAGGGCTAAGGCAAGGGCAGGAGGCAAATGCAGAGACTCAGAGGTGAGTGGGGGGATAAAGTCTGTGCACCTTGGGAGTTGCTGGCCTGCTCTGAGAGGCAAGAAGATTTATTTACACACCTAAGGAGCACCTTCTCGGTGCTCCTTAATTAGTCTTAGAAAATTGATAACATTTTAATATAATTTTGATTCTGAAGGTCAGTCTAATATTGTATTGCATGATGCTAAATTGCTCTTCTCACAGTTAGGGGATATAATTAAAAGCACAAGCATGCTGGTTTTGATTAAGAGTTTATTTTCTTACTAACTAAGAAAAATTGAGTTTCATGGAAATAATTATGGGCCTTTAGTTATGCTCTTTCTTAACCTCTTCTTTGCCATTAAACTACTTTTGTGTGAGTGCTTGGAACAAAGAGGTATCAGCAGAGGAGATGCACATGGTGCCTCCTCTGGGGGTCTTTGTAACATCTTTCCCAGGAAACCTACTATGATACAAGAAAGTGAATTTTCTAGGACTTAGCTGGCACCACCAGTCATCTGGGGACTCCACAAAACATCTGTTGCTATCTCTGGCATAGTTGTTTATTTCACCAGTTTTACCCATCGTACTGCAGCAATTTCACACAATTAAAACTTATGCTGAAACACAAAGGCAGAGGAAAAAGAAACTTGTTTATTCTTGTAAGGATTTACTCCCTCAACACTTAATTTTTGTTTCATTCATTGTTTTATTTTGCATACAGCAGAGGTGAGGCACGTGGTCAAAGCCTAAACAGAGGTGACTTTTCCCAAGCTTCCACTTCTCAAACACATCTGTGCCATGGTGCCAGCCCTGAGAATGAGTGCAGAAGCATCTCACTTTCAGTGTGAAAGTAAAATAAAGGAGAAATCTTTTTTAGCCAAGAGTGTCATAGGGGAAATGTAGCATGAAATGTGATCCTGATGGCTTAAGTACACATAGGGAAATAACAGGAAATCCACACTACTTTAATTTTGTAAAATTCATGGTTCTTAAGCCGTGTTTGGAATTCCTAGGGATCTGGCTCAGGATTTGTGAATGCGTCAGAGGCAGTACTGTGCTGTTTTAAGTAACCCAGATCTCACTTATTCACACCATGTAGTTGCATGTCACAGAGGGCTGTTTTCCTCTTCTGTTTTCTCCTGTTTGTGTTCTGCTCTAGAGCTGGATTAACCTGATGTTTTCCAGGAAAATGAACGTTCCACATCTTGGGGTGGAAACTTACTAGTAAAGCACATTTTAAATGTAAGAAAAGGAGCTAAATTTTCTCTCTGCATGTGTTTACATTAGCACTGTAGCAAAAATTATTACAATGGCATGACAAATCATGAGTGACTTTATCGTGAATTTTCTAGTTAGAATAACACTTGCAATTATAGGACATATTTGAGCTATTTCACATCAACTCTTTTGTAGCAGTGGAAAAGATTATATTTGATTCAGGACCTGTTGAATGATGTTAGAAAGCTCAGTAATTTTCCTCTCACTTGTAGCAGTTTCCCTGGGCAACTGAGGTATTCCTGATTGTTATCAGCAATTAGTGAGAGCAGTGTGAATGTGGTCAGGATTCTCCTCTGCCCATACAAGGGGGTCCTGCTTCTGATAGCAAGGAGGGTGGATGGCTGGGTGCCATGGCAGCTCTCAGTGTTTATTGGGCTCAGTGCATGGGGCATCTTAAACTTGCAAAGCTGTAGGAAATGAGTTAGGTCAGACAACATCTCTGAACTGTGATTTGAAGGTTAAAAAATACTTTAAAATACTTTCCTGGGTGCAGAAATATTGTAGTCTGTTTTGCTGCTGAAGTAGGTTTGAAGGGAAGCAAAAAAAAAAAAATCCTTGTGGCTATAGACTGTGTATGAATTGGGCTCAAAAGAGAGACCACTTGTTCTTGTGGACTGACAGGTATTTTCAATTTTTTTGCAGCATGATTTCATTACTCATAGTTACCTAGATTTATTTTGTCCTGCTGGAGGCACTTATTGGGCACAGGGATAGATTTAATTTTAATAGAGGTGTGGACCTGGCTGTAGTTATGGTACTATTAGTCTGGGGTGAAGAAGGGAAATCAAACTCAGGTTGTTGATTTGCCTCTTGGCTGAGAGCTTATCAAGAGGGAAATAAATTTGCAGTAATAAAAGCAGTTCTTGACATTCCCTTATGCAGAGGAGACAAAGGTGATGATGAAATGGAGGTTACACATAAAAACTTCATAGCCAGAGGAAAGAAGAAAGGACACAGCAGGATGGTGCCTGTCTGTCCCATTGGATGCTTCTGGTTTCTGTTATTTGACTCTATTATGAACTCCAAAGAATTGAAAGATAATTTTTCTGCTTCTAAAGGGTAGGATATGTGGTGCCAATTTCAATTATTTGTACAGTTTAGTTGCGAGGTCATGAACGCATCCCTGGTTAGCCTTTATGCTCTAATTTGGATTCCCTTTTAATAACTCAGGTTAAACAAGACTGTAGGGTCAAATAAAGATGTGGGCTGGAACTGACTGGATTTTCCACTCATTCTTGTCCTGAAGAGAAGAAAGTTTTCTTAGATTATAATTTGCATACAGACTCTTCTCCCCCCCACCCCTTGTTAAATGAAGTTTTTTTTAGGAGAATTAATGCAAACCTAGCCTGGTTCAAAAGGGAGATAAGGACTGTGGTTATGCACACATACCTAAGAGTTTTGCAACTCTGCAGTAGCACATACTTTGAAGAAAAGTGAGCCATACTATCACCATCCTGTGCAGTGCCATGATTTGGGTATCAGTAGAGTAACACTAAAGGGTTTTCATCTACTTCCTGAATCAGGCCATGATAAGCCAGTGGAGAAGCTGGTGATGCATATGTGATATACATGGGAAGTGCAACCATTCTGAAAGAGAAGTGACTGCAATTCCTGTTTTGGTGATGGCCCAGAAGGGGAGAACAACACTGCACTCTTACCTGTTGAAGAATGTATTTGAGCACACAGAAATGCAGTCCCTGAACTTTTTGCTGGGGGTTCTGTTGTATGGAGGGGTTCTGTATCTTTACAAGACTGCATTTCTCTGCTTTTTGCATTTCCAACTACTTCATGCTATGTAAAAATTAAATATAAATTGCTTAGTGCTGTTTTTTGCCATATGTGGCAAAGTTGTGTGAATTCTACAGGAATATTGATGAAAAGATGGGAACTTAAGAAACAATGCTGTCCAAGGAGGATCCCACTGAACTATGCACCAGTTGTTTGTCTAAGCTATCTTTAAAGATTACCCATGATGGAGACTCCATAAACTTCTGCAGAAATGTGCTGTTCTGTCCTTGTGTTTAGAAATCTTTGCCCTATGTCTAATCCTTTTCCTTACTGTTTCATACACAAAACACATGGGAAGCAGCACATTCTCTTCTGCTCACCAGCTCTTTGCACACTTGGAGGTTATTGTCACACAGCCCCTTCACCCTCTCCTCTAGAATAAACAACTCTGGCCTTTCAATCATCCTTTGCAAGTCCCATTTTCTAGAAGTTAAAAGATAACACACTTTCTTGATGGGCCACATGGGAGAAGGAGGCTGCCAAGTGAAATTCTGTGAGAAATTATTCATACTCCGAGATGTGCTAATGAAATATTTCATAACTTCATTAATATGATCACCAGCATGGTATCTTTTAGATTCATGGAAGTTTGCTTTCCTTCAGTGTGGTGCAAATGAAGTTGTTAAGTTTGTTTTTATGAGAATAAGTGTTGTAGCATAAATTAAAATAAACAGGCTGGAAGTGTATGTGCTGGATGTAGCCACTAGTGCCAGCAAACAGCAGTACATGTGGCAGTAGCTCAGTGTTCAGCTCACCAGGGCACTGGGGGCTGCAGGCTGGAAAATATCAAGGCTCTATTGATATTAGAAATGCCAGTCTCTCCTTTTATCATAATCTTCATCCAAAGCATGTCTTTCTGATTGCAACCCTGTTGATTCCATTGGTGATGCTAGTTTTTAAGTGTCAGCTGCCCCTTTAGAAGACAAATGAGACCGCTAAAAATGCTGTTAGAGGCATGTAGTAATTTCTAATATTTTTTGCACTGACACAGCTTGACTGAGACATATTGGTGTCTAATTCTCTCCCTCCTCACAAGCTTTTTTTCAGTGTTACCAGTTATGTTAATGAGGCAACCTCATTAACAAGCCTCATTAACAAACCTCAACCAAGACATTAATTTTTTTTTTTTGATTCTTACCTCAGGACATCAGAGTAAGATTGAGATTTTTCCAGCATAGCATGCAAATGATTAATATAATCTTGGTTTCAACTGCACTTTTGTCTCCTTAGTGCTTCCTCTTCCTCATCTTCTTTTCCCTTTTTCTTTCCCTGTTTCTTCTCTTAATGACTTGTAACTGCTACTGCACAGCCCTCTGGGGATGTCCTAAATCTGAGAGGGATTTCATGGAGACTTTTCATCATGAGGCCTCTCAGAGGTATATCAAGGCCTCTTTTTCACCCCTTGAGACTGACAGAAGGACCAACAGGAATAAAATTTGATCTCTTTAGGGAAATGGAAGTGAACGAGCTGGTGCTGTATGAAGCTTTTTCTCTTTTTCTTTTCTTCATCCCACATGCTGTATGTGGCTGGTAGGTACAGCAGGACCTTGGTATGTTCTCAGCCAAGAAACAGCTGTCTCTGTAATTCATTTCGTAAAGCCTTTGATGCTTCCAGAGAAGTGGAGGATCTGGGAGAGGCATGGAGACAATCTCTTCTGATAAAAGAAAGAGGAAGTGCTCACTGTTGTGCTCTTCTTCTTGTGGTCTGTTAGCAGATGCTTATCAGATACGGTAGGATCTTGTTTCTCTCAGTACAGACTTTGTATTAACATGTTATGTCCCTGTGGCTGGTGAGTCTGACAGGAACCTGCAAAGCTGGCTTCAGAGGCAGAAGTACTCTGTCTGAGGTGTCCCTTATGCCTCTTAATCATATGGTCTGCATCTCTTCTGCTAAAGAAAAATCCCCTTACTTCTCTTGCTGACAGGGTTGAACAGTCTGCTTTCCTTTTGGAAAGGGCTTTGCTATTGTTTTTGAAGACTCTTGATCAAATAATGGCTGTCAGATTTGTTGGACACAGAGCTCTGGTGCTATGCTTAGTGTGGGTTTCTTCCACACAGTGATGATGTCCATGGCCAATCCATCTGTCCCACACAGAGGAGCCTGGAGCCATGTTTAAAACTTGTTGCTGACTGCTGCTGCTTGCACAAAGTGATGGCTTTGACTTGTCCCTCATGTGTGTCTCACAAAGAGAAGTTAGAACAGAAAAATGATCCAAACAATTTGAATCTTGTTCCTAGTGGGATATATTTTTCTATGTTAATTCCAATTAAATATCCACAGGTAGCAGACAAAAGAATTAGAAACACATAAGGAGATTGATATAGAGCTATGAAGCTGTTCCTGTAATAATTGATTTAAAATAATTGAATCATTTTCCTGTAGAAATCTCTTCTTCCGCAGAATGCTATTATATTCTGCAATACCTTTTGTTCCTTTAGTTAATAGAGCTATATAACAAATGCATATCTGCACTGGCAAATGCAGACCATTTGAACTCTAAAATATTAATTTTAAATGTACCTATGGCTATTTTTAATAGTAATTTAAAATGATCCTAAAAAGCACATGTTGAGATAATGAGATCCATAAATACTGGTTGGCGCTATTGATTCACATGTATTGCTTCCGTAGATTACTTCCATTTTCCACATTTCTTTTCATGTCTATACTAATCAGGGGGCTGGATTTTAAAGGTATTTATTTATACTGAGCCTTGTGTAAATACAATGAAATAAATTTCTCCAGTGGGAGCAGAATAAAGCCAGGGTTTACCATTTTGGAAAAATTAAATGCCTAGTTTTTGCTTAAGATTAAGGGAAAGTGTTTAACTTATTCTGCGAGCAGGGATAAGTAACTTCTGCATTTCCAGAAAACTTGGGGGAGCATTCCTTATTTCTTGCAGTCTCTGCAGAAGACCCTGCAAAGTCATAAAGGAAAGGCAGAAATGTGCTATAGGGATGAAAATAATTTTTAGTAGAAACAAAGCAAACTGGTGCAAGCTGTCCGATACACAACATTGCCTCAGCTTCTCTGAGCAAGTGAAATCCTCCAGCAGCTGCAGGTACAGTCATAACATTGAGGTTACTTTTATTGTCTTTCAGTGTCATATTCTGTTTCTCCTTCCTCCCTGTGTCATTTATCCAAGCAAAACTCTGGCCTTATGAAAACAGTATAGGAAACACAGACCTCATCTAAATTGTGTTCATGGAGTGATTCCATTGTACCCACTCATGGCTCTGCAGGGATACTTATTTTCCTGCCAGGACTGTTTGTTTGTTTCTGTTATATATAAACCTTTTCCAAAGTGATTTTGTGATAATCAATAAGACATGCTGGAAGATTGTTAATACTGGGCAGCTGCCACGGGTACCAAAACAAGCTTTACTGCTGACCCCTGTCAGAGCAAAATGCATCCTCATTAGAAGAAGTGAGGATGTTTATACAACACTGTTAAAAGCTACTCACCTATGATTGGATAAATACTTGTAAAGAGCAAGCAGGTTATACAGGGACTCTGAATGACGGTCTTCTCTGCGTTTAAGAGCTATCATGTAAAGTGTCATCAGACTTGCTTGTCACTCCCCCCTCTGCAGAATAGCACTGCAGGCAGAAGAGGAATGGTAGAAAATTACTTTTTTCCATGCTTCTCATCACTGCTTTTTAAAAGCAAACCTCTTTGTCAGACTCTTGCCTGGTTAGCTGATTAGGTTAAATTCTGCAGGGAGCTTTATGTCCCAAAAGTATTTTCACGTCACATAGGCTTTACGTTCTCTCAGAATTCTGCTAAAATAATTTGGGAACGTATGACTACATAGAAATAATTTTGTAAAAAAATTCTATCTTGTGATGTTTTTCACTTCCTAAAATTAATATTAAAAATTATTATATTTCTATTTCTATGCTATGGTACAAATGCAGAAGTGAGACTGAATTCTAAGGCAATGTAGTGTATGCACTTTTTGTATTAGTCTGTTTTTATTGTTTTATTTCTCATACTTCTACACACAGAATAATATGGCCCATGATCACCACCCAGTCAGAAGGTGGGAATGATGGGATGGGTAGTGGCATGTTGAGTTACACCCATGCCTGTTAGTCTTTGAAGCTCTTAATGTAAGGGACATACATTTCATATGGAATGAGTGTCCTTCATGTTCCTTATCTGCTTTGAGATTGACAGGTTGAATTACTTACAATGCATGTTTTCCATTGATAAAGATTTTTCCTCAACAGGGAAAAAGGAAAACAGAGAGACAAATCTCATGTGGAAGAGATGACACGTCAGCATTTTGCTTTATTGGCCATTGATGGTACAGTAAATCACTAATAGCAGGTTTAGAGCCTAGGAAGCAGCACTATTGATCTCCTGGAGTCCTGTTGCCAGAAATTGTATTAAAGAGCTTAACACGATGATGTGTAGCCTTGTGGCAGCAACATAGCCAAGAGCAACCCTTCCTAGAGATCAGCAAGCTCAGAGTCCCAGTGATATGGGGAATTTACTGGGAAGTGTAGTGCCTGTTAGCTGTCCTCCTATAGACCAAACTGAGTATCAGGAGAAGTATTTACACATTCAGGTTTTCAGTGTTCCCAAAGTAATTATCCAACAGTAGAATAATTCATGTGTTTTCGTCTTTCTTTCCCTCTCTCCTGCGTTTTGAACGACAGGTAATACAAGTTATATGTTTCTGTTTATCATCCACTTTTAAAAAACTAAACTGTAGAAGGTGAATGCAAATGTGTAGTAAGACTTCAGCTAACTCACGTTTGGGATTGTCAGTATCTGAAAGGAACAGTTTGTTGCAACTTATTACTATTACAATTTAGTCAGCAAAGTATGCTGTAACAGTTGTAGATGCAAAATTAGTCTACGCCAGTGAATTGTTCCAGTTATACTTGACCCTCTAGTAAAACAGGCTAAATAACACTTACTGAGAGATGTTCAGGTCTTTTAAGTTGAGTTTAAAAAGAAACACTCCACTTACTCCCCTTTCTGTGTTTAAATGCAGATTTTCAGTTTTTCAGTCCTGTAGGAAATTTTAAATGCTTAGATAGGTAAGAATGCTTGCACTTCAAAATGCTTGTACTGTAGAAGCAGGCCCATGAAGAAATAGTGTATGAATGCCTACAGGATTGGAAGAGCATAAATAACTTTAACAGTTCAAGCCTTGGTTTAAAAATTGAATGAAAATTCTGCTTAGCTTCCTAAGAATCATGCTCCATTTGTTTCTAAATAGACCTGGAGTTTTAGTAATTTGGGACAGATTTTCAAAATATGTAGTCACCTGAAAAAAACCACACAGGATTTTTAGAAGTCCAGTGTTTCACATTCCTGACTGTAGATATGTAATGCATTTTTGAATCCCTTCAAGACATCGATTGCTGTCATTAGGCGTTAGGGTCTACTCATAATGTCTCTGAAACCTGATTCTTAGTTACTTCAAAAAAAATCACCTAATTCTGCTTTAGAGATTCTGCCTGTTTAGAGATTCTACAACAGCAAGCCACAGGATTTATTTCTGAGCAACCCTTTTTATAATCTAAGCCATATAAAACAAAGGAAGAATGTGCTTTTTATATAAAATGTACCTTTTTTTTTTTTTTTTTTTTTTGTAAATATAGCTATTCTCTGGTCATCTAGTACTTAACTGGAAGGGAGTTGCTGCTGTTTCTCATGCCCTTGCCCACGGAGGAATGTGTTTTGGTAGCAATTAGAGATGGACAGTTCCCTGAGGCACTGAGCTCTTAGGTGTTTAGCTTTAGTCACCCTTTCTGTTAACTTTGCAAATCACTTCATTTTCCAGAGGTGGATGGAACTGCTCTTAAATGGGGTGGGAATACTTTGCTATTTAAGATCCTTTGTTCCTTTTTAGAGCTCAGAAAAGAAACAGGTATCAAAAGCAAAAAAAGATTATGGCAAAAATGTTAAAGTCTACTCCAGGTTCTCAATTAAAGCCTTAGACCAATGCAAAAAGTTGTAGTGATTTTTTTCCTGTGATTTTGTCTTTTTCTCCGTGCTAGAGTTTCCTTTCTAATAAGAATGTGCTCTTGTTTTCACACAAGTGTCAATTTTATGTGCATTCATACTGCCCTTCAAAAGTCATTCTGATTAATAAGGCAGCTGTCTCAAGGATTGCGGCTCTTCTTTCCCATGTGCTCACACATCCCTTTCTACGGGGGTCAATGTAGCTACAGCATAATTGAAAAACATTTAAATTGAAAAATATGGCTTTATTCCCAATAACTGCTGTGATTGCGAGTCACAAGTCAGTGACTAAAGCTAGAAGTACTGCTCTGTAGATTTCAACACTTCATCTCTTTAGTTTTCATTTCATTCTATGTTGTTTAGAAAAAAAGCTGTATTTTTCTTTGAGAACAAAACCCTCCCCATCCACAGTCAAGATCTGCCTTTAATCGTTGGAGAAATGGGAGCTCTGATGTATGTTGGTGCCATTAATAATATTTGGATGTGCACCAGGACTTTTTCAGCAATGATCTGTGTTTGCAGATGGCTGAGTGCACTGTTTTAACCAGATATTCAGCATGTTTTTATTAGATTATTACCTAGAAAACAGAATATGAAATGACCATGAGATTACTTATTTCTGAAAAAACACCACAAAAACCCAAACTGAAACCCACCCATTCCAACCCAACAACAACAAAACAAGTCCTTCCAGTAGGAGAAGGTTCATGAAGTACTTCGTGGCTGGTGTTACAGCTTTTCCTACAGAAAGCAGCAGAAGCTTCATGAATGTGTTCTTTTCCACTGTTACATTTGCTCTCCTCCCCATCCCTTGGAGTGCAACACCAGCTTTGGAATGCACATTTTCAGGTTGCAGGACCAAGGTGTTTTTTCTGCTATAATGATTATATTGTTTCTCTTCAGTTGAAATACAGTAGTAGATTGTGCCATAACTAGGTTAAATCCTTAGATATGGAGACCTTTTAACCATATGGAACACAGAATTGTTTTTTAATTTCTGTGGATATAAGTAAAGCTTTAGCATGGGAAGAGAGCACAGCTATGGGATAGAGACAGCCATAGCTGTGCTCTGTGTTCATGCTGGGTTCTGTATCCTCTGTCTGTCCTACAGACTGGAAACATGTGGTAATCACGTCTGTAGATTTTGTTATTGCTGTATCCTCTAGTTCTGTTTTATTTGTAATTTCAGATGGACTCAAAACTCTAGCCCTGGCTTTACAGCAGCATGTTGTGCTGCTGATTGCTCACAAAAGCTATCACAAAACAGCCCTGAGAAGCTTCTCTTGTGAGAGAAGTGATGTGTTTGCAATTCAGAAGTTAGGCGAGCTTCTAAGAGCCATAAGGTAACATTTTAAATGAAAGCACAGTTTTTTTTTTGTTTTTGTTTTTTGTTGTTTTTTTTTTGTTTGTTTGTTTGTTTTTTTTTTTGTTTTTTTGTTTTTGTTTTTTGTTTTTTGTTTTTTTTTTCTGGATAATAATTGTACATTAGGCAGAGTCTCACTGAGGGAGCTTAAGAAAGGGTGTGTTTCTTCTGCAAGAAAAAAATGCTGCTAAGTCTGAGCACTTCTACCATGTCAAGCCAAGAGTTCTGTTATGAATCCGTTTATAACTTGTGGAACACAATGTGTTTTTTCTGCTCTGCTGAAGGGGTGGAAAAGCAGTGGGAAGAGTTCAAAGACTTGCTAAGTTCCTTGAAGTTTAATGGAAACACAAGCGTTCTGAAGAGATGGGACACAAACATGTGCAATGGGTAGGAGAGCTGTAGTTCTGCCTTCAGGCATGAGAGGGATGATGGAGGATGAGTGTGAGGGACAAAGTACCACCTATGAAATGCTTTGCCTATCTTTGTACTGCAAGTGGGACTGTGAAACAGCCAGTTTCACTATTGCAAGGGCCAAAGGCTATATGGGCTATCTATAGCTTTGCCTAGAAAATATCAGCTTGGGACTTTTGTTAGAGAAGGTGAGAAGCAGTAGGAGCTTAGGTATTATTCCTTCAGCTACTGTTTTGTGTGTCCCTGCACACTCTTACGGAAGGCCCTTCTGTTAAGGGGATGTCATGTCTTTTAAGCATTTTGTGTGGTAGAATTCTAGAGGAAAGTTCTCTTAGTGTGCTGGGCCCTCTTCACACAGGGCAGTGTGGCAGGAAGGTGAGCCTGAAGCCATCTTTGCAGCCCAAGTTCTTCTGGTGACTGTGCAGTCTTAGCAGTACATGAAAGAACCACTAAGAAAGCCCGTTGTACAGAATGTGGAAGTTGTTGTGGAGACTCATCACTTTTATATCATCCTGACACAGATCACCAGACGTGTCCAGAATCACATTTAATTTTGAATTGATTTTGAAAGGTTTGGGGTGTCTTTTGGGTAAAGCTGGAGATGCGAGAACCATGGGTAGTCACTGTCTTTATAGAGATAAGGGATTCACGCAGTGGTACAAAGAATTAAAAGTAGTTGCCTGCAACAATTATTAGGGCATTTATTTGGCATTTTCCCCTAAAATTTCTATGTGATAATTCATTTTACAAATGCAGTTTTTGATCCAATGTTTTTGCTGTAACCATGGATTGACTGCAATTAATGAGGTAGCTAGAGAGTTATTCAGACCACACAAATGAGGCAGTTATCCTTGAGCTGCTAAGATTAACCCTTGAAAAAATGGCATCAGTTCAAAAATGCAGGTAGACATATTTTGTTGCCTGAGTTGCATCTAAGTGCTTGCTTGCTTCTTTTCTTGTTTTCCCTCCTCCTTCCAAGACAGTGACGTACATGCAAGACTTGGCTGAGGCACAGCTGAAGACTTCACTTTAAAATAAGTTAAAAAATAAACTTAGTTCACCACTGCAGTCTTTGTGCATAAGCAAGATGTTTCTTGTTACGTGGTATAAGCACTGATCCCTGAGGACATCCCACCCTGTGTGTTCTTCCCTTTCAAACTGTTAACGTTTGACCAACCCCAAAGGAATACATAAACCTCTGAAACATTTTGAGTGTGGTGCCATTTTAACATGATTTTTTTTTTTTTAATGTAAAACCTATGGAAATTTCTTTGTGTTTTGGGTAAAGCCCTGATCTAGGTACTTACAGCAGGAGAAATCTTGTGGGGATGTTTCCATTTCAGCTTAGTTCCCTTTGACATGTGTTTCGTAAGGAGAGACTGACTCATACTTTACAACTTGTTGGTAGGGGACTGTCCTTGGATGTGGGACAGCCGGGGTAACGTCACTCAGTCCTGTGCACAGAGACCTTGCCAAGAGCTGGGCAGAGCAGCCTCGTTCGCGGGGCCACACACATTCTTGTTTTGACCAAGTTTCTTTGCATAATGCAAACCTTACGATTAGACTTGGAGTGGAGTAGTCATTGTCTCTGGGCATTATCTCCATTCCCATTCTGCTAAATTATAGGTGGCCTTGCTTTTTCTGGGGAGCATTAGCTTCTGTTTCACTGAATGGCCCAGTTTTTTGTTCTTTGTAATGGCTAAAAACCGAGGAGAAGGTAGGAGAAGGGGGCATTTAGATGAAAATTCTTCAGGAGCACAGTCTCTTCCCTTAGCAGGAAAATACTTGTGAAAATGAATGAGATACCTTTTGGAATCTCATTTGGAATAAAGATTATTTTCCTCTGAGATGACTGAATTAAAATTTTCAGTTTCATCATTCTATATGCTTATGTGGTTTAAGAAGATGTGGAATTAGTGGCTATGCTTTTTTGATATATTCTAAGAAATCATAATTTAGAGAATACAGAGGTTTTGTAGCCATGAGAAGAATTCTGAGGATCATCTATGAATAATTCAGCCACGTTTTAACTGTGTGAAACAGTTGTGCTGGGAGGATACCAGCATCTTCACTTTCCCCTGAACAATAGCTCAGGAAGAGAAATGAATGAGTTAATTGAAATACATCTGCTGCTATAATAGAGTCACGTTCGGTCTGGGGATTTAATGGCCCTGAACTTAGCACTGAACAATAGATTTGCTGTCTAAACAATCCAGCTATGCTGAAATCTCTGGTTATTTCACAAAGTATTGTTGAACAGAGCTGTTGGTTTTCTTCACTTCAGCTTTTAGATTTTTTTTCTGTCCTTCCTTACATCTTATTTCCTGAAGTTGGGAATCATGGGTTTCTTTGCTGCTTCTTTATTTCCTTTCAGACTTTGTCTGTATTTCCATGCTGGAATTATGTTCATCTCATCTTCTTTGATCTTATAGAAATATACAAACTACCTGGATTCTCATCCTAGTAATTTTAAATCTGTTACAGCTCTTTTGACTTCATTATATTTTTTCCTGGTTTTCTCTAAAGCAAAGGTGATTGGAACTAGGTTTCCAAACCAACCTGTGTTAAACCGCAGCCACAGCAGAGCAGTGAAGGCAAAGAACCTGGTTGGTGGCATACATTTAAAACAGATCTTTTTTTTGCAGAAATGTTCACATAAGATCAAAATCTGTAAAGACATAACGATTATTTGAAATTATTTTGGACATTTTGAAAGCACTTGTATACCAGGCTCCCCATCTTGATTTAGGCCCCCAAATTCAGTGGCTGGTTTTGGCAGCTCTCTAGGAGAGGCAGAAGGTTTTTTAAAGGGGTTCTTGTGTGAGATGGTGCTAATAATTGCTCCAAGAGGGTTAATCTTCCCATTAAAAAGCACTCACAGCTTAACTCATACAAGTGTATTGCTGGCTGTCTCTTTGGGGCCATTGGGAAGAGTTCCCAGCACTCCAGTGGGGTGTTGGTGTTTTGGGGGAGCGTGTTCTGCTGCAGCAGGACTTCCGTAGAAGGAGAGCTGTGAGCATGACTTCCAGCAACCAAAGAAAAGCACTCTGTTTTCTGACCAACAGCTTCTCTTTTTTAGAAGTAGTTCCTTCTTGTGCCAAGCCTCCCTAATGTTTCCTAGAAGTGTCAGAAATTTAGGTCTCTGTAAATCAGGCACTATACTGTGCTGTCATTTGTTGTGGAAAATGTCTTATTTTAAATCCTCTTATACCTACTCTTCCTTAACAAATAAAACCCAGGTGGCATAGATATGGCAGTAGACAGCAAGAATTTAAGATTCCTGAACAGGAACAAATATATCTTAAGGGACCATATTTACTTTCAAATAATTGTAATAATAATAAACACTTTGCTTTTATGTTGCCTTTTTCATCAGTAGTTCTCAAAGGACTTTTTGAAAAGAAGTTTGGCATTACTGTGCTGTCTTGACAGTGGGAAAACATATGGATACCATAAGATCTGGCACCAAGAACTTAATAGCTGGGTGGCAATTAGAGCCCAGCTCCCTCCGCAAGACTGAAATGTTTTTCTTCTCTTCTTTTTCTTGGTAGCTTTGGATTGCCAATGTATTTATTTAGGAGATGGCAACTTGACTTCACAGATTAGCGTCCAAATGCTCAAGGAAGGATATTATTTTTGGACTAAAGTTCACCTGTATCTGGAGATGCCAAGACATTTACAGGCCCGGGAGTTCATCTGACCCTTTAAGCACAAACACAGCTCAGTTTGAGCTGCTTATTGCTGCCTTCTCTGAGAGTGAGATTGATTCTGAGCATCAGAGACAGGCTGAAGAGAACTGTGCTGCTGAAAATGTGAGCTGGCATAATAAATATTTGAGTGTTAAAGGTGAGAGTGAGGAGACTGATAGAAGTGGATCCATCATAATTGTGCTTTCATAAAAGATGGAAACAAACAGTACTTTTAATCCATTATTTACTCACTAGATGGCATCTAATTACTTAGGCAATTTTTAAAGTCAGTAACAGGCTCAACTAATTCCAAATTCTATTTTAACTCATGCTGAACTCTGCTTTCTTAGTAAAATATGAGCAATTTTGATGCTTTTATGGGTAAAATACCTTCTTGTCTGTGAGAACTCTCATAATTTATCCACTTAAATACTGGAGGAAAAAATAAATTAAATATGGTACTCATTACAGTGGTCTTTTCCCTGGTTCATTCCATGCTGTTTGTATAGACTTCTGGAAGCTGTAAGAAGAAAGCAAAGATTCGGAAGTCAATAGAGCAGCTTTGTGTCCCATCTCACATTCCTCCTTTCAGTTAAAAAGCAGTTTGGACAGGTCACAAATGATTTTGGTCTATTAATACTAATAAAACACTGTTATCAGTATAGTGATGTGGGCACAAATAATTAACTCTTTTCTTCTTGGAGATTCTTGGTGCATATAAAAGTAGTTTGTAGGCTAATCTTTCAAATATGTCAAATAGACTTAATGTACTTTTGAGCAAGAACAGTCTTGTAGCCCTTGATGCTGCTGAGATTAGTCTCAGGACTGCCTTAAATTACTCCAGCTAGTAGCTTAATTGTTTCCATATAGAACAATTCCTAGTATCAAAGGAATTCTCAATTGGGGTAAATTTGTTGTGTGATAGAATAACAGATTTAATGATAAGGGTGTTCTGCTGCATATCTCTATAAGGACAAACATTTATTCTAGCAATGAGCTTAGATTTGTTTTTCCCACATCATCAAATATTTGGATTCTTACTTCCAGATTTGACCCGCTTAAGCTGTGGTGGTCTGGCAGGTTCTGGCTGCAGGATCTGAGCCACAGTCACACACATCTGCCTGTCAGGAATGTCAGAACTCAGAGGCTGGTTTTGGACCTATTGCTGTTTAACGTTTGTTAGTTTTTAACTGCAGAAGGTACATCTGTGTTGAACTTTGAGAACTGCTAAACATTGAAGTTTTGTCATGACTCACATAACTGCAGCTACCTGGAAATGCTTTTCAGGGTTCTACAGCAAGAAAATATTTTTGTCAGTTAATTCAATTCCCACCAGTTTTTTCTCCCCCACCACTCCTTTTTCCCCCCCGCTTTTTACACCCAGAACATGCATGTGGGCTGACAAATTTTATTTCAACCGTAACCCTGTGTGACTGGAAAAGAGCTGAGATATAAACTCCAGTGATTGCTTCTAAAGTGGAAGTCTTGACAGAAGTGTAAGTCTGTTTCAGTGGCACTAGGGAAATGCTATTCTGGCTGATATTAATATATGATAAAGAATAGTCAAATTCTGATTACAATAAAAGGTTTTACAGAAGGGTCTGTTCTACCCCTGATGTGAAAAACCAGGAGCATCATTTTCATCTGGATTTTTGTGCATTCCAGAGTAATTTTATCTGGATCAGGAACAAAGGTGAAGATAACAGCAACAACTGAGGAACATGACGTGATGTAGGGGTCTATTGATACATGTGCACGTATCTGTCATTCAGAGGATTGTTTCATCATCCGGAAAGCCAAGGGGAACCTGCCAAAATCAGTTTCTTGTGCCCTTTTTAACCTTGCTATCCCAGTGTTCATTTGCAATATTTTAAATGAATTCTGCACAAATTCAAAGGCATAAGAGCAATAATAATTCTGATCTGGGCCTCAAATCAATTTTTAATTCAGAATAGGAAAAGAAAAGGAAAAGAGAGGTTTCTTTGGTGTTTTTTCATCTTTTTCTTCTCCATAAGGACAGGACTTTGGTTAAGAAGCTTGCAACAAAACCTACCTGTAACCTTAGCCTGGCTGCCAAACTGTTTTTGTCATTATTTTAGAGCCATCTGTAAATCTTGGGTCTCAAAGTTCCCCCTCAAAGGTGATAGAGAATAGCACTGTATAAAGTCATCACTAGACGTTCATTTTATTCAAGGAATAAGCAGAAATCAGTGATGAAGTTATGGTGACTGAGTGTAACAGAGTGAGCATCTTCCAGGCTGCTCCTTTCTTTTTGTACAGACTTGAAATAGTAAAGATTCCCCCTCATCACCAGGAAAATTATTCCAATGCCTAGTTTTCCCAACTGCTACTTCGAAAAGAAATGTTTTAATTCTGGGGAAACTTGTCTCATTTCATCTCTCAGCTTTCATTTTTCATAGATTTTATGCTTCAAGAACCATCTGGTATCAGAATCTTTTCCCTGTTGAATGCTTTTCAGTATCTCCTGATTAATGAGATACATGGAATTTGTCAAATTTCTCACTGTGAGGTAAAGCCTTCTTATTTTTTTTTAGTGTCATGTTTATTAAATTAATACAGGAGTGGACATAACCTTTTCTTGAAAAGACTCACCCTGTGGTGAGTTCACAGGACCACTGGACCTGTACCTTTGCAAGCTGTAAATGTGTGTTGTGGAGGTTCCTACTAAGCAGAAGCCATATAGAATTTAGACACTGGAGAAAGCTGATGCCTTTTACCAAATTTCCTTGGTTAATCTCTGAATGATGTACTGAAAAGAGTAAAGGAAACTTAGAAAAAAACCCTCTCAGTGGAAGAATCAAATAGTCAGAAGTCTCATCAGATTTTAAATACAGCTTCAATTTTAATTTATAAACACTACTAACCAGCAAAAAGGAGGTATTCAGAGGATAACCTAACTTCTGATGACAGCAGATTCTTAAGCAGCTGAAAACCTGCAATATATTTTGCTCGTTCTGGTAGAGTAGGCTAATTATGAAACCATATGGGAGACATTGGAATACTGTGTTACACACATATTTGATGTGGAGTGATGCCTTTTAAATAGAATTAAAAAAAAATAAAAATTGAAATTTCAAAAGACTATCTTTTTCATCAGTCATGGATCAATCTCAGCATGGTAAAATGTGAAAAGAAAGTTCCTAAACTAAAAAATGAAAATGGACTCATAGACACTACTGAAAGACCTCCCAGAAAAAAGACAAAGTTGACAAATTTTGACTGGGAAAGGAAAGATTTGAGTCAAGAGTACTGAGTGTGTGACAGTGGGAGAGTTGTTCAGTTGGGTTAGTGAAGGAGTCAACCAACTAAATACTCTTGTGGGATGGTATATTACTAATTAGTTTTTTTCTTTGTTAAGCTAACCTCTCCCTAATCCCCAACATGCTCTCAAAAATAAGTGAACTTGATTTTATTGTAAGTTTAGTAGAAATTACCATTACATATCCCATTAATTTTATCTGAAAGTTGAGAAGCACTTTAGGGTAGCTACAGTTTCTTTACATAAAGGTAAAGTATTGTCCATATTGTGTTCTCATGAAGAATAGGCAGGCCTGACCAAGGAAGGGGGCTATAAAGCTGTGTTGGCTGTCATTATTAATCTTATTTTCTATATGTATCTATGAAAAGCTTTTCCATTACTTTGCTGAGGGATCATGTCAACCGGCATCAAATTATTTGTTCAGTCTCCATTTGTTTGCCTTCCAAAATGTTTTTGGTTGCTTTCTTTCTCTCCTTCCATTTTCTTCCCCATTCTCTGGAACTTCTCATGTTCCAAAAATTGCCAAACTTAGCAGGAATGCTTTAGACTTACAGTGGTTATTCTGGGGGGGGAGTTGCCTGATTTTGTATAGTTAAGAGCACTGAGTTACTTTTTACCAATTCAGACCTGTGATTTTGAGGGCTCTCAGTGAAAATGAGGGACATCACCAATTCAGAAGCCAAGAACACTTTTGCAAGTGTGTGGTTGTGTGACTGGTTTCCCAACTTGAAGACCAGAGCCAATGCCATTGGCAATAATATTGTTCTGGGGTAAAACAGCAGAAGTGAGCTCAAAACTGAGCCTGATCAATTTACTGTCACATGACAATGAATGGTTTGAAGCATTTTGAATTAATTTCTAATCGCTGTGTGTGTATTTTTAACAGTTTAAAGCTATAAAGAGTGAGAACTAAAGACTTGGATTTCACTGTGTCTAACAACTGGCTAAAGTTCTTGGACTGGCACAGAAAATCATCTTTCATAGCATAAACTGAGGGATAATCAATGTAGTTTTTTCTGTTCCTTATAATTCATCTAAAGCTCTTTGTAAGTACAGAATGTCATCTCTTACCATTTTGAGAGATGGCTCTACAGGTGTAGCAGATTTTAGGAGCCTTTGGAGATTTTTTCATCATAAAGAGGTTTCTCAATGCCCTTTGAACAACTGTCATTCATATAATCCTTGTTGTCTTTAAATTACGATAACATTCCTTCTTGTCCCATCACACAGACCTAATGAAAGGCAAAGATTAACTACCTGGGCCATTTACTGCTAAGTGCTAATCGCTGCAAATCCAAGGGAAAGGCATTGCCCACTTTGGCAGGGTACAGCAGTGACTGCACTTCACAGACGTGCCCATTAGCACCTTGATCCTCAGTAGAGAGTGAGCAGGAGAAAACTTGTTCCTTCCAGAGTTGGACAATAATTGTGGTTGCCATATTTTCTCATTGCAGTAGATATGTTTTCATTAACATTCTAGATGGATTCTTTTCCATTCTGGCTTCTCCTGTTTGATTGACACCAGCTTTGTAGATTCTCAGAGGTTGTATCTCAGCATTCAATTTAGCCCTTCAGGTAGTCCTTCCTTTTTTTTTTTTTTTTAGCAAATACAACTTTTTGAAAGTTGATGTTTCTTTTTACAGTATTTTCTAGAGGCTTAAAGCTTTAAGACCAACAACATTATTGCATCAGTCAAGTGCCAGCAGGAAAACCTCTTAAAAAGAACAGAATAAAGTAATCTATAATCCACCTTGACTAATGTTTGTCAGACCAAAGGAAAGGAAAATTTAGCAAATAGAGTTTTTAAGGACTGGGGGGGGCATGGTGGGAAGAAGGGGAATATTTAATAAAGATCAGGAAATTCAGAAGAGCTTAGAAAAGAGTTTTTTTCCAGATGTTGTAGTGTGAGGAGGCCACATGCTAAGTTTATTTGCAGAAATTCATCTCACACTGATTTCTGTGTTATGGAAGGATTTTGTTTTTGTATTTGTTTCCATAAACATCTTGATTTAAATATTTTAAAAATATCAATTGCAAATGTGTTGAAACAAGAATAACAAAGGGTAGTTATGAATAGTAAATTTGAATGTTTTGTTATGCATGATATATTTCCATATTTCTGTCTTGTCCTTTCAGAGAGGTGGGCAGATGCCCCTGAAGGCTCTGGTCTTTGTCAGGGTTTTGTGGAAAAAAACAAAAGGTGGGGCTGAGCTGGGGAAAGGGGACCATGAACCCTTCTGGCAGGAACGAGGGAGCAGCAGTTGTGGAGCATTAGAAGCAACGAAAGGGAGGGAGAAAGGGAGAGAAGGACCAGGCCTTGCAGAAACCCAGGGATGCTGAGGTGAAATGGTTTGTGCTGGTATTAAGGCTCTTTAATTCTTCACTTGAGTGTTCCTGGAATGGGAAATGGAAAGAATCACAGCTACCATTTGCTTCAGAGCCTTTGTTTAATAACCAGGGCTGCAGGCAGAAGGTGCTGGGGGCTGCTGCAGAATGTAATGATCATGGAATTACGGGCAGCCCTGCTAGACATCCCTGCCTGGTGCACAGCCTCTCTGTTCTGTCTAAATTCTCCTCAGGATGTCCTCAGCAGTGCAGTCCTGTGCCATTACCTGCTCCCCAGGAGCCTTCCAATACGCAGGTGTCAGGCCTTGCCTCAAATCAAGAAAAGGAAAATTCCACAAGTTTCACTTCCTCTGCAAATGTTCAGTTGCATATTAGTGTCAAACATTAAGACTAGGCAAAATTAAACAATAGAAGATATAACACGATATCCACTTTATAGAAATTAAGATGCCACATCTTGTAATTTTTTTCCAAATCCTGTATTTTTATATCACTTACATTATAATAATAGTCCAGAATATTTTTAATAAGTTAAATTCTTTGTATGGTAAGATCTCTTTACTTTATGGTATTTTAAAAAATAATTTAACAGGTACAGAGGGAAATTTTTTGTCAGCTAGCAGCAGAGCCACCTTCATGTAAAATGCAGAGTTAACTTGGCTTCAAAATTAGGTAGGTGACAAAAGGCTGCAAATTTTCACCCTTTTTTTGTTTAAGCTGTAGGTAAAAACTGATCTCCGTGTCCTTTTTGTTTAAACAGCTCTAATGAATTCTGTTTGTGTTGAATAAGCAGCACAGTACCCTGCAGTAGACACTGTACTCTTATCTAAGGATATAGAAAGGCACAGATCATGTTGTATTATTTGAAAAATGGTGTGTAATTATGGAAGTAAAATGTTAGAACAGCTGAGGCAGTGTCACATGTACACATTCAGCTTTTGTTTTCTGGGAATAGTTTGGGTTTCTCCAAGTGTAAATTCTTCACTTACAAAGTTATGAGGCTTCTTCAAAAGGACGACCAACTTTCTATTTTTCTTTTCCAAGAAAAAAAGATGACTATTTCCTTATAAGGTGGGTTTTCCAGCATGTTCAATACTGCAAGCCTTACAAATTTTCTGAATTTAAACCCCCAAATCCTAAACTAGTCCCCAGAAAAACCATACACCAGCTTTCTGTGCAATTTTCTACTTCCAGGACATTACTTTCCAAGGAGGAACTGTCATGTGTCACATTGGTACCAAAAATCCCAAGAGTTTGTCCTTTGCTAGGCTTGGCCTTGAAATAATATTGAAGTATAAGATATATTTGATTAGTATATTTTATGCTGCTTATTCACTGCTTACAATAAATGTACTTGATATTGGGCAGCTACTAATTGAAAATCTGAGCACTTAGGAACTTGTATGTTCCCTTGGGAGGCACTGAGTTTTAAAGCCAATGTCCCTTCTACTATCTGTGACTGGCCTGTTTTATGTCACGGTTCTCTCTGAAGAGGTCTGGAGAGCTTTAGGAAGCACAGTTTGGTCAACTTCTGTCTATTTATGGGTAAGGACAGCATAATCCTAAGTATGTGAACCAAGAGTTCTTTAGTCAGTATTTGACAAAGAATTAGACAAAAACTCTGAGTTTAATTTTGATTTCCTCACTGAGAGTTGTGATTCACAGAGATGAAGTGTCATTGAGGGAAATAATCTTGTAAAGGGGCCAAAAATTTAAAACCCAGCCCTGAAACCAGTTTTTGAATCCCAAAAGACTGTTGCTGTTGAATAAACAGTTGTAAAAGAACTCAATAGGAGGCCTTATGTTTTTGAGAAACCTCAGATGCTGAGGCTTAAAAATCATGTAACAGCCTTCTTGTATCACGTTTTGTACCTTCTGTTAATTAATGTGGCCCAGCATAGCTCTCGTTAAATTGTATATAATTTGTACAAGAGCCAAAGGATTTGACTTGTTCAGTTGAAAAATCCTACATGGCCTCATCCTAATTACAGCTGCTGTGTCTATATTTACAGTGTTCCTCAGAATTAAATGTTTTTAAATGCTACCAAGAAGTTGGGCATTTTTCCTGTTTGTACTCTTGTGGCATCTGAGGGCCCTTGGAGAGACACCAGAAAAAGGCACAGTGACTGGTTACAGAAGGTTTCTCCTGGTGTTTTCTCATTGCTTTTTTGAAACAAAACTGTGTCTCAATATCAAGGCAGGATGCTGGCATTGGGAAAGGGAAGGTCAGAAGAATGCAGAATTGGGTAATTAAGATGTGACATAAGCTAAGCTCAAGTTTCAAGGCTCAAATCAGACATTGTTTAAACTTCCATCTTCCAGCCGAGCCTGAGTGCCAAAGCCTCGGGCTGTTGAGGGGCACACAGGTGTGTCTTTCTTAGCACAATTTTGCAAGGAACTCAGTTCTGTCTTAATAGAGCAAAAGAAGGGTGAAATTGTGACTATTCCCCCTGCCTTCCCCAACAATGGAATTGTTTTCTAGCCAGCCAATTCCCCAATTACTCTCCTGCTGTGAGATTCAGTAATTTGTCAGAGGTCTGTTGTACTGCAGGAACTGAGCCAAGCTCTGTGTGCCAGTGCAGGGTATTAAGCCCACAGCAATTCCTCATTTGTCTTTTGCTGTAGGATGTGGTGTGATCACCTAAGGTGTACAATATTATCCATATTTTCTGAATTAGTAAGGAAAATTTGGAAATAAACAATGATTTTTTTACAGTAATTATAAGGTATTCCCTTCCCCATCCCATAATTATCTCAGCCTGCAATCCAACCATTCTTACAGAACTATAATCCCATCCACATCAGTGAAATGCATGTGTTCCTGAAAACTCATATTTTTGTATTGGTAGACATTTGCCTTACCTAGGTGTAATGCTGAAGTTGCTCTCCGAGACAAAATTAATCTCCAGTGTTTGGTCACGAAATGGTTCTATTTAAATGGGACACAGGGCTTAAAATGCACCCATTGTATCAGTACTTTTCAGTGCAATTTTGAACTTGCATTGTTTGCTCATTTTAATAAGAGCTTCCTAAAGCTTTCCTAAAGCTTAAGACTTGAATAAATGGATATTTAATTTAAGTAGAATGGTAAACTATCCAAGGGTTTGTGAATGGCTGGGGTTATCCCTTGGTTACTACATCTCTGAAAGTTCACTGTGAAGCACAGATTAAACCACCAAGCATTTATTTAAATGTTGTCACCTGCCAAATAGACTCATCAGGCATCTGGAGGCATAGATTTAGGTGTCTCTAGGTCTGCTTAGAAACACAGCACAAATCTGCATAGCAATTCTTTACCAGTGTGATAGAGGTGGGACTTCAGAATCTGTGTCTTCAAACAGAAATGAGTCACTTATTTCTAAGCAACGTGACCTAGCTGAGGATGTCCCTGCTCATTGCAGGTGGGTTGTACTGCCTGTCCTTTAAAGGTCCCTTCCAACCCAAACCATTCTGTGTTTCTGTGATTTCCAACTCTGTTAGCAGTGTTACACCTCAGCTTCCTCTGTTGCTGTAAAGCCAGCATGGATAACCCAAGAGAAATATTATTTGGCTCAGCCAAAATGATTGTTGAGGTGGAAGGTTTCTTTGGGAGAGGTTTAGGATGAGAAAACATTGTGCTTTAGTTCATCCATGAATTTAATTTTGGGCCTCTGTTCTGATAGCACAGGGTGCCAAAAGGGTGCCAAAAGTCCTTTACTAATTCCTTCACCAGGCCAGCTGGACAGAAGAGCTGGAAAGAGCAGAAGGACCCATGTGTAGGGCTGGAGAATATTATTCTTCACAGAAAGGATCACACTGACAGACTGAGAATGTTTTCTGTAAACCATGTTTTGACCAGTTTTTCCTTAAACAGAGTAGTGGTGTGTTCCTCTAGCAGTCACCACTTCTGTAATGCCTTCTGTTTTCTTTCCTCTGTTTTTTGTGTGTGTTTGGTTTTTTCTTTTTAAATTTTATTTTTATCTTTGGTTTTTCTTTAGTCTATAAAGACTAGCTTGGTGTTAGACTTTTTAGCTGTTCCTCTGGTCACATGAATCAGAAAGGGAGGTTTTTTCAGAATTAAAATATTACTTTGCTTTGAAACAACATTCTCAGATGAATTTTCATAATGCTTCTTCAAAATGTTTATAAAACAGATATAAGAATCATTTTTTAAATGAGATTTTTATAAAAAATTATTCTCAACAGATCAGTAGGGTATTTTTGTGTGTTCTTAGAATTTGTATCAATTTACTCATTTTTAGTTTAGGAGTCTCAAAGTATTTTGTAGTGAATTTACTCTTAATCCCAAATGAAAAGATGCTCTCCTTCCCCCAGATGAATTGGCAGAGAATCTGGATTGTGTGTACAAAGAATATAACCTTAAATGGTACATTATGACCTTAATTTTGAATTGTAAGGCCCTTCATCCTGGGAGGATGAACAGCCCCCAGGCACTGGTGCAAATGGGAAACTGAAGTAAAGCTCAGGACTCTGGCAGTAAGAAAACTTGATCCCTCAATCTCTGACAATGAGCTGGTGTGATTTAAAGTTTCTACTCTGATTTTGGTTTTTTTTGTATGTGAAGCCAGGGTGGCCCAGAAGCCCAGTAATCAGCAGAACCTGGCTGGGAGGTAAATCCCCTTCATGGACTGGCATCTCTGCATTGTCACAGCTTCTCAGGGAGATTACAGGGGAATGATGTCTTGGATGGTTAGTCAACCTTGACAGCTCTGTGGTAGAGCCAGTTACAGAATCTATTGCACAACTTGAGCATTTCTGTTTAATTCTAAGCACGGAGAAAAGCCAGAGATACTCTATCTGAAACTTGATTTTAGCTTGTTATGGTTTCATGCACATGTCAATATTCCCTGTTCTGTAATGGTAATCGATAGCTAAAGAAAAAGGTAAATTTATATGAAAAATTATTTATCAAAATGTTTGTTGTACAAATTGTTCTTTCCTAGGCTTCTACCAGCAAATGATATTTATTGACTTTAATTGGATATGATTGCATTCTGAATTCTAGGCAGAACAATTTTTTGCTACTCTCTGCCTCTGTATTTGCTTTTCAAATTCAATTTTCTATACCAAAGAGAGTGAGAAGGCTATTTAACACAATGGTACTTACTTAGAATACTGATTATATAGTGTTCTCTGTCCCCTTCCCATCTCTGAGACGCTTTATTCCCTGATGAACTATATCAGTATTAAAAATCATAAACTGTGTCAGTAGTAGACAGCTGATAGGCTTTATATATGGAAAAATAACTTCTTTCAAGTTTTTTTCATCATGATAGACACTTAAATTAGGATTGAAATTAAAAACTCCTTAGGGGTATATTCTTTGTTAAAAAATGCCTCCTTACATGACTTGGTTTAGTTATTTTAGCTCTATAAGTAAAATGTATTGCTTGTTGTAAATAGCATATTAATTGATGTTAATGGGAAGTAGCTGTATTGCAAATAGTTTGTGCTAAAATACGGTGCTAAGTTATCATCTACCCTCCAGCTACAAAATTTATTGGTGTGCTGGGCCAGCCTTATGCACTGAAATGTTGTTACTTTCATTACAGACACTGATAATGGGGGTGAAAAAGTGTGCACGTTTTTTCAGTCCCTGCTTCTCTAAGTAAATTCTCCTCTAACTGTATTTGCTGCTACCAGGAAATGCTGTTAAAATGTAGGATCATTGCAGAAAGTATAATTTCCCATTTATGCTGACATGGGGCTCTGCAGTGGACAGTGCCATAAGAAAGTAAGATTAGTTCAACAGTATCTAATAGCTGGTTCCAGTGCAGGCTAAAACTCCTGCCAGTAGGCTAGAGCCCTTTTCCTGCAGGAAATAAAACCTCTTTCAGTCCTCTTCTAAAGATTATTGTGAAAGTTTGGTACCTTCTGACTTTTTGATGGGTATGGAAAAGGGAGAAATTTTGTAAAGACTCATTATCTTGGAGCCAATTTGCTGCTCAGACAGAAGTCCTAAGGCTCATGTGGATTCTTTCCTCTGTGTTTTCATGGAAGGAATATATTGTCCTTAGCAATGATGTGGGAGAAGGCAGAGCTGTAATTTCACCATAACTCCCTCCTGAGCAGGAATGACAAGCCTGCAACTAAATAAAAGTCTGAAGTTTACTTTTGGTCAAAAAGGTTCTCCTGCGCTCTGAAGAGTGATCCACAATTCCCCTTGCTCCGTACAGCTTTCTGCTTCACGGTTTTCTGGGTTGCTCAGTCCAGATACAAGGAATTCATTGTTTGACAGACAGCAGGTGCTTGCATGCTTCATGGAGAATCTGAAGCATGGGAGAATTCCAGGATGTTCTCTGCAAGCCTGCTCAGGCAGGCACTGACCCGTTGAAGGCAGAGCTAAGTGCTTTCTGAGATGAGCCCTCCTGGTGGAGGGGCAGGCAGCTGCTTCCAGAGCTCACCACTGTGTCCTTCCTCATGCTCAGAAGTTATTTCTTCAAGCAAATGTCTATATTTGAAAAATTTTCCCACTTAGTTCTGCTGCATCATAATATGGAAGCACAAATTCCATTCCTTTTAGAAGGATGCTGCCAGGGTACAATTTTGGGGTACAGAGCATTTTATAGCTGGACATTCAATACTTCATTTTTACTTAGGTTCGATCTTTTATTTGGAAATAGGATACCATCTACATTATCAAATATTCTGTTTCTATATATTCTATTAATCTAGAACTTAGCATTGCTTTACATCATTCTGTAGTTCCCAGTGCAGGTGTAATACATGAATATAGCATGGTTCCAATAGGGAAAGTAACATAAATATTATGATGCTAACTCCTTTAGATTTATTTTATACTTATTTTCTTTGGTTTTCAGGCCAGTGTAGCCCTGATTTTTATTGTTCTTACAGCATGATAAAAACAGCGTAGCAGAATTGCAAATTTTGACCTTTCTGTCTTAATTATAGTGTATATTATTTTATGTGATTGAGCTCTTCTAGTTTAGGAGGAAGTTAACTGTGGTGGGTAAAGCTTGTGCCAAATGTGCTTGACAGCTTAACAACTTTCAGTCACTCTCCTCAGATTCTGATGTGCATTTTTGTTCTGCTGTCTAATTATAGCACCAGAAGAAGGGTGTACAATATGTTGCTGCTTTCTTCCTGCAGTGCAGTACAGTGCATTTTGCTTAATGATGGAGGAGTAAGATTCTATAGTGCACCAGGAACTTTGTCTTGCTTTTTGAGCAAACCAGAAAATAACTCCCCTGTATGTTGTCATAGAAAAGAACTGAGTCTTTATTTTAGTACTTGACAAGGAACCTCTCTAAAGGGAGGAAATAATTTAATATTGGTTATAGATTCTCACTACAGAGTCACTGCATAATTTTGTATAGTGTTTTTCTTAGGTTTATATAATTAATGCACACATCCTAATGCATCACCATCTTAGCTTGCAGATGAATAGTATTTTTCATTCTGTTAGATTTTGAGTAATAAATCCACAAAAAATATCTAAATGTCTGTACTGAAGACACTTTTTACAGCTTCTCTGCTTCTGTCTTTATGCCGAATAGGTACAACCCAAGGAGAAGATACAAGCAAATGATTCCCTGTGCAGAAATTAAGATAGGAAGGATATTTGAAGGATGAATGCCAAACACTCTTTTTAACTGTTTATTTTACTCCAGCTACTGGCAAGCTGAAGGGTTGAAATTAGCTGAAACTAGAGGCTGGTTTGAACAAAAGACTTGCCTGCTCAGCATCATGTAAGAAAAAGTTTAGACAAAAGCATCTTGTTTTAAACAAAATGTATCTATCCAAGCTAATCCATGTGGATAACACATTTAGGGTTCTCACTGACAGGAGGTCATAGCCGTGTGTATTTGATTGAATAACATTGTATCAAAGTCAACATGCAGAGGGCCCACCAGAAGTTATCAGAATTATCATTTCAATTAAACAGATGGCTGAGGAATCAAATGAAGAGCCTTTGAGTGATGGCTACAGAATCAATAATGTCTTTCTGAATTTTATTGATTTATCTTTGTCCAGGCAGTAGAATTGATTTATGTCTCTAGCTTTATTTTGATAAGTCCATGATAGCTCAACTATTCCTAAATTAATGTCTTCTTTTTGTGGGGCTTACATTATTTTTTTACTCCTGGTGAAGAGACAGAATTTTACATCAAGCCAAACTGATTTTACTAAGTAATTCTGTGGCTAACAGAGTATCATAAATCAAGCAGAAGGATGGTCTCTGCAGTTTCACATGGAATGAACGACTTAGAATTGTGGAAAAGGCATTTATTTATTTAACCAGTCAGATGGTATTGCATTTTTCCTCTTTGTGCTAACAGAGCAGTTGACGTTTGCAAGCAGACAGGATTCTTGCTGTGAAGAATGCAGTAGTGTGAGGATTGTAATGTCTTTCCACAAATAACTGGGAAAAAGAAGAGAAAAATGTCTGTGTGTGAGAGAAGAAGAAAAGGGTAGTCCAGCTCCACAACTAAGCTGCTTTTGCCATATGGTGCATTCCAAATGTATGTGACAAGACACTACATGTGGAGCTCAGTCTTGTGGTGTGGGGAACAGAGCCTTGTGTGGTACCAGCTTGCTTTTTACAAACCCAGAGAGCAGTGCTGCTTTTGCTGCTGTTAGAAATGTCCATATCAGTAAAAGTTTTATTTTCCACGTCATTTAAATATTGGCAATAGTTTTACAAGCCTGTAAAGCAAGCACTTCACCAGCTGCTTGCTTGCATTTTTCTTTTACAATATGTACCTTTAAAAGTTCATAGGAATAGTTCTGGGTTTTTTTTCTAACAAGTAAGAATGAAAAATAGCATCAATAACCAACCCTTCCCTCCATGATCTCCTTTCTGCAATTTTTCTCAGCACCAAATCCAGGTAAATTGTTCAGTAAATACTGAACAATTGGAACCCGTGGCCGGATCTGATGCTAAATGAACCTGGGAGCTCTGAGGCAACAAAAAGTTATATTTGAGGCTTAGATTTTTGTTGTTCTAACAGTCAGGTCATAGTAACTCCAACAGGACCTAGCCAGGCTGTACCTCTCTGCTAGCTCAAGCTTTAAAAATCTTGGTCCAGCCTTGTATAATGTCATATTATGTATATCATAATTTATCCTTCCCAGCATCTTCATGTATCAAGGAAAACATGGGTACAAGTGTCTCCAACTATTTTAATCTGTAAATGTTTTTTCAGAAATGGAGAGGAAAAAGTAGTATTGAAATGCAGTGTGTTTGGAAGGAATGTCAGGAGACCTGGGTTGTAATTCTAGCACTGGCTGACATTAATAATCAGGTAAATAACTTCATTTCTTTTCCCTTCATCAGTGATTAAGAGGATAAGTAGGCTCATAATTGCTAACTTCTATCTGTTTTTAAATTCCTTTAGTTATGGTAGTAGCTTAGAATCTCAATTCCTTTGAGCATATGGGTCCCCCTCTTTAATTACCTTTGTCAGGGAAAGCTTTGTGGTTTAATTTGTGCCAGGTTTTTTGACGGTCATAAATTCAAAGCCCAGTTGTTACTGAGTAGGCAGAATAGAGCTGTTATGTAAAAGAAAAAAAAAAATCAACTTTCAAGGCCAGCAAAATAAGGGAAAAAACAAGACATGGAAAAACAAAACCAAAAAAATTCTTGAATTTGAGAAATTAGAAGAAAAAAAGACTTTTTCCACCAAAATACAGGGTTCTTCAGGAAAGTCAAGTCACTGTATCTTTGTTTGATTTTTTTCATCATAATTATAATTATTAAGTGGCATTTGAGACTTGTGTAACTCAATATTCCAGATTAACTTTTCTATGAAAATGTAAACAGATAACTCTATTCAGAAGATCTAAATTCAACAGAAACATTGTATATAAACCTACATATTTAAAAGTTTTTTTAGTATTTAGCGCTCTCTTGCTGTTGAATGCTGATTTTTTTTTTATATAGTGAATGTGTAATTTCTTTGCTACTTGGAGCAATAAATATCTACACATACACATACAGACAGATCTCCTTAAAGTCTTAGTCTTAAGAGACTCAAATGATGGTAGTACAGAGATTTAGAGGGGGACATTACCCAGAGGTGTAACAGGTTTTGCTGGGTTTCTTTTCTCTAAATGCATGTATTTTCTTCCCAGTCAAGTCCATCATCTGAAATTAATGATGCCTTCTGGGGTCTCAGAAAGCTAAGTAATAAAAGGCATTTAAGCACCAATTTGAAAATAGAGGCCCACTTGGGTGAGGGGGTTTAAAAATCTACATTAAAGAGATCTACAATGCAAGGAAAGCTGTTGTGCAATCCCCCTCTTTTTTATTACAACACTTTAGGATGGTCAGTCAGCTTTAACTTAGGTAATGTAGTAAAGTTATGTAGAAACATAGTAAGAAAAGGAGATAAAAGCGTTCCTACTGTCACTCCAATATTATCACTTCAATCAGATTTTGAGCACAATGTAACTGTGCTGAACTGTGGTTCGGTGTGTCAAGCCATTGTCTGGCATCAGCATCCGCATAGCTGCTATTGTTTTACTGGAGCAGCTGCCACTCAAACCTGTGATGGAGTAGGTGGAAGGCATTCCAGAGTTACACTTGCATTGTGCTACACAAAAGAGACCTATTGGGATAACTCCCCCCACGTTTTCTGGTTGATTTTTTTTTTAAACTTTGCCTGACTTTAATACAAGAAATCTTTTATTTGAAATATTGGGCAGGCTGATAAGCAGGATTCTGGAGATGAAAATTATAATGCAGAAATGTCTAGAGATAAAAAGATCTGTGTGACAGAGTATAGATGTACAAGTTGTACTTCTCATCATTTCTGCTGGTGGGTGGACATAAGCAGTCTAAACTGAAATCTCTGGTTCTTTATAGAGATATTTCATTCATATGTGAGTGCTGGGTTATGCATGAAGGAAATTAAATTTGTTCACCTTGAGAGAAAATGAATACAGGTTTGTAATCTTCTGTATTGGGACTATTTGACAATAGAGATGGTTGAGAGGATGGCAGATGCAGGGCTGAATGGAGCTGAGGGGTCAGTGCTCAGCAGTCAGCACTGGTATGCTAAGGGGAAATAAGTTGCAGGAAGAAATTCTTTACTGTGGGGGTGGTGAGACACTGGAACAGGTTGCCCAGGGAAGCTGTGGATGCCCCAACCCTGGAAGTGCTCAAGGCCAGGTTGGATAAGGCCTTGAGCAACCTGGTCTAGTGGAAGGTGTTCCTGCCCATGGCAGGGGGATTGGTACAAAATGAACTTTAAGGTCCATACCAAGCCCATAATATTCCATGATCTGAGCACAGGAGCTGATTAAAATGAATGCTCTCCAGACGTCCTTTCAACTTCTGTGATCCTTTAAAAAGGAGAATCAGGCAGGCTTTTAATTTTCCCTAACATGCCATGCATTTAATGTTAACTTTAGTTTTCCCTTTAGTGCCTTTAGGAAGATAAGTTTCTGTTTTCACTTAGTGCCTTGCTGACCACAGTGGTCAGCTGGGGAAAGTGTGTTTCCCTTGATGTCCTCCAGAAGCAGAAGGGACAGCTAAAATCCATAATTAGTCTCTGATAACATATAGTGATTAAATAACTTTATTTTTCTCTGAAAAAGAAACGACCAAACTTTCAAGGCATGCCAATGGAAGGCACAGTGTTCTGTGTCTCCTGAATAGCTCTTTTGTAGAATTTGAGCTGGAACAGAATGGTTCATTAGCAATGACTGTGAGACAGTGAAGCACACACTCAAAAGTTTCTCGAGACCAACTTTGTAAAAGGCAGAACTTCAAGGATTTTCTCCTAAGAAAGTAAAGGCTGCAATGCATTTCAAGTTGTGGTGCAGGCTTTGCAAGTCCATTGTTAAAACAGTTCTTGATAAAATGTTAACAATTTGAACAGAAGGGCAAGCAATCTCTCTCTCAAAAATAAAAAAAAAGTTGCCTGTCATCACAGGATTTTTCTGTATTGATACCTTCAGATTGTTCAAACATTGAGTAATTTCTTATTTAAATATTTAGCTGCAACAATATGCTCAGTTAGTAAGTAACAAGGGGCCTATTGAATTGGCAAGAGATTTTTTAGTGAGTTCTGTTTGGTTTGTATCATATGAAGCCAATCAAAGGTAGACGGGAGAGATTATATTATGCCTAAGCCTCGTTATTAAGTTAAAATGAGATAAATGGAATATTGAGATTTTAATTTCCAGCCCTCTCATTCCTGCTTCCTGAAAGGAAAGGGTGCATGTGGCTTAAATTGGAAATTTTTAATGGGAGGAAAAGTGATCTGTGCAGAAATTTTAGCATCACGGGTTTGATGACCTTTGCCATAAACCAAAGGAAAAGAAGACAAAAACCATTCAGGAAGCTGTTACCAAACCACTTTAATTCTGTAGGAATGGAATTGCATTCTCCCAATCCAAGCAGTTCATTGTTATCTGCAGTGTTAAGAAGGTGACAAATGATGGGACTAACAATTAACAAGCTCACTGCTGTATCGGGGCTGTACTAATGATGTACGGTGTTGCTATAGGACCGCTTGCATGATTTCATAGTTTTTGTGTATCACTCTGTTATGGTTCGTTTTCATGTTTCTTATTAGACCAAACTGAAGGAGTGGGGTCTAGTTTTTGTTTCCCTCCTTCTAGGAATAATTTCGTCCTTTGATTTCTATTATTTTGGGCACTCAGAGCACTTCTAACATGTTATCTCACCTGTATTTTGGGAGAGACCGTGGCAATGCAGAGATTTGTATAAAATTCTACGGGTTGGTACACTTCAGATTTTAGATTAGTGCCATTTTGATAATATTGTCTCACAAAAGAAGAATATTAGAAGGGGCAATTATGTCAATCATAACTGCTAATATCATTTCAGTCTGAAGAGAGTGCACAGAGATGTGAGGCCTTGAAAACCATATTAGTGTAAGACCCTTATATAGTATGAATTCTAAGGGTCTACCTCTAGCTTGGTTTCACTGGGAATGTGAAAAATAAAAACCACAGTGGAATCTTTGGTGGTGAGATAGAATGTGGACTAATGCAAAAGAATGCATATCAGAAAGTACAATTTGTACAAATACAGTACTGAATCAATTTTAACTTCATGTGGGAAAGACATGAACGTTTCTATAGGCACCCCATTGTACCATAGGGACCACAGAGTCTAGGCTGATATAAAATCATGAAATGGAGATAGGAGCATAAAACATGATAGCACTATTTATAAGGCAGTGTACTCTATCTTTCTTTGAGTAATGTACTCAGTGAGGCATGTTTGCCAAGACCCTGAAGTGGAGATGGAAAACAGAATGGATTGAAACAGAAATGACAATGTGTCTGTTGCTGCTTCTTTCTCAGTTGCCTGTTCCTGTACAGAGCAGGAACAGGCTGAGCATCTGGTGTGGTCCATCACTGCTCAACCACAGAGCCATAGCATGGCTGTATTGCCCTGGTGGAGCTGTTGTTGTTTATGGCCTGTTCCTTCCACTTCTATGGAGTTTTGAAATAGTTAACAGAACTGGTTAGGGCTCAGAGAGTAGCTGAGAGCGTGTCCTCCAAAAGAAATGGAGGTACAGAGCAAAGAGCAAAGACAGGGAAGAAGAGTGAGGGAAAAGATGATAGAGAATTACATGAACGGTGATGGCTGACTGACTGTTCTTTCCACCAGTCTCTGGAGCAGAATAGGGGATGAAAACCAGGTGCAGTAAAAAGGAGGAAGGAACCAGAAGTACTTGTTTACTCTTTGGAACATACTTGGTGCTCTTTTGAGATGGGTCAAGGAGGGATTTTTGCGCGTTCATAGAAATCATCAGGGTTTTGTGGTTTAGCTGACATTAGGAAGTTCAGCTTTTTTTGTATTGGTATGGTGAGCTTGCTTCTTTTAGAAGTATTTGCACAAACACTCAGGTCTGCAGTGGTTGAGTGATTCATCTTATAGTCAGTCCCACAACTCAATTGTAATTGAACTGATGTGCTTTTCCCACTCTGTGCCTGTCTCTGGACGTAGAACCCAGTGATAGTGCTGATAATCTTCCTAGTCAGGTAGGAAAGCGCCCCTCCGCCCAGATATAATGCAGAAGTATCCTTTGTTAAAAGGATGTTATCAAAGCAAGGCAGGAGAAGAACTTCACTAAGCAGAGAGCTCTGTTCCTGCTGCCTGCTTGCTGTTCAAATGCTCTGTAGAATGAACCCAGGTGCAGGGTTTATACATGGGACATATGCAGTTGGCAGGGAGCCCACAGGTGGCAAGCACAGGCTGTTTTATAGCCACAGCTGGGGTTTCAGCTGTGGCTGCTGCATCTTGGCAAGCCCAGGCTCAGCCCTTCATTTCAGTGTCTGAATCAGATCTGCAATCGTATTTGATTTTTTTAAGAATACTCTGCCTTTACAGAATTCAGTCTTGGCAGGTGTTTGTTGTGGTAGTTTGAGGCTGGCTACTGTTTTTGGTCTCTAGTCCTTGTTCTTACAAAGGCATTCAAATAGACGTGAAAACATCAGCTTCTGCTTTCAACGGTACTTCCCTTATTTTGAAAGGGTTAATACAAGCTGCTGTACCAAGGCCTTCCACAGAAAGACAGGTTCATTGCTGTAAGTGTATTTTTGGTGACTTACAGGCAACTAGCTGTTCAGGGATTATATTTCTGATTATCCCTTTGATTTAGTTAGAATAAAAGCACCAGTGACATTGCCAATGACCCAGATGTTTGAAAAAGCCGTAGATTAAGATATTGAGGTCTGTACCTCCAAATCCCACAATATTACATTAACACACATTCAGAAGCTGCAGAATTGGATTTAAATCCAGCTCTCGAACCCCCTTCATAATCTCATTTTGTACTTGGAGTGGTGAAAATAATGGTAATGCAGCTGCCGCAAGAGTGACTGTGTGAGCGTTTTTCACATTAGAAAGGCTTTTAATAAAGTAAAAGTGCCTTAAGTGAAGAAGCATCTTTCCTTCTTTATTGCAGCTTTGCTAGCAATGAAAAAAATTCATAGTATTGTAACTCACCATGGGCTGGAGATTGGTGGAAAAGGGATATGGTCTCTGACTCACAGACAAGTACAAGCTCCACATATTAAGGCCTCATTAAAGATTGATGATGTTTACATCGTTCATGGTTACTTTCAATTTTTGTTGCACAGATGACTGTCAGATGGCATTACAGATGAAGATCAAGCATGAGAGCAGTGATTGCATCAATCTCAATTTTGATTCTGTAGGCTTCCTCAAAAGAACAAAGGAAAAAAAGCTGACAAGAAAAATAACTACAGGTATTTCTAAGGAAATACTGAAGTGTGTTAGTGTATCAGGTACTGAAGTTCCTCAGCAAGAGCCATTAAGATATGTAAATGCAGTAGCTTACAGCCAAGCTTCTCTTGCTGTGCTGCAGGCTTGGCACACTTCTTGGAAGTCTGATGAATGGGCACCAGTGTAAGAGAATGGACAAAAGCAGTAGTGTGCACTACAGGCATGATCCTGGAGTAATAGGGCTAAATCAGACAGGCTTCCTTGTGACTTACACTGCTGATTTACTTCTTAGTGGTAGAGCTAGAGAATGGGGTTTCCAGTATAGGTGATCCTTTTCAATGCTGGTTTACCATCTGCTAGGAACAGGTGGTGTTTCCCTTTGAACATGTTTCTATTGTACGGAAGTGAAGTGAGGAATTTCCATTCCAGGACATTTTATTTAAAGAAAAGTTAATATTCTGCATATTTTTCAGTGGGTACGGGAACCTGGCAGAGAGCATAAGTGAAGGAATGGCTCATTTACAGTAGCTGTTTCAGTTGGAACATGGGATTTTTATTCCAAAGGGAAGGGAATTTGCCAGTATTACCATTGGTTTCCTCCTCTGCCTATGCCCCAGATGTGGTAGTCATAAAAGCATTTTTTTGTTGTTGTTTTTGAGTATCCTATATCCTGACATAAAATGCTGAGAACAAGAGTGTGATTTAGGCTGTTTTTCATCAAGAGGCAGATCTTTTACAGGCAGTTATTTTGCTAGTAGAGGATGGATGAAGATATATGGAAGATGAAGATATAGAGGATATATGGAAGTCAGAAATGGGGATTACAGGTCAGCTGTGTAGTTTTGTGTTACAAAGCCTGTGAGCACAGAATGAATTATCTGTGAACTGTGGGCAGCCAAGGCCAACTGCCCAAATTCAGGCCTTGCTAAATCTGGTAGTTTTTTGAGCCGATTATCTTTTTAGCAGTTTATGGCTGTTATGGATCTTTTCCAATAGCTACTGAAGGAGCTAGTGTTTCCTCTTCCTTTTGGGAGACATTAGAAAGAATAAATAACCAAAAAACCAAGCCTAAAATGCAACATACATACTTTTCTGTGCTAAATTGTACTTGCTTTATGATGACTTTTCTCTGAGATAGAGGGTGGATTGACTATATTAAAGAGACAGAAAAATTAGAAAGAATTAGCATGAGTTAAATGATGGTTTCTTCCTCCCCCTGAGTGGGTGTTTGGGCAGAGGAGCCTGGTGAGCATCTCAGTGTTTACGTACAGCTTTGAAGTCTTGCTTGACTTAGCCCTATCTAGATACTACTGCTTTTCTGTCACTCATCTAGAGTGTTGAAATGCAGCTCCTGGTAGCATCCCCCAGCTGACACCTGATCCAAAGAGCCACACATACCTCAGCAGCACATCTCTCCATCTGGCTGTCCCCTCTGCTCTTCCTGAGGGGAGCAAGGGGCTGTTGCTTTTGGATTCTGTTTGTGCCTTGGCAGTTCATCCTTTCATTCACTTCCTTCTAATGTGGATTTTCTCTCCAGTGAACAGAGGTCAGAAATGAAGCTACAAAGGTTGAAAAAGCAAAGCTGGTAGTTCATCTCCTTCATTCTTTTTGTGTATCACTTTGGATTAAGTCTAAAGTATTGCTTGTGGCCACAGCAGAGTATTTGTGCTAAACAAAAGGTGTTTAGTACAAAAACCACTGGAAATTGTCTTACTGAATTACTCTGTGATGTGGGTAATTACTGCTAAAAAACAACAGAGAAGAAATCTCTCAATAGATAGAGGTGGCAAAATTTGTTCCCTTAATGGTGATGTTCTGATCTATTTTGCTCAGAGAGAAGCTTAAGGCCTGAAAAAAGAGGGTTTATCTTCCAAGACTTTTTCATGGTGTTGGCTTTCACAGCTCCTAATATCCCTGTTGAGGAGTAAATGATCAATTAAGTGGTAAGAAGCCAGGTAATTATTTTAACAAGCATAGATAGATACGCATTAAACTTAAAAATGTTCTGCCGTTAGTTTGATAAATGCAGCTTTCTTGGTAGGTGTCCTCCCTGCTCAAGAATGTTAACTTATGGGGATTTTAAACCTCCTGTGGAGAAACTGAGCAAAAAAAATTTCAGAAGTAAAACCACAAAAAAATATGAAGGACTTCTTACTTTTATTTTTATTTGCATCACCCTTAACATTATGGTAACAGCATTTGTGTCTAATCAAGTTTTTGATCAATATCAACAGATAGTAGGTATTAAGGAGCTGTGTTTATGGAGCACCAGAAACCCTGTCATTTTAAATCCTGGTCATTATAAAAGCTGTCAGTGCAATCTAGGAGGCTGCTTCTATCCTGTAACTTCACCTCTGTGAGCTGATGTGAAGGGACAATGGGTTTTCAACATATGATAACTCTGGCATTCTCACTTTTGAAGAAATGAACTTCAGAGACTGTGCATGGAGGTAGGAGCCACCAGCTCCTGCTGGAGCATTTGATAAGCTTAATTTTGTGCCAGCTCCTCAAGGCCAAGCAGTCCCTTTTGAAAACAACTATCTCCAAAATGAGACCTTTCCCATGGCATTTAAAGTCAAATTCTTATCTAAATTAAATATGCAGCACTCAGGATTTACATTAGTTTCTTTTCATTTTTAGGGTTTTTTTTTCTTCATATAGGGAGTAAGACACTACTCTCAACACTTGTATCAGGACCACGGGTGCAGATGGAAATGCTGTATTGTGTGGTTTAGTTGTAAATGTTTCATTCTATTTATATGGGAAGGATTTGTTTTTAATGAAAATGTTACTGACTTTTACACTTTCCTTTTTCTTAATTTTTTTCAGAACTACATATGGTTGTAGTATTGTATACTTTTCAACTAGACAATTAATTAAGCCTTTAATAGCCCACCAAAATCCATTGCTCAGTTTTAATTTTTCAGCCTAAATATATGTCCTGAATGACTTATCCAACTTTTCTTCATCAAAGCATTTTAATTTGTTTCAATTTAATTCATTGGCAGAGAATTTAATTTGGTGTTTACATCAATTTATTAAATAAAATACTGCATGATGATTAAAAATAATTTAACTATTTTTTATTTGGGTCGGAAGGAAGTATTAAAACCCCGTTGTGTGTGGCAAGTTCCAGACCAATTCAGATATTTTTTTCCAGAGCTGTTGCTAAATCCTCAAAATGTATCACTGTCTGTGTGTAGTTGTATTGGATCTACTGAGCACATTGTGCAATGCCACACAGAGCTTTCAGGGTGACAGTCTCCCATTGTGGTGGAGATACTGTAACTGGAATTTGCATCCAGACTTTAAAATGCTGTAAACACCTAAGAGCTTACTGTACCTTTCTTTAGACAGTATGGCAGAATCCATTTTTAAGTTCATTACCTTCTTCCAAGGTGAAATGTTTCCTGTGTGGGAAAAGCTTATCTCAAATTAAAGAATATATTTTCGAGCTGCTGTTACCAGGATACTGAGGGAAGTGCATTCACTCATTCAAATAGCATCAATAAGTCTGATGAGACCTTATAATGAAGTGCAGTTACACTTCTATTTATGTCTTCTGTTTGACAGCTTCAGTATCTGAATGCCCACTATTGATTGATTAAATAAATGTATAACAAACCCCTTTGCTGTCAAATTTTTTAAATAGAAATCAGCAGTGTGACTGAAATGCTCACCAGCTGCTGTTGCCTGAGGTGGTGTATGCAAATGTATGTGCCTGGGCACTTTGAATCACTTTTTGCAAAATACAGAGGCATCAGCTGAAAAACATGGTTGGAAGGATTTTGAAATTCTGTGAGGGCTTCTTTCAGCTTTTCTAGATGTGACTTATGTTGTGTGAGAAGTCACACAAGGAGATGACTTGTGAAACCCAGAGCGTGAATTCCTACTGTCTTAGAACTGGACTTTTTATTCAACTTGTGTAGCTTGTGGGTCTTGGACAAGTGTTCGCAACATTAGCGCTTAGGAATGACACAAACCTTGGGGAGCAGAAAATTCAGTACGAGCCTAAATTAGAGACTGTTGAGGTTAAAGGGAGCTTCTCCATTGACTCCAGTGGAATTTGAATCAAGCTGTTGGTGTTTCTGGGATTCTGTTGCAGGGCTGGCTAAGGTCATATGCTTAGAAACTCAGATTATTTGTTTTTCTTTCTCTTTGTGTGCTTTTATTTCTTCTGAGGTATTCCTTATGCCTGGATATCTCCTAAACTTGTAGTGGAGTGGATCTCCTAAACTTGTGGGTGGAGTATGGTTTCAGCAGTTGTGTTGTTGATCTCTCTTTTGGGGTGATGTACAGTAGTTCCATGAGACAGATCACTTCCTTTGCTGTGCTTGACAGTTACAGCAGTTCATTTTTCATGGGAATCTACATGTGGCCTTATTCATTGCAGAGAGTTATCCTTCTAAAGATGCTCATTTAAAGACTCTCTTGTACTTTTGGTATTTCAAATGGGTCTGTATTAACTGAAGTCATAAAATATTTCATTATTATTAAAAGACTGAGAATTTTTTCTGTGTAGGGACATTACTGATGAAGGACTCAATTTCCTGGCTTGTTACTGGCAATATTTTTTTGTTTTCCAGAAAAGTGTGTTGATATTGGTCTGAAGGCTCTAGATCTAAGTGGTATGTTATGCACAGTATATTAAATTGTTAACAAGGAGTGTAGTAAGCAAGGAATGTGTCCCTTTCCTGTCTCATGGGAATGTTTGATTCACTGAAATGCATAATGCAGTGCATTAAAATATATGGCTAATTTTTAACATTTACCTAAATCTTTTATGTAGTTATGCTCATTAGCATAGTTCAGAAACCTGCTAATGAAGCTGTCAGGAATTCTTTTTTTACACATTTGAAGAAGAAGAAATTGAATTTAAGTGACTTTCTCACAGGCATGTAATTTGGCTGGACTAGAGTCTTTAATGTGTTGCTGCAATATCAGTGGAAGGAGTGTGTGTTATCTATTTTCAATCAGTATGTTTCTGCTCACTTCAGTTTTGATGAATTGGCACTTTCTGAGGGGAAACACCGGATTAGGAGCAGACATCTCCTTGCAAAATTTCAAACTGTATTTACATTGCAAAGAAGTCGTGATAAGAAGTGGAAAATCACCCCAAACTTCATGGTTGTCCTATAAAAGGAAAAATCAATTAGATTTCTTATCCAAAAATACATCTGAAATGTATTGGTTTTGAGTGTAACTTGTCTTTAAAGGTTATTAGCTGAGTGGCAATACCTGATTGTGTCCTCTGTGTGTTTTCAGAACAATTTGAGCCTGGCTCATTGGAAGAGCTTGTGTGTACTCTGCCATTGTCCTGTAGCTGCCACACTGTGGCAACTCTTTTTTCAGTAGGTAGATTGCTTAATTATTTCAGTCTTGGCCACAATATATCAAGGTTTTTTCCCCTCCTTGGTTACTTGTTTGGTTTAATCAAGAGTAAAAGACATTTCTTTTTCTAACTCTGTGCTTTTATGGAGTGTGTGTGTTTGCACGCAGTGGGTGGAGAGAAAGGAGGGGGTAGGTATCTACCAAATGTACAGCGTTAATGGCTGTTCTGAGGCACTGTTGTTCTTTTCAGAAGGTGAACTTGAATGTATGACTCAGGTACAGGCTTGATTATCCAAGACACTGGGATTAGCTCAGAGAATTTAAATGAAACATATGGAAAAGTCAGTCCATCTTTAGTAAATAACTAGGTTAAAGGAAAGGCAGCAATTCCAGTCAGTTTGGAATTGCAGCTGAAAGTAGTGCAATTGGTTATTGCTCCAGTCAGTGGTAGTGGTTCAATACAGTGGTGTGTTAATGAGATAATGCTTCCACACCAAGAGTTTACACTTGTGACCCTCAGAGCTGTTTTTTTGAGGCATAATTTCCAATTACAATACTGCAGAGGCTTCAGAAAATTGTCCAGCAGCTTGTGAGGTTTGTGGTTTAAAGAATGAGTGGGTAAAACTCCTCCTGAGCAGAAGTAGTCTTGGGGTGAGTAGTCTGATGTCTTGGGCCTGAATGCTGCAGAACAGGCTGAAAAGTGGAGTCTTCCACAGTGTTGGTGTGCTGTGTGTTTGAGGTCTTGGAGAAAGTATCTTCCAGACATGTTAAGAACGGGGTGGTGATAGAGCAAAGACTAGGAAGGTGCAACTAATCCCTCTTTTCTGTTAATAGCTCAGGGTGTCCAGAATTTGAATCCAGGGGTGAAGTGGGAACCTGGGCAATTGTCTCATCACATCTGGTGCTGTCATCCACATCCCTTTCTGGGTCTTACCACCTCACTTTCCAAGCAGAACATGCAGTTCTCTTCAGCGAAGCAGAAGCTAGAGCAGACCAAAATCGGAAGTTTCAGATTTTCGGAAAGAGGACAGATTTGCAGGAAATTTTAAGGCCTGAAAACTGGGCTCAGTCCAAATTGCTTTGGCAGCACTTTGTGCCAGCTCCTAATATCCCTTCACACTGAGCTGCACAGCACTGGTGGAGCAGGTGGTGATGCTGGTTTGGGATGTAGCAAAGCTGCCACATCTTGTGTTGTAAGAGCCAGTGATTCTCCTCCATAAAATGTATTCCTCAGAGGAAAGTGAAATTAGCAGACTGGCTAATTGCTCTGAGGGTACAACACCGGGGGGCACCAATCAAGGGGCAGCAATGCTGAACAGGCAGGCACTGGAGAACAATTAACAGAGCTCTTGTTACTGCAGAGCACAGAAACTGGCTACTGACAGGAGCAGAGAGAAATGGAGAGGAAATGGTGAGAATGTCCACGAAATGGAAATTTGGAGTGAAGACGAAGGAAAGCCTTGGGTTTCTAAGTTCCCTGACCTCCAGTGGTGGTTTTAAGCTTTGTTATTATTTGTCAGGTCACTGTTTCAAGGAGTGAGCAACTCTTGTTCTTCTGTTAAGGCTGTGTTTCTTGTCTCTCTCCCCGTCACAAAATGTGTATATTCTTTACTAAGATAAATTCATGTTTCCTGTTTCAACTGCACTTTTCTAGATTTGAGTATCTAAGACTGTCTTTGCTTGGAAATCTGATAAATGCAACTTAATAGTTTTATTGTTTCTTTAAGTCAAATAAAAAATGTTTATAGTGAATGAAATTCTAAGGGAATAATGAAATGGACAAAATAAAGAGAATTGGGCTTATCTCTGTCAGTAGAGTGTAGGTTACAAGCAAAGAGGATCATTCCTAAATAGGCAAGTGTGAGCACCATCCCAAACTAGGAAGATTAAGAAAAAACCCCAACACCGCTACTGCTCTTTAGCTAGGCTAAGCATTGGTCTTTCTTCTCTGCACACCTTTATAGGCCAATAATTTCCACTAAATTATCCATCCAATCAATTAATGTCCATTACCAGGACAAAGGCTTTTTTTAAACTTCATATTAATTTGGCTGTGAAAGCCAGCTTTCCCAGTGGCTTGGTCTGACAGTAAGAGTGGAATACACTGAATGTGTTTGACTTGCTCATGTTGTCTAATTTGCTTGCTCTACTGATTTTTTGTTTGTTCATTTGGTTTTTTTTTCTCATTAATCTTATAAGCCTCTGTGGAAAAGGAAAGGGCAGCGTAGCAGCCCTGGTTGTTATACACTGAATATACAGTGCTTTTCTCATGATAGGAAGTAAGGAGTCTGGGAAAAGGGTATTACCTGAACCAATAACATCAATGCTGACACAACTTATCAATTTGTTTACTTTAAATTTCTTGAAGCTTGTTTGGTTGATTTATCGGTAGCTCCTTGTTATTACCTATAACCTTGGAGAAAGAACTGACTTGTCTGGATAATGTCCAGTAAAGCTGCACTGAGCCACAAATGCAGTGCTTGTAAAGCTGACTGAAGTACATTCAATCGTGGAAAGTTGTCCTTGTTTCTTGGCTTTGAGACTGTGACCTTCAGGACATGTAGTCAGTGACATTGGGATATAACAACATTTTTGAAAAATAGAGGGTTCAGAGCTCATATGAGTTTTTGGGCCCACACATCCATTTTTCTAACAAAAGCAGGTGGCTGGATAATACCTTGGTTTCTGTTTGCATAAGCAAACATCTGCTCTAAAGATCCACTGATCTTCATGTGACAAAGAAACCATATTTTTGGACAAAAGGGCTGTAGAGGTTTTCATGCACAGAAGCTGAGCCCCCAGTGCATGAAGATGCCAGCTTCCTCTACAGAGCAATGCTCCAGATGCAAAGTGCATTAATCTCGTTCCATTAGTCACAGGTACTAGAACTTACTCATAAATGAGCTAAAAGGTAAATCTGTGAATACAGTGATATCACAGAAAAGTCCAGTACATATGTGTACATTTATACGTACATATATATAATGTACATGCCTACTTCTGATATGTTCAATCTATCCTCTTGCTTCAGCATCAAAATTTTGCCCCCTTTTTTTAAAAATTTTATTTAAAAACTGCTAGCTGCACTTCACATGCACTGGATTGATGTGTTTTGTTTTCTGCACAGAAGTTTGGATTCCCTGTGCTTCAGTTTGAGGAAGCAGGAAATCAATATATGAATAATCAAAAACTCACATTTGTGGCAATTCTGTAAATCTGTGTTGTGCACTGCTGGCAATGCACAGGTGTCTTTATGATGAACAAAGATTTGGAAAATGTGTCATTCAGCCTCAAATTCAAAGGGGCAGAAACCTTAACTCTCAAGGAATGCTGTCATAGGTTAGAAGCTGTGCTTTCTAGTGTAGGGATTGGCTTTTGTTTTTTTTTGGATGAGACACAAATTCAGCCCACCTGTGGCAGGTAAATCTTCTTGTGCCCATAACTCAGCCAGGAGGTATTAGCTTCAGCACCAGGAGCTCAGTGAGGTGGAAAGCTCTTGCAGCTGCTTATTGCTCATGCTGAGGTTCCAGAGCCAGCTCCCTTTCCATTTGTCACACGCTTTTGATGTACAGGTAGTGACTCTGTGTGTGTGCATAGAACAATGGATACTTTTAAAATTAATTTTTAAAATTAATTTTTATATTTAATACTTTTACTGCTTTAAAAAATTAATAATTGTAAGAAAGAGATACAGAGCTGTCAGAAAAATGGAATGAAATTGTGAAAAGAAGGGAGGAAGAAAGAAAAGGAAGGTCAGGCTAGAGGAAACAGTTTAAAGTGGTCTGAAGGCTTTTTCCTGCAGCTGCTACATCCTGATAGAAAATGAAGCTAAATTCAGTTAATACGGGAAGAATCTCTTAAAACGCTCTAGCCTAATACCTAGGGTGAAACATTAGGCTACTTAGTTACCTGGAGGGTTCCTCATGGATGCTGAGAAGCTGAGCCAGAGCATGGTCACCATCTGAAGGCAGAGAACCCCAGAGCATTGCTGAGTCATTTCTGTGTGTGATCTGCTGCACAGAGTCTGCTTGGGAGAAGACTGAGCAAAAGTAAAGATGTTTCTGTAGAGAACAGATGTCATTTTACAGGGATGAGGCTCAGAGATGCAGCTCTTGGATAGCAGCACTCTGTTAGCCCTCATTGCTGTAGAGACAGGAATAAGAATATTGGTAGAAGTAGCAAGCAACTTGTCTTGGTATGATACCCCTGCCTGTACTCTTTGGCTATTTTTTCAGGGAAGGTTTAACTACCATGCCCTATGATCAGAAGAAGAACACTTGCTGGGAAACCAGGACCTGGGGGAATTTGTTAACTGGTAGAAATCATATTTCTTATGTCACTCTTGTGTCTTCAAGTAGAATCGTAGTCACTTGGCATGTCTGAAAATAGCACATCTTCCTCCAAAAGCATATGACTTGTCTTTGTAATGTGGGAGAGAATTAGCACATACCAATCAGTGTTCCAGTGAAACTTCTGTGTGGCTTCATTGGGAAAGGCTGGAGAAATACTCATTAGATTCCAGTGGAAAGCCAAAGTATTTTCTTACCTTTGACTGGGGCAATAAACTGGAGTGAATGGAGATAAGACATTAAGCAATGTGTGCCAGAGAGAGTAAAGTGATACCAGTAAAGCTTCTGTTTAAGCATTGCCTCTGGATGAAATTTCAGCAACTTTCAGTGTGTATTACACCATTTCCTAGATAATTCCCTTTATCAATTGCAGAGTAAAAACACCTTTCACACAGTACCAGTCAGATAGTATTTGACCCCACATCAGGCTCCCAACTCTTTATAGTGCTGTTTCCCTTTGCATGTTTTTTGTAGCTGATCTGTAAATGCGGCTGAAAGCACTGTTTAGTGAATGCTGGAGAGTCACTGATGGCACTGGGGTGTTACTGGGTGCAGATGTCAAAGTGAGGTCACTGGCATAAAGGAAATAAATGTAAATGAAAGCAGTTAAGATGTTTAATCATGGGAATAACATTTTCTCCCCTTACTGTAGTGATGAAGGACCTGTGCTTATTTACAGCTCTCATAACTCAAAATATGCTATATGCTTGTCCTTTAGTTTCAGCACTAAAAGCCACTGTAACACAAGTAAGTTTCTCTTTCTTAATATTGTTTTTACTTTAGTCCATTGCTTGTGACAAACTTGTACCTCCCTCACACATTCCTTGACCTAATTAAGCTAAATCAGAAGGTTTACAGTGGTGGTGTCTTGAGTAAATGTTCAACCAATAATGCTGAAAATAGATTAAAAGAAAAATATGCTGTCAATCTATGACATATGAAAACCCAACAAATCCATTCAAAGCAGAGATATTCAATAAAAGCCAGATAAGAAGCATAAATGAGTTGCTAGGAAACTTCTTTTTTCTGTCTTGTTCACCTTGGTGGTAGATTTTCTAAAGTCTTCTACCAAGGATGTGAAGAGGAAAAAAAAATAAAATCTCTAAGTTGGCTTTTGTCCTCAGTTAAAATGAGCTGACACTGTTTCTTATCAGTATTCTGCTGAGGTACCTGAGCCTGTTCATTTCTTTCTTTAACAAATGATTGATCTGGACCTGAGAATTGAGGGAACCTTGTAAAGTGCTAAAGCAAACAAATGGAGATAGAGGGATTGATTGTGCTCTACTGCAGTGATTTTATGCAAGTGTTTTTTATCCTTAAGAGACTTCTAGCTTTTGAATTGGAAAAGGTTTATACAGGCTCGAATCATTAAAACCTTTATTTACTTTCAATTAGTGGTGTGCTGAACTGTTCAAGGAAAAGTTCTGGGATAGAAAAACTTGGTGTATCTGCATATTGGGATGGTGGTAGCTGACAGCTTGTTTGCCAGATTTCCGTAGTTTTTGATGAGGATTGTAAGTGTAAGAGCTAAGATTTCTAGACAAAGAGGTTGGGTAGCAAGGGTAAAACTGTCCTGTTTATTCCTTAGTAATTGTTTTTGAATTCAGTTGTGGATTTGGGCTTTATAAGAGTAAAGCAATAGAGAAAGATGTGCATTGGAGAAATCATGAGACAGGTCAGGTTTGAGTACAAATGACTGTTTCTTTCCACAAGTGAGTTATACAATCAGAACTGGAGAGAAATGAGATATTTCCCCATCACTTTGAAGGAAAAGGGAGGTGGTATCTTGATGTGTTGCAAATAAACATTTAGATGATTAATAATCATGTATTTCATCCTGAAATGTGAAACTTCCAACTAAATATTGAGTCTGATTCCTTCTGCTTCAGGAGGGGTTAGGAACTGGTATTCATCATGTGGGCTCATGCTCTTTTAATTGTTAGTCATTAAAAATAAAGGGATTAAATAGATGGCTTCAGCAGGATTTTAATATCTGGCTACTATGCTGCAGTGTTACCCAGTATCTTGCCTGCCTGTGGTGAATTCCAAGAGTTAAGGACTAGAAGGTAAAAATATTTTTCCTTAAACCTTTTGTTTTAGTGCTTATAATGTAAAAAAAAGCAGTATAAGAGGTAATTGGCATCAAATCTTAAACTTGAATTTAAAGATCATTGTTCTTTTCTGCTGAACATCAGTCCAGTGCTGTTAGACCACTTGAATGAGAGTGGTATTTTTAAGTTTATTTAACTACTCTTAGCATAATAATCAGCAGCCAGTCAAGTCAGTGAATTCAGGGGATGACTCCCTCAGTCTGAAGAGATCACCACAGATGTTTTTCTAATTATTGCAGTCATGTTTTATAAAGCAGAAGATATTCTGGTGGAAAGAATCTGGGATTTAAAATATTGGCAGTGTTTTCCAGTGAGGACAAGCAGAATTTGTCATGTGTCTGCGGAACTAAGTGGCCAAATAAACATACTTGATTTTGTTATTCAGGCTGTCATTCATCATCTTATTGATGGAGGAGTTGAATTCTATAATGGTACACATTTTTCTAGAAGAATTTTAATTCAAGGAACATTTTCATTCAACTGATGTTCTTTCATTGAGAGCCATACCTATCAGTTGTATCAAATACAACAAGAATTTCAATTGACAGCAGTTCTTTTTTTCTTCCTCTTTTATACATATATTTTAAATATAATTAAAACCACATGAAATTAAAGTTTTGCTTTATAAAGTCAGTCACTGTTTTCCTGACTACTACAGTTAAAGCAGTAAATGCAAACTAAATTTATTTGTCAGAAAAAGGAGAGATAGTCCCAAGAACTGTTTCCCAAGGCAGTGTGCTACAAATCTGAGATATAAGTTGGTGGCAAGAAGTAACAATAGACACATGTGAAATTTTTTTCTTTTGGGTTTGTTGTTTGCTTTGTGTTTTGTGGGTTTTTTTTAAATGTTTATTATGTTGGCTGGATCCTTCCCCTGCTGTAGTCTCACTGTATTTGTGTTGCTTTTTTCCATTTAAATTATTTTATCTCCCTCTCCTGAAAATCTGGAAGGCTTTCTCAAGCACTAATACCACAAACCACAGCACACAATGCTACCATTGTAAGACTATTCAGAGGGAGAGTTAAAGTACAGGGTGAGTGAAGGTCAGAGTCAGGATGAGAACGTAAATTTCTTTATTCTTTGTAGAAAGCTTTAATCCCTTGACATTCTTAAATTTACAGTTTTGTTAATTACTTGGTAACTATTAAAAAAAAAGGTTGATACTCTCAGAATTTTATCTTCTTTTCTCCATTCCGTTGCTTTCACTTCTGTTATGGCTATAACTGTCCTTTTCCTTTCATTTGCCAAGCCTTGACAGTGTGTTATCCAATTTTCTTCTTCTTCCAAAATCTACCCTAACAACTAGACTGAGGAAAATTCTGCTGTGTTTTTTTCCTCTATAGGACATTTAAAAAAAATAATTCCTTTCTAGTCTTCTTTATAGCAAGTGCTGTTCTTTGTGCTGTAGTTTTCTCTCTGCTTTTGTAGACTAAAATGTAGGCCTCACTCAGCCTCACTTGCTCATCCCTTCCAAACGCCTCCAAAATCCCAGGATGAGAATGCCATGAAAATAATTAAAATCTGCACGGTGTTCTTTGTAGTGACATCTTTTGAGCCGTGGTTTGTATGACTCCAGATCTGAAACCATTCCCCAAAAATTACGTGTGCTATAGATAGGTGGGCTGCTCTTAAGACTTTCAGTGAAATAAACACCAGAATTAATTCACTTCATGAGTAGTAGTATGGTTTTGGTCACAAATGATGGATGAAACCATGAGTAAATTAACACTGACCTGCTGCTGGAAATGAAAGTGGCAGTCAGATTCATCCCAAAATGATGAATTTTTGAGGACTGTATACGTTGAACAGCCAGTAAAAGTATTTTAATATCAAGTAATGAGTGAGGGAGTTTTATGTATTGTTTCATGCTTAGGTGTGTAGCATGTGCTAAGTAGCCATACTAAACTTTAAGCTGCTCACATGCCTTTGCACCAGGTAAAAATATTACTGCTACAAGTACATTTTTGAACTTTCCCTGAGGAAAGCTATGATAAATTGTTAAAAAATTATTAGTGCCAAACATCCTAGAGGTTTTGTTTCACTGTTCCTGGTATGGCAGACCTAAGAAAACAAGTCTAATGATCACAGAGTCATAAATACACATTCTCAAGCTACTTGAAAGCCAATTCTAATCAGTTATTTGAACAGTTCCTGGGAAGATGATGATTCAATATGGACAATTAAGGAACATAGACAAACTTCTGAACTGAAAGAGGAGCAACATTTAACAGGAAAAGCTCAAATTTAACTGGAGATCACATCACAAAGGATTGATAAAAGCAGAGAATGACCAATTTCAACAAATCTTGCTGATGCAGGATGATATTTCTTACTGTTGCACAGCTGAAGTTGTATTTGTAAAGCAGTAGGGGTCCTGCATGCTGTCACCAAGTAAGTGTTTAGATACATCTCCTGGGCGTGGCTGCTCCCTGACTTCCCTACTCTGTGTCAAAGGGAGAATACATTTTAGAGAAAAAAACGTATGTAACATTGAATACTGTATTGTGTGTAAAACCCCACTATGAATTTTATGTATTTCATACATTCATGTCATGTTATATATGTGTTGTGTTAGTAATTTTGCAGTTCTGCATCAAGTTCAGCAATGAAGGTGAATCACGGGGCCACAGAATGTGTCAGATTGGAAGGGTCACCTGGTCCTGCCTCCGTTGTACCGCTCCTGATTTATCTAGTTATGTAGTTAGGTTATCAGTGATTTATGTAATATGAAGTAGCTGGCTAAAACTTATGATGAAATGGGGAGATGCCTCGAAGCTGCAGGGAGGAGGACAGAATTATTGTTTCCAAACACTGTTTTTGTGATGAGTATCAGCCCGGTGTTGCACCTCAGTCTCAGGATGGTGCTTTGTGCTGCCTCCTGGAGAGCAGCAAAGGACTTCTTTAGCCACGGTGGTTTGATCTGTCCAGTACTTCCTTGCCTGCTCTCAGGCTGTGCCTAGTGTGCTGATTGCCTGCTCGAAGTTGCCCAGCTCTTTGCACACTGCTGTGCTTTGCCATACAGGCACTTTCTTAATTACTGTAGAAATGTTCTTACCCTGTAAATCGGTGCATGTTGCTGTAGGAGTAGAGGTGTGCCACAGCCTATCAGCAGAGATTAATTTTGTAGCACTTGCATGTTCTATATAGTCTTGAGCCATGTACTTATGAGACAGAATTTAAACAAATAAAAACCTCTTCCCCCTCCCTGCACTCCCCACCTACTTGTCTCCCGGTTTGGGACTAAACCCACAGAAATGTTACCCATAATCAATATTTGAAGCACCTTCAGTATGACAATGCCAAAATTGTTCGTGGGTGCTCCAGTGTCATTTCAGCTGGAGTCACCTTTCCTGTGTTGTTTTTAAAACCAACTACTCTTTACACATTTGGGTGCAGTGTCTACTTTAAGTCTCTGTGAGATTAAAGTGCATTTCAGTAAGTTCCTACTGTGACAGTACAGCGCTGTTGAAGCAGCCAGCATGCCAAATTGCAGGACTGCCTTAGGATTTATATTACAGAGAGCTAGAATTTTCCAGAAATTTAGTTTGATCACTCTCTATTTTAATGAAAAATAATAGCACTGTTGTTGTAAGTGGTTTCAGGTTGCTTTAAGAACTGATTTCAAGGAGAAACACTAAGGAAGTGAGGTTTTACAAACAAATTACCAAGAATGTCCCAAAAATGCAGTTCAGTTTCACATTCTTTTATTAGACTAACTCAATAAAATAAGCAGAATATCTTCCCGACAAGAAGACTCACTTCAAGTCTGTACCATGGTAATGCAGGGGATCTCCTGATAAAAAGAGGCAGGTGCTCTTCTGAAGTTGTCTCAGACAGATGCTGCTCTCCAGTCATGCTCTTGCTCTACTGTATGATTCTGTATCAGTTTTTCATTAGAGTTGTTCCTTGGGGTGAGCAGGTCAGGAATTTCAATTCTTTGGTTTGGATCAGGTTCAGGTCAGTGAAAACTTTTAGTGACCTGACCCAGTCATGAACCAGAGATAGTCCCAGAAGTTTCCCTTGAGATGGAAACTGGACTCCTGATGATGTTTATCAGCTGGTGACACAGTATGGCTTTCTAGATAACATATGACATTGTGAGGTGCTCATGATCTCAGACCTTTGTTTGGATAAAGAAAGAAATGGACTTTTTACTGAGTTTGATAAAGTTGCTAGCCAGTCACATTGTCATTTGCTTTTAGTTCACTTTAATGGGTCTCGGGATCTGTAATTTTTACAATGTGTTCCAAGGCTTTTATCTCTGCTTGATCTATTTTTAAATGCTTTTTTTTTTTTTTTTTCCCACAGCTAATTTGCAGATTCTCAGAGTATAAACTTATCATCCAGGACCAAAATACCATATGGCTTTATGGTTCCATCGATTAGTTTCACCTTCTACCTTTAATTATCTAGGGAAAAAAGGAAAGTTCCTATATGGCAGAGGCCATATAATTGGGAACAAACCAGCGAGGATAAGAGGCGGTGCCGCCTCTGGAGTAAAACAGAGCCAAAGATTGTGTGCCTAAAGTGTGTGCACTGCTGTGGCATCCAGCTTAGTCAGAACAAAACTGTCTTCCTTCTTGCTCTCTGTTGGTCCTTTTCTGCCTACCCCATTCCACACCTGGGCACTGATTATCTTCAAGAATCTCCTCAAACATTTCACATATTCTGTGATATAAAAGGATTAGTGATATTCTGTGACACAGAAGGATGAGTGAGGAGTTACTAAAAATACAGGTAACGTTATTCAAGACTTAGACATCAGGGATTCTCTGCTTTTAAAGCTTTTCCTTGTCAGACAGATCTTTGTACCTGAGCAGCTGAATTAATCTTCACCCTTATGATAACTTTTACTGTTGATACCAAAATTATTATTGTAAAGTGAAAATGGATAAAAAGGCTTAACCATTTTTTTCCTAGTTAATGCTCAATTCCTAATTCTTAATTTCCTGTTAACAGCTAGAATGTGACTGGCTGCATCTCTTGGAACGGGCTTTTGTTTTGGGTCTGGTTTTTTTTTGTTGTTGATTTTGGGCTGTTTTAGGACAATGGTTTGTTTGCAGCTGTCCAGTGCAGCCAGTTAAATTGGTTTGCTAGCAGAACTTGCCCTCGTGTCCAGGTAGTGCTGACCTGCAGATCCGTGAGCTCTCTGGAGTGCTGAGTGTCGCTGGCAGACTTCACTGGAAAGGAAATTGTGTTTCACTCCCCAGGCTTGAGGATATGTCAGGAGATGAGCCTTCATCCCCTCTAAATGACTTCCCTCTTCTTTTTCTCCCTCATGCATCTGTGTATACTCAGTTTTCAGAGGAGGGCTGCTGACAGAGGCTCCGCTGATGTGGGAGATGCCTTCATCTCTTTTAACTTGAAACAGTGAAGAAGTAGAGATTGCTGTTATACAATTCACACTTCGAGTGGCACATTCAGCCTTCATACCCCCTACTATACCCTCACCCTGAGCCCACTGCAGAGAATCTCCACAGTGAGAGCTGTGGGGCAGAGAAATCAAGGTAAAACATGGCACCAAGGCTCCCAAGTTTAAAAAAAAAGAAGGGAAGAACAAGAGCATACAGGGGTTGTTTTAGTTCTTAACGAGATTGCGTTACCACAACGTCAAAAGATTGATTGGCCTTATCACAGTTAACCTCATTTGTAACCTCTTTCCCTGTAAATTAATCCAGATTAGACATTAATAATAAGACCTCTAAGATAAATAGAGATGGATATTTTATTAAGATAAATAAGATGGATGTTTGAGGGCAGAATAAGTTTCATTTTGGAATGCAGCATAGTTTGAATTTGTTCTTTCAAATGGATGCTCTCTTCCAGCTATTGTCAGAGTGGTTGAGTAAGCATTAAATTAAGGAATGAAGGCACTTTGTGTGATATATAGGTTGAGCTGATGGCTCTGATGGAAGATATGTGACACTGAACCTTTTTATGATATTTATTATTTAATAGGTCAAAGACAACCCAGTAAAACTAGCCTGCAGCAGTACAGGAGAGGTGTTTTGAGCCGTGCTCCTTCCTGCTCAGCGGTAGTCCTGCTAGTAGCTGCTCCTCTTGGTGCTTCTAATTAATAAACTGAACTCAGAATTACTGGATTTCTAACCTGATTTCAGATAATTCATTTTGTGAAAAGCACTTCAGGGGAATGTGCAAGTCAAGAACTAGCTGTATAAATATTTGTTGGGATTTCATGGATTTCCTTTATGGTATTTGTGTTTTCTGAGCAGCTTCAAGTCTGAGACATCTCTGTCCATAGGCCAGTCTTTCCAGCTTCACCCCACCATGCAAACACTGTATTTGTGTGTACTCTGAGGCCTTTCTATCTGCTTGGCCAGTACAGTTAATAGATTTTAGAGGTGATTTTAAGGCTCGAGAAGAATATTGTGTTGCACACTGGTTGATGTTATCCACTTATGACCTACAATATACATTTTGTCTGAAATATGCCTCTCAAAAAAACATCTAGTCATAGTAGAAAACATCAAATGAAGGAGGATTTATTGATAGTTTCTTCTACTAATTTCCCACTGAAACTGTTAATTTGTGTTAATTTTAATACTGAATTTGTCTGGCTTTTCCTTTCAGCTATTTTTTTCCCCATTATGACTTTCTACTGGGTTAAAGAACTCATAAGACTAGGATTTTCTGCCCTGTGATTGTCATCTCTCAGTCTCTTAGATGAAATAAAAAAGTGGTGGAGCTCTGTGTCTTCTATTGTGAGATGCTCTGTTTCTTTTGCCAGCTTCTTATTTATACCTTTTTTTGTAATTTCTTTCTTTTTATCAAAGTTACTGCACAGAGCAACTTGATATGTTTTTACTTTTCAAAAGTATGCTGATCTGCATATTACATAATCAGATGAATACATCATCCACCCAAAATGACAACATCCCAGGTATATGCAGTTAACCAGAACTGTGTGGCCAGGAATTTCCCAGTTAATGTGTTTGAGGTTGGAGGCTGCTGTTCTTGGAAATGAGATAGCCTTTCTATGTTCCAGAGCAAGAACAATGCATCTCATTCTCAGAAAAGATTCTCAAAATCTTTTTCAGACATCACTTTGTGAGCCAGATTTTCAACTGGGATAAGTCAGCATTGGTCTGAGGTCAGTAAGACTGATTTCAGCACTTAGCTGAAGACCTGAGTGTAGGAGCTAAAGGCCTAAAACACATAGGAAATGCATATTTTTTGCATTCCCTTTATAAAGACAATTGTGACAATTTTTTTAATTTATGAAATGTGATACTGACTGGTCCTTGTTTCAGAAGCAGCCTGACATTGGATCAGTAAAATACCAGACTTGAACAGATCTATCAAATAGATTGTTTCTCAGTATAACTTTAAGCTCCTGTAACCTGTGGTTTTGCATCAGATTTGACTCCCTGGTGTCAGGCTGGGTGTTTGTCTGATGGGGCACCAAGCCAGCCAGAGAAACTGCTGCTCACCTGACCTGTGGGGTGCTTGGGCTGTGAAGATTCAAAGCTGGTAAAGCTGACCAAGTATGTATATATATTTGAATGACAACCTGACCTGTGTAGATTAGTCTTTCACTAAAACAAAAGCTTTTGTGATCTTCCAGCACTTGTCCTTCTTTATAATTACACATCCTATTTGCTGAAATACAGCAATATCTGAAGGGAAATACTCTATATTCTCCTGTTTTATCTATTATCTGGTATTATTTCCATGTGTGCTGAATTCATTGAATGATGCAGTTGCTGGGGCACTTTCCTTACATATAGCTGGCTAGAAAGTTTATTGTGATAGGAAATTACAAAAGGAGTTCTGGTGTTAGTTTTATTTTGTTGCAGTCAGATGAAGGCATTTTTGTGTTTTCTATATGTATTTTTTGGTATGATTGGAAGTTCTGAGTGATTTGTGAATTTAAGCTATTAAAAATGTCTTTTTTTTCAGCTAAGTGCACTGACCCAAAACCTCTGTGTACTGAGGTCACTGAATTTGGCAGATGTCTTCTCCTTTGCAATGTGCTTAGACTGACTTGGACCCACACAATTTAGGAGTCTCATGTTTAAGTTTTATAAGAGGTAAAATTGAAAATGACTGGTTTTGGTTATTCTCCATGATCAATAACTAACAGACTTCACAAACCACTGGGGTGTGCTCTGGGCTGGGTGAGAGTTAAATAAAATGACTCTCTTTGTGTAGCTTGTTTGATTTAGCTTCATCAGCATCCTGAATGTTTAAATTGAATTTTTCTACACTAAATTCATTATCATTAGGTAATCCAACAAAACACAAAATGTCAGTCAAGTTTGATATCTCCTCCCAGAGGAACTGCAACAAAAAGCTCAGGGCGGTAGACTATATTACATCACAGCTTGTGCTGAAAGTGAACTTCTATTGGGAGCAACAGTCCCAATTCCAAATTCAAGCACTGGAATCAGTATTTCAGAGTTGGATTGGATTGGGGTCTTTTGTTGTTGTATTTTGTTGACTGGTTGTTTCTTTGTTTATGTTTTGTTTTGGTTTTGGGTTTTTTTTGGGGTTTGGTTTGTTTGGGTTTGTTTTGATGTTATCTTATGAGTTCAATTTCCTGGAGGACAGGGGTCATGTGTGTGGTTTGAATTAATAGATTAGGGTTTGAGTTAAAGGCCTCTGGAGTCAATGAAAAAAATCACCTTAGCTGGGATGGTTTTGCAATTAGACCTTGATGTACACACAACTGGAGCAGAAGAAACGTAAGAATGTTATATTTTACTGTGAGCATGCAGAATGTTGTTGCTTGGCTGCCACAGTAGCAGTTCCTCTGGTGTAGCTCCATCCAGGTATGGGGCCAGTCTGAAGGATCAATTAAACTGAGTGCAGTTTGAAATCTGAAACTTTCAAAGGTTGAAAAAGGATCTGGATGTTCTTTCTGATTGATTTTTGGGGCCTGACATCCCCAATCCTGCAGACATCTCTGTCTGCATTGGCTGTTGATGGTTCCTGCCTTCTTAAGTCCCTTTGGACTTAAGTCCCTTTGTAACCCTTTGGGTTACACTGAAAATTTCTAGAGTCAAAACGTAAATGAAAGTCCCATACCTGAGCAAGTAAAAGGATTGAATTCTCTGGGCACAGTGAGAGAACATGTGATAGTTTATATCATAAAAGTATGCATAGATTTGTTGTTTTGAATACCACATATTAAATGTATATAAAGGACCTTCAAAACTTCTGCCTTATCTTCTACATAAGAAAGTATAAAGATAAATTTGCTCTTTAAATTAGTTCATATTTGAGTTGGATAGCATTTTCAATAATAAAACTCAGTTTTGTAGTTCTGTATTATAAATTTGCAACTCTAGCTGCTTGTAAAAGAATTATTTATCCACTTTTAATGTGGTGTAGGTGACTCATGTTTTTAACCACTTCCTTTGAAAAAAAGTTTTCTGGACTTTAGTAATACAGTTTGAGATGGGATATGAAGTTTCTCAAAAAAAGAATTTTAATTTTTTTAAACAAACAATGTATGGCATATATAAAGATGTTAAAATATGTAGAGCCTGGTTTTTTTCGGTATTTGTGATGTGCTTGGCCTGCTGAGTCATGGTTCTGCTCCCCTGTTGAACCATTTAAATCGAAAATAAAAAGGAGTACATGAGAAATGCTTTAAAGTGATATGCAAAAGATTATTATGGTTTCAAAAATTTATTTGCCTTGGCAGGCAAATCATTGAAGTTTTAGGCAATGCATTGATTTGAGTATTTGTTAAAAGGAAATTCATATCAAGAAAAAATAGGCAGGAGGGGAAGGTAAGAAAGTATCCTCGGACCTGATCAAGATGAACAATTGCTTGCAAAAGCCTTTTTGTCCTGTAGTGGAAGAGCTCTCTCATCCTGGGGGAAGAGGCAGTGCTGTAACCCAGCAGCCTCAGCCCAGCCGTGATGCTGCTGCTCTCTGTTTTATTTGACATCTCTCTCTTTCTCCATTACACCTTTTAATTAAGAGAGCTTTACTAAGTATTATCACCACAACATGCTGGTTGCCCCCAAATAAAAGAAGCAGACCTCTGACCCTATGGATGAGTAATGCTGAAGTTAATGCCCTGAACATGCAGTTTCTGGAGATGTGTTTTTGAACTGCTGGCTGCAGGTCAGGGTCAGTGTGAGGAGGGCTTGGAAGACAACTGCTGGGTGTAGTTATCTAAACAATGCAATCTCTGTCCAGAAGGCTGCAAACCCATTCCAGAGAGGGACACTTATCAATGAAACACTCCCTTGTCATGCAATTCTTTTACATTTTATGGATTATTTTCTTAGAAGACTGATGTCTCCTTCATTTTACTGTAGAACCTTATCCTTGTAGCCTTCACCAAAGGCAGAATCTCAGAGAAGTGATGATGAGTAGCAAATGTCATCTATTTGATTAGCTTCTCACAATTTTACTTTTTCACTGCTACATATGACATAATAATAAAATATATAATCTGGGGAAAAAAAATCATTGTTTTGAGAGTATTTTAGAAGTACTGTTTTATTGGCAATACTTTTGGTAGTATTTATAGAGAACATGGGTATAGAGAACCACTATTGAAATTCTGTGAGAATTCACTTGTTCTTGGAATCTCCACTAAAATGTCTCAGCAAGAGCAACAAAACCACCACTCCATGAGAGTCAGTTGGGCAACATGTTGTGATAGACAACACCACCAGTAGAGACCAGTTTTATGTTACATTATTGAGCCTGAAGTCGATAGAACGGTACTAGATCGAGCCAACAATTGCATTCTGTTACTCTGCCAGAATCATTATAGTGACAACTGTAATTTAAGGACAGAAAATTTTGGGTACCCTTAGCTATTTCCACAGCTTTGTGGAGCTGATGCCAGCATAAACCACTGTAGGCTTAAGACTGGACTTCTCTTAGCCACATTTGTTCCTTTGCTAAATTAGGAAAAATTGGTCAGTGAAAACCTAGAGCTGCTGCTTAACTTGCTATTGCACAAAGAGTATAAAATAGTGCTCTAAGCATACTAGGATACTTTTTCTAAGCATAGACTATGATTTTTCTGGAAAAATATTTGTGTACATTAGCAAAAAATGAATTGCTGATTTCCCTGTTTTAATTAAGTATAACATCATTTTTTTGCAAATCAGTTACTACAAAGTACTATAATTATTGGTAATATATAATGTAGCACTGAACTTAAAGCTCAAGTGCCAATAAGAAAGTCGTCTGGTTTTCTAAGCAGGATAAGGTAGGCTGGTCTTGTGAGTAAGGCTAGAACAGGACTGAAACTCAGCTCTTTAGCATTCAAAGCCCTGAACGTGATATATAATCATGTTTAATTTTGCTTCTTTTGGCTCTTAAGATCCTAAACTTTCTGAGGAAATGGCTGTTTCTACTCCACCAGGTACAGCAAGGCCCATGATAATTTTCTAGATGCTACTGTTGGAGCTGAAGTCAAAAGCAAATACTAAAATTAGCCAAAAAGGAGTGATTGGCACAAGGAAAGTTGATGTCAGGTGACTTCGAGGCTTTGAAATTTTCCCCTGTGTTTTTCCTCAAGACTTCCTGTTTAGAGTCTGAACAGCGAGCTTCAGAAGGCACAGCAATGAAAATCTCAGTGACTTTTGAATACAGAGTCTATTTGGGTGTCTAGAATATTTGAAAAATGTTCCAATGTTTGTCAAAGCAGCTTCTGGGGAGGTTACAAAAGCAGGCCAACCATTTCACAACTGTGTAGGTGAATTTTATGGTGCTTTATTTATTTATCTATTTATTTATTTAAATTAGAAAACTTCAATGCCTTTTCCCCAACCTATCCCATGGATGCAAATTTGCCTCTTTGACACAGAAGAATTGAAATGTCTGACAGCAGCACAAAAAAGACAGAGGGAGATCATGTGGTAGCAGAAGTGGCTTTCATCTCTGAGGCAAGGGGATGCATTTAGTTAACTAAATTCCTTCAGGTCCCACTCAAAGTCTAAACGTCCATCAATGTGAACTCGGGGTGTGAAGGCTGTAAAGTGCTCCTTTTACATGCAGATCAAACATGCTCTTGTTCAGAGCAATCTGGACTTTTCTGCCTCTTTTCATTTCCCCCTAGACATAGATAAAGCATATTTGGTGTTACTGTTTTACTTTTTCTTCCTAATGATATTACTGGATCAACATACATATTTTTGTTTACTATGAAGAAAATGCAAATTTTGTCTCAAAGAAATGCTTTTTATTTTATAGTTTTGCAAGCTCACCAAAAAGATATATATGCTTGTGGATACATACCATAAATGCATGTAGAAAATGTGGGCGAAGTATTTACTGCTCATGTAGAAATGCTTCACATACCTCCTAGTAAAACAAAGGCATTTTTCAATTTGCTCTGTGACATGATATAGAAGTAGGAGTTCATGATAATGCAGAATCAAAAAAGGAACTACCTGATGTAGTGAAGAACGTGCTAGACTGTATATATTGAGGCAGAAACAATTTAGAGGGAGTAAAGGATTTGAAGCTCGATCATAAATATTACACCCATGTAGTGCATTGCCATCTTTTTGCAGTGTTACGTGTGTCTATTAATAATATATGATTGTGTGGAATTTACATTCTGGGGCTTCCTCCTGCAATAGCTGGAGTTCCTGAGTTCTGCTCACAGTGAGGGCAGTGCAGTGCTCATGTTAAGCATGTGTGAAGCTCCACTGCCTGCAGGGTTTGCTGTGTGTTGCTGTCACTCCCACTTGGGATTCCCAGGCTCTTTTCCCTGGGTTCTCCAGTGGCACTGTTTTTGACATGGTGTTCAGAGGAATGGAAATTTAATCTATTTGCAGTAAGTTATAGAGGTATTATTTCTTCTTTAATTATTCACCATAAATGGTGTTAGCTCAATTTGCTACTGGTTATATTTGTACTGTTTTGATTTCGGGCATTGAGGAGGCTTGACATTAAGTATTTGAGTAATTTCTCTGCAAAATAACTGCTTTCCTTTCAATGGATGTTTACAGTGCAGGAGGCTGAGAAGCTGTTCCCTTTAAGAGGATAATATTTTCCATCTACTGAGAATACTTTTCCCCAAATTTTTTTTAAGAAAGAAGTTTTGTGTTATTGCTGAGGTTTATGAGTTTTCTGGACACAAAGATCCTCGTCTTTAGAAAGAAATCTAAATGAGGCCTGAATCTGGGGTGCAATAATATTTCTGAGGCTTTAAACCATAGCCCTGCAACAAAAGTGAGGTTTCTACCAGGCCATGAAAGCTCAGAGCAGCCTCAGAGCTGAGTCATATAAGCCAATAGGATAAAGCCTTTAACCTGCTGAGCAGCATTAGGAGGTGTCTTATTAAGTAATCTTGTCTAAAGAGTGGTGAAGGACACTTAGGAGAAATGTTATCAGAGACACACATGGCAGAGGTGGCTACATGATCTCATAAATACTCTGAAAACCCTGAAGTGCTAAATTTCATTTAAATTTTCTTTCAGTGTCCTGTAGTGAAAACTCCTGTGTTAAAAATTCTGTAAAAGGAGCTAGGGAAAGAGCTGCTTTATTATGGAGAAGACTTAATCCACTTTTTTTTTTTTTAATCTCTTGCTATGAAAGATTAATTCTAGTATTGAAGTCCCTGTGCTGTAACAGAAGATTACTGTCAATGTAAAAAAAGAAAAGTTTAATTGGAAAAGACCAAATGCAATGGGTTAAATTTCAGTAATTTCAGTTAAATTTTATATTATGAAGGATTGGGGGGTAGACTGACTTAGATATTGTAAAGATTCATGCATGGTAGCTGGTAGAATGAAGTTTTAGAACTTTTTCATTTAGAAATGAAACCACTTTTCACTGAAAGCTGAAGAAAATAACTGGCTTTTGGGTAACACCATCAGCTCACCTGAGGAACAAAGAAGTAAACCAACAGTTTCAGAAGGAAAGATTGAAAGTTGCTCATTTGGAAGTATCAAAGGGAAACTCCACTGAGCTGTGTGCAATCTATGCTACAAAACTTGATACTTTATCTTTTCAGAGCCCCTTGTAGGACTGCTGTGGGTGGAAGCTCTCCATCAGAGCCGGGCAGGAGCTGTTTGTGCACCACAACCCTCATCATTAATCATTGTAATCTCTTGTGCTGGAAAGAGTGGTTACGAAAAGAATCTGTCCTTTATTTTATGTTCTTTTGACAATTGAGATCAAAAAGGTGAAGTCAGCTACACAGTAAAAAAAAATTCTCCCAGGCATCCAGGGACAGGGCACATGGGAATGGTCCAAAGCTGCACCAGGGGAGGTTTACACTTGACATTAAGGAAGCATTTCTTCACTGCCAGGGTGGTCAAACTCTGCAAAAGGTGTCCTGGAGAGGTGTGGTGAGTGCCCTAAGCCTGTCAGTATTTAAGAGGCATTTGGACAATGCTCTCACTAAAAGGCTCTATCTTGGTCAACCCTGGACTGGTCAGGAAACTGGACAGAGGGTTGTTGTAGGTCTCTTCCAACTAAAACAGTCTATTCTGGTCTTCTCAAAACAGTGAATATGGATAAGCCAGAAAGGTGTGGCCTTCTCTGTGTGCAGCTTCACTCAGCTTATTCCTAGAACTGTGCCTGAGGCTTCAAGGGCTTCATGCAGCAGCCTGTCAACATTGTGGGTATCCCTGTAGGAATGAGGAATTTCCCAGCAATAATGCTACCTGGGAGTGTGCTTGCTGTTGGTGAACTGTTGCCCCATCTTTCCTACAATAATTTTCTGCTCCACTAAGTGTTTCTGAATTGCATCACAGCAGGTGTTTATTTCCTGCCCTGGTGTTGGAATGTCTCAGGGTGTTGCTGCTGAGATGTGGGTAGCTATTACTGCCCCCCCCGAGAGCTCCTCAGAGCTGTTCCTCCCATTGCTGGGGACAACTGCTGTGTTAGGCAGCACTTACTCTGTCCAAGCAGAACATTCAGGCTGCATCCAAAAATCCAGAACAGAGGGGTGTGGAACAGTTAAAAAATCTGACTAAATCTACTTGATCAGCATTACTGTTTTTATAAATAGATGCAATTATGCTTTTATAATTTCTTGTCTGTATACTGGTCTTGTCAGTGGCCAGATTGCTGGTCCTGATTAGGAAGCATCTCTTCGTGCTAAAGTTGTTAAATTTGCAAATGATTAGAGGGAATGTCTTTGGGAAGTGTACAGCCTTGTGTTTCACAAATTACAGACTATATATGGCAGCAACTGGCAATGGATTCAGAACTTTAATAAATCCAAGCCACACAAAACTTGCAATTAATAAGAGCTGCTCTCATGAGATACCATTACACTGCTTCCTTCAAAATACGGCGCTTATCCCAACATGAAAGTCGTGTGTTTACTGCACCTTCATTGAAACTGTTCCCAAGTGGGTTTAGCAGAGTCTTGCAGCTAATTGTAAAGGCATTCAGCCTGATTCTCCTCTGGCTATGTCACAATAAAACCCAGGATCAACTCCAGCTAAAGTAAAGGAAATACACAAGTAAAAATTTTTGTGAAGAAAGAGGAAATGCAAGTATTGACATATACCTTGTCTGGGGTAGCACTCAGACTGTAGCTAAATAAAGAACCACTGCCTTGGATATACAGCCCACATCAGAGGATGTGATTGACTGGCTTTGGCTGGATCATATGCAGCTGAGAACAGAGAAATGCTAAAAACTCTTACACAGAAAAATTAAAAGCAAACAAGAATGCTTAGGCATATGTGTTATATCAAAACGTAGTTAAAAAATGGGTTGTGTTTTCTCAATTAAGCCAAAGCTAAACAGTTTGTGTGATACTACTTTCAGATAGGAAAAATACCATTTCTGCTGGGCACAATAAAATTTAGATGAATGAAAGAGTTGATTTAAGTGATCCTTTGTCTTAAATATGTGCATAAACTAAGGCATGATGAAGTCTTTTGGCAATTCCTTCTAGCCATGAAAATGTTTCTCTGGGTTGCTTTCTGGAGGGAGGTCAGAAAACAGTTATTTCACAGGAATCAGGATTTCATATTGGACCACACAGTAAACCAGGAGTTATACAAAAACAAATCCAACATGCAGCCTATTTTGTGTTTCCATATAAAAACATCAGACTTTTGTTTGTCCCTCAGATGGGGGAGGTGTCAACTGGACATTTTGCTGCTGGGTAGAACCTTGTCCACTGGACACTGAATGTGCATTCTGCATAAACCCTTCCCATGACCCAGTCACATTTTAGATGTAAAAAGAATGATGATCAGAGATGTTTTTGGCCCACATTTCTGAGGGTTTGTATAGATGGTGTCTTGCTATGGTTACTATGTTTTGGCTTCCTGGGGGTATAATAAGAGAGTATATCCAAAGAGATCTAGATAATGCTGCCACTGAGGTTCATTTTCTGCTGGGGAAAAAGAGGACCTGTATCTGTGCAATGGCTAAAGTGACTTCATTCCCCTAGTGGATTTCTTTCCTTTTTTTTTTTTTTTTTTTTTTTTAAATTCCTGTTGGTTTGGATATACAAGCCAAACTAAAAAAGAGAAAAGTGATTTTGAACCCCGGCATGGAGGAGAAGAGCAAAGAACATGTTATGAATGAGCAAAAATAAATGGTGTTGGTAAAAACATTTTCATGCCTGCTTCCTCACATCCCTAAATATGTTTTTGTACAATATGTTAAAATGTGGGATTGGACAGTGCTGTTTTCCAGGCTCTATAGTCTCATATTGCCAGTAAAAAAAAAAAATCAAAACAAGCAAAAATCCTGTTAGGTTTAGTTTTTTTGTAAATATCATTTGTGATGTGGAAATTCAGGCTTGTTGCATTTTTTCTTCATTCTATGAGGGAGAATTAGAGGCTCAGGTATTCTCCAGTCTCATGATTTGCAAAGGTTATTGAAACGAAGATGACACTTCACTGCATGCATAATTCAGAAATGTCTTTGATACAACTTCCTTCTCCATGGATCACTCGCAGTTTTGTCTGGTTTAATCATTATTCACTGAACAGTTCTCCTTCAGAATCTGTAGCTCAGCTTTGAACATTTTTCGGGTTTGCCATTTCTGAGATTCAAGTTCTTTTGGTTGCACACCCCACAGACAGTGAGACTCTCCTTTTGGGCAGCATTGTGGTAATGTTTCAAGAACCATATCTGGGGCAAAAATCCTACTTTTATACATAAAAATTTAATATATTTGGAAGTGTTGTTGAGCATTGATTAATCATAATAATTCTGTTGCTGCTGGGAAAACTTCTTTGCTGCAAGGGCCAAGGAGAGTGAGCAAATGAGTGTGTTCAGAATGGGAATAAATAAATAGGAAAAGTTTTTTTCAGCACTTGACCAGATTTTATTGGTGGCAAGTCTCTTACTAAAAAATTGGCATATTTTCTGGGACTGCTTGGTTACTTAAAAAACCCCCCTAACATTCAAAGTAGCTGGAACTCTTAATCACATTCTTAAATTATTTTACTTAAAAAACCCAACAGGAAACCAAGCATAGAACTTCTGGTTTTGGGGCTGTGTTTTACAGAGGATGACATAGGATGTCATACCTTAATCAAGGAGTGACATATGGTTCCCTACTATTTAATTACCTGAGTCTTTGCAGAATTTACGTTTGTCTGTGTGAGTCCAATTTCAGGTTCATCCTTCCTTTATGGCAGAAAGACAAAGACTTTGGCCTCTTATCTTGTTGGTGAGTTCAGAGTCATGTTAATGTTTTAATCCTGTGTTTTCTAAGTTAATTTCACAAAAAAATTTCTTGGAACTGGTATTTTTAATATTCTGAATAATTTTTGCTTTTATTTATTGCTTTTTTCCAAAGTTACATGAAAACATTTTACATTTTTAGTTTCAACAAACACAAAATGAAATTAAATATATCTCTGCATTGAGTTCTGATGCTGCATTTGCTCCATATTCTACTCCTCTGACTTGAGCTGACTAACAAGTCCTTGCCTTTTAGCCAGAGCTTTCCTGATAGATGACCAGCATCCACTCTCCCTGCCCTTGTCTCTAGCTAGCCTGCAGTGTGAGTATGTGTCTGACTTGCCAAACACACATAAATCATGTCTTAAGGCCATCTTTATTACTTGCTCCTGCTTCCTTAGGAAGTGTATCATCAATCAGTGTTTGTGAGCCCATGTCCCTGTCATCCTGGGGACTGCTGTTAGTGCTGGAGGCAGAGAACGAGGGCCCTGCACTTGGAAAGGCAAAGGGTAAAGCCAGGAAGGAGAACTGGTACCGATTCTGCTGATGGAGTGGAAAGAAACTTAAGCAAGTAGCAGGAGTGTTGCCAGATCAATGATGTCCTTGCAGTTTTTCCACTCTCTATCTGCGAGAGATATTGTAGTTGAAATCAGCCCGAGGCGGAGTGACAGTGGTGCTGAGGAAGCAGCTGTGCTAATGGGCACTGTGCATTGCTGTGCTCTATCCCTGCTGAGCTCGCTGGCTAATTCCTGAGTCCTGTGCAGTTCCTGGGAGAGCACTGCTTTACTCCTGGAGAGGCTGTTTTAACCTCGGGCAGGTGATAACCAGAGAGGGAATGTCAGGTGTGCAGTTACTTGTTAAATTGCCCAAGGGCCCGTGAGAAATTCTTTTCTCCTGTTGGGTCTGGGCAATGTGGGGAAGCATCCTTTTTGCAGAGGTGCCTGGCAGGACAAGTCTCGGTCCTAGAGGGCAGAGCACAGGCGGGAGTGGTGACTGGCTGTGTCTCGCTCTGTGTTTGCTCTCCATCTCCCCAAATAGGTTCATTGAAACATGGGAAGCACTGTGTGCCTTTTGGAAATGTTCTTGTGTGGATAGAGCTGCAGAGAATTCCTCTCAATCTTTTCTTGTATCACCTCTGGCTGTGTTCTGTCAGATATTAGTAAGTCTACAGAAATTTGGTTTTAGTCCATGTTATGATAAGAGATAGTAAAAGAAAATTCATATGGGAAGAAATATAGGAGAATTTGAGGTATTTTCTCTGAATCATTTTTCATTTACTCCTCCTTGCACTGATGCTAACTAGCACCTTGTTGGTAATTATTTATAAGGCATAAAATCAATGTGGAATACTGGAACAGTTTTCAATTATTATTTTATTTAACTTCCAGTGAATTTATTATCTCATCTCTGTTTTCTGTTCAGTTACCACGAATTGTTTGTTAAACCCTGATTGCAATTCTTTTTGCAAAGCAAGAAGTATTACTATTACATCTCTATTGCATGAATACTTGGGGATATTCAGAACAATTACCTTTGGCTAGGAGAAGCACCAAAAGGTTCGGAAAATCTTGGTTGAGATTCTTGTGCCCAAATGAATTCTTACACTGTTGAAAAATCTTGTTTTGAAGTTACAGAGCTAGGTAGAGAAATCTGAGATCTTTCTTTTAGGTCTTGTTCCCAATCAGGAAGTATATACAATATTTTCAAGGTATTTTGATACTTGTCTTGATGATCCTTGCCAGACCCCAAAAGTGTATGAAAATGAATAAAAAAATAAACTGTGTTAATTGGACAAATGACAGTTTTCCCAAGCCTTAAATGAGATTTGAAAAGAGTTCATTTTATTTCTAGGGTTTCTCTTCTCTGTTTTTTTGCCTCCCTTCCATTTCTAAAATTTATATTCAGAGATGGTTTTAGCTTTTTTATCATAGATAACAGGGTCATGTTGATTCAGTTGCTGTGTATTTTGATGGATGAATTCTTTAGTGTTCAAAATGATTGAGGCCATCTCTTAAGTGTCAAAAAAGGTACTTCTGGAGGCAGCACTTAAAGCTGTACTGAGAGTGATGAGTAATGGGCATAAGATTATTTGAGTAATGACTTCTTGCTTCCTGACCCACCAGCATCCACATTTTAGGCATGAGAAGAGGTGTCTGAAGTCTCAATATAAGAGAGTCTTTTGGCTGACATTCCCTTAAAGCTTATTCTGCTTTGAGTGCATTTTTCTGACTACATTCAACATGGAAAGAGAAACTCAGTAAGGTCTGATGTCGCATCTTATTTAGTGTCAGTTCAGAAACTTAGAGAAGGAGTTCCATACATGCAGAGGTTTTAATGTGTAGTTCCTACCAATAATAAAACAACTAAGGTAAAAAAAAGATATGGAGCATGACTGTCAAACAAAAGGTGAAAATCCTCACTTTTGCATAAACTATGCTGGGAAGTTAGTAGTATCTTACTTGTTTTTGAAATTGCCATGAAGTATTTATTGCTAACTAAGATGGGTTCATTTTGGGGTCCATTAATTTTAGCCAATAAAAATTTGGCTCAGGAGAAGATGAAGGAAATAGCTTGGAAAAAATAGAAGCTATGAGCAATCTGTCACTTTTTCTTACATATTAGCTGTGCATATTCTGCATAGGAAAGTTGAAACTAAGGAACATTTTGCTTTAGTAGGGTGAAAATCTTATCTTTAGCACTTAGATTAATTGTTCTTTGTAAAATAATACAATATGTGTTCTAACACATTTAAGGGAAATTGTTTAAAGCTATTAACATGATTCGGTAATCCAGAATTAAATATTACTGAAACTATGTCAAGGACTCTGGATTATTATTTTTCATTACATAGAGAGAGGTTTTTGCCAGCAGAAAGGGACTTTATCTTCCTACCAGACTATCACACTGGCAATTGGAACTCAGAAACATCACATGAGAATACTACTAAAAGCTCAGTTTTAGCATCAGAATTAAAGAAAGTTTATGTGGACAGATATGCTGAAAGACCTCTCCATTCTGGCTGTGCCAAGTAAAATCAAGAGTGCAGTTTATCCTAAAATGGTTTTAAAGTTTTCCAATCTGTCCCAACCTTAAAGCATAATTCTTCAAAGAAATATAATTAAAGCATGTGCACAATCTTTGTGAAGGAAAACTTAAACATAGTTTAAATGATTCCATTTCTTAACAGACTCCTGTAAAAAAAGTATCTGCCTTTTTTTAGAAATGAAAACTTATTCTTGAAATAGAGTTAATCTTGGTTTTTTGTTTGTTTGTTTTTAATATAAATGATATTTTGATCAGATTTACTTACTTTAAGAGGTATAAAGGCAAGTGCTGACCTGCTCTGTGTCATGGAACTGCCACTGAAGTTGGCCACTCATTTTCAGCAGCTGAGCATCTTGATCTGTGTCCTAACCTTAAATATTTGGTTTCAATGAGGTAGACTTAAATATGGCAACCTTTGGAAGGAGAATGGAGATCGGTGGTGTCTTTTGACTTTTGTTGGTCTTTCTATTGTTGAGGGTGTTGTCATTTTCATCCCTTCTTCAGTCACAATGCTTTGACTCTCAGCAATGGGACCTTCCACAATCAAGTTGTGTGCTGGGTTGCAGTAGGTGTGTTGTTAACTCACCTGCTGCCTGAGGTATCCACAAGCTTTTTCTCCAACACTCAGCAAGGCAGTTTTGGAAGAAGGGAGCTATTCAGCTTAGAACTGTGCCCTGATTGCAATTTCCATTTTTAACCTCCCCCTTTTTCAAAATCCCTTATCAAAGTTGTTTAGTCTCTTTCCAGATTTGTCCCTGAGCCTGTAAGCCCTTAAGCACCTGAGTATTTTGTTCATACCAGTGGCACTGCTGACTTGGAGCACCAGGACGGCAGTGGGAGTGCTCAGGGAGCAAGAAAGGGCCACATGTTTAGCTGCTGGCAGGCTGCAAAATCATGGAGTCAGAGCTCACTCTGCATGTTCTAGAAGACACAGATTATAAGCATGGGAAGTTCTTTTGGTACCTCCAGGTAGGACTGGACGTGCAGTTAGAGAGGGCTTACGTTCTGGTCTTACAAAAGCAGTTTCCACCTTCAGGTACTTTTCAAAATCAGACAAAAGTTCTTTATAGCACTCAAAATGTTAGAAAGAGCAGGGAAGGGCCAGGCTGAGTAAAGCCAAGGGACAGAGTGTATGTGTGTGACTGTGTGCAAAGGTGATGAACTGCAGATGTTTAGACCCCCATATCAGGGCAGTATTGCAGCTACCTTCATTCCTCTGAACCAACCAGAGGTTATATCCTTCTTTCTCTTTTTCTCTCATCCCAAAACTTAATTTTTGCTCACTGCCTAGTTCCACACTTAGATTGAAGGACTATGTTTTTGTGTCCTATTTAGTATGGACTCTGTTTTCTGATAGTTGGGAATATTGTGATAGAGTTGTTTTGGGGTTTTTTTGGTTTTTTTTTTTTTTTTTTCACTTTCTTTGCTAGACATTGTGCAAAGGAAGTGTCACCTTTCTTCCTGTTAACAGTAATTGAAGAAACTCCTTAAGCCAGCAGAAAATGATAGAATCCATTGCACACAGGATGTCAGGAAAGCTTGCATGTGCTAGCACAGGAGAAACAGCTCGGAAGGAGAGAGTTGCATGTGAGAAACAAATGGTGAAACCAATAATATAACTAATTATAAATTAGCTGATTTGGAGGAAAACTAAGCACGACTCACATTGACTCAACTTTTAGTCAGAAGGTGAGAAGTGTTTAAGTTGCTGTGTTTTAACAAGGTGATACCAAGAGGTTAGGCTAAACAGTTCTTCTTCCCATGTGCCCTTAGCCAACTCCCAGTTGTGAAACAAGCTATGGTAGATTAAATGATTATAAGATGTACTCTTAAAAGTTATTTTTCTTTGTAAAGATTTTGTGTTAAGAGTCCACTTGGCTCACTGGTATGACTCAGATGTGGATGGTAATGTTAAACTAGGGAGACTCCACTGATTTCAGTTGTGTCTGTGCCCAAGTCTTCTGTGATGTTGTGGAAAATGAGCACGTGGAAATATGATCACATGGAAATACAGGAAGATCAGATGTAGTTTCTAGGTTTAGTTTGAACTTTGATATACTTTGCAAGAAATTTAGGTGAAATTCATAATTGGCACCTTTTATTTTAGTCTTACTATGGATTGTAATCACAGAGTTACCACATATCTCTTTCTTTATTCCATCAACACTGATCTAAGATGTCTTCTGGCTTTAATATGTGTTAGAAATACATTTTATTGATTACATTGTAGAAGTGTTTGTATTTTATGTATGCCACAAATTGCCCTGGACTTCTTTTGCTCATCTATTTTTGTTGGTTCCTTCCTCCCGCTGTACCATGAAATCATCTATTCAGGATGTTTACACTTCTTCTGTGCATTGTAATGATGGCCATTCCTTGATGGTGTTGAAAGGGTTCCCTTGGTGCTGCACTTGTCTCACAAGACCTGATAGAAGACTCCTTGCTGCTTTTGCAGAGGAATTTCCCACAGAGCTCCCAGTGGGCTCAGAATCAGATACAAACAAATGGGTGAAACTCCACAAATAGGAAAATAGTTCTGCATGTCTGTGAAGGCAGCCTGGCCCTAAGAGGTAATGTGAATGATAATCTCCAGTGTTTTGTAAAGTGATATTTGTCAGGGTTTTTTTCATCTAAAATTTCTGAATTTTAGATCAGTCTCATCAATTGTCTGAGAGAGGTCAGCAGTTCTACTGCACCAGTGCTAAAAACAGTTCTGGACTACTAAGATTTTTTTTTTGGGCACATCTCCGTCCTTAAATGAGGAGACCAATTTGTCTAGGACTGTGCAAACTCCTCACCATACTGGGCAGTGCTACTCTAGTGGAAACGCTTTTCGGGTTGAATTTTTAATATGTTTTCTTAAAATTGTTTCAGTTACCACTGGGATAAAATAATCTAATTGTTTTCCTGTATGATAGTTGCAGTTCTGCGGCTGCTTTCCCCCATAACATTTTCTGACTTACAACTTGTGTTTCATGTTCTCTTTTAGATGTGTATGTGATTTTTGTAAAAGTCAATTTATTGTCTGTATTGCACCTTCTTTTCTGCAATCAATTCTAAAGCGTACAACGCTACAAGAACATATTTTAAATCAGTGATCGAGTTAAAAAGTATTTGTCTCTTTCGGTTTTGAAACATAACTGATTGCTTGAAAATATCTGAATTCTACATAAAGCATGTCCTAAATCTGTGAGTAAAGGCAATTTTCATTTGCAAAGCCTCCCACTTACTTCATACATTACTCTCACAAAATTGCAGTTAACATTTTTTTTTTTTTTCTTCTGGAGGGAAAAATTAAGATTTGCAATATGAAAACATATTTTTTTTTCCTATTGCAAGGAAGGCTTTCCACTGTGCCCAGCAGTGGTATTGCTGTCTCACTGATTCCTAAAGTTCATCAGAGTGTAGCAGGCTGTGAGCAGCAGAGATGAGGAGTGGAAGGTGCTGTGCTCAGAGTGCTGGCAGTTTAGCCCAGGGTGTTGTTGCACCATCAGCCAAAGACACTTGTGCACCTCTTCCCCTTGTGTTGAAAGCCCTGCACTTGAAACCCTTGGGTGTGGGAGATGGGCAGCTCCACTAGCACAGAACTGTGAGAGCAGCATCCTGCTGAGCCTGGACTAACAAAACCCACACAAAGTCCGGACAGCATCTGTTCAGGCCTAGTGACATTCCAGCATGGTTTCACTCCTTTGGAGTAGAGGCAACTCAAGCCACTTGTGGCAGAGCTGACCACACATTCCCAGAGGTCAGGGGGAGAAAAATGCCCATTTCTGTTTCTGACAGCCCTGGCAAACCAGGTCGCCTTGCATCAGTGTGGGAACCCAGCAAGACTTCAATTTAGTTTCCTGTTTTAGGCAGTGGGAAATGCATGCATTTGTGGATGAATGGGAAATGAAAGGGAGTAAAAAATTAATTCTTTCAAACTCAGTTTTTGCTAATAAATATGCAAGTTTGTTGCTATGCTGAAGCTGCAGGGGAAGATTGACTTAAAATTTGCAGATAGGGTTCACATTTTCTTTAAAGTGAGATTCCAATTCCCCATGTCAAGGTTATCTTCATGATAGCCTTTGAAAGAGTCAGACCACTTACTAATGGATGGATGTTCACAAGTTTGACAGTCTCTGCATTGATCCTACTCTTGCATGAAAATGGCTTCATCAAGCCTATAATTAGAAATGAAATAGTCTTAAATGGTTTCCACACAGCTTGACTTTCAAAGAGGTTCCAGTTTCACATAACTTCGTATAAACAGAGAATCAGAAGATATAACCAGATACCACAGTTCCTGCTTACTAATTGCCATAAAGCAGAGCCATCTGCTTTATACAAAGTCTAGGTCAGATATTCCTTCTAAACTGTGACCTTTGGGGCTCCATGGAACTTGTTCTTGATTAAATAAAACCTTCTTAGGAAGTTATTGGGAAACTTGGTGCAGGTTCAGTCTGAGCAGAGAATGTAACTGATTGGATTTCTATATAATCTTAAGCAGACAGTTCTGAGTCAGTCTATCTTTTGAACTTTTTTTTTTCTTAACCACATTAATCTTTCATAAAAATTCAAATTACAAGTGAATTATTTCAGTTTTTAAAGTGATTCCTCATAAAAGTTAAATTAGATGACAAACGAATGATTTAGACATAAATTCATGACAGTTAAAGTGAAGTTTCATCTGTCTAAACCAAGCTGAGAACCTGGGCTGGGGAAGTGAGGGGCATCCTCCACAAGCCTGACCTTGTTTGGAGGGCATGAGCACAGCACAGAGAAAAACAGAGATGATTGCAGCTCAACAAATACAGTAGAATACTTGTAATTCCTCACATCTATTTCATTATGGCCAAAGCTCATATCACGGATGCCTTCAAACGTGTATCTTTTCCATCATATTCTTTATTTAAATATTTTATTCATTATATGAAAATAGTTTCTGTGATTAAATAATCGGTTCTTTTGCTCTAGTTTTCTTTTGACATTGGTGACTATTATTTTTGGCTGTCTATATTTGGCCAAGCAATTGCCAATTATTCACTGCCAGATTCAAAATAGGAGTGCTACTGCCAAAGCAAATAATACATTATTCTGCAGTTACACAGATCTTTCCAGCTGAGGATCACAACATATTTTGTAACCACTAATGAATTTAGCCACTTACCACCCACCAAACATTCGCATTCATGCCTTACGGATGAGAAGATAAGGGATGGAGTGCAGCAGGATGTGATCTGCCCTTTCCAGGGGCTGAAGTAAGTTAGCACTGGGGGAAGGCACCAGAATGCAGCACACAGTAGAAATGGATTTCTCCTTCTGAATTGAGAGAGCATGGTCTGGAAATCCAGACAATTCCACAAAGGCTGGGGCTGCTCTGCCTGGTCCATGATGTCCTGTTGCTACAGGAGACATAGAAAAGCTGGATTGTAACTTCTTTGTCACAGGAAATGTATTCATACACAGGGTGTTGCATGAATGAAATGGATTAATGTTTTGAGAGTAAGTGTATTCTGAACCATGGTAGCTCCCAGTTTTGTGAGAGATGCAGGGAGGAACTCAGTCGTGGCAGAAGACCCAATTATCTTGACTGATGAAACTTCATCATGGTCCTCCTCCTTCTCTGAACTACTGTAGTGGTCAGATGTCCTCATGCTGGCTGTGGTCTGCAGAACCACTCCGCATTCTTAGGAAAATGTTGTGCAATGCTTCAGTGAAGGAGAGTTCCTTACTGAACTAGGTGACCCCTCATGTCTAAGGACTACTGAATGCTGAATTTGACCCATCTCTGTAAATGCCCCTCCAGCATCAGCATTGTGACCCTGAACATTTTCACACCTTTGAATATCCTTTTTAGGACTGTGCTGGCACAGCAGCCAAGCTCTTCACTCCACATTTCTGATCAGGTAATGGTCTCTGCTTTCCCAGCTGCAGTGTGTGATGGGTGCCCTACAAGTACTGAAGGGGATAATGGTATTTAGGAAAGTGTTACTGTGGTTCTAGGTTTTGGTACTCATTTGTAGCCCAGCCTAAAGATGTGATGAGAGTCTACCTTTCTTTGCTCTCAGTCACTGCAGGGGCTGATATTGCTGATGATAAAATGGTCTTCTCTCGGCTGCTAAATGGAAAGTTCCTCATTGCTGCACATTTTTCAAATTGCCAGAGAGACTGTTTTTGCTGTGGGAATCACCTCACATGCACCTGATCAATTTATGTAAAGCACTGAATAGCTTAAGAGGCCATTAAGTGCAGAATTTTGCTGGATTGGACTGTCTGTGTGATTTTATTAAAGAAAGAGGCATCTGAAATTTGATATCTAATATATTCTGTGAGCAGAGCAGCAGTTCAGGGCAAACAGAGGCTGTTTTCCTTGAAATTCAAAGTGCAGTAGCTCAGAGACAACCATCTGTATGCATTTAGGGAACATGAAATTACCTGAATGCCTGGTAATGTTTTTGTAATTATCTCAGAAAAGAATTATGATATATCACAGATAATTCTCTAGCTCTTTCATTCCTACTTTGATAAAATGTACTAGAAATTTGTTATTTATTTTATTCCTTGCTGGGATTAAAAAATCCCAGAAAGAAACAAATAAAATAGCATTCTTTGAAAGATCTGATTGGAAAGTGTGTGTGTTTTAAAGATTGCACATTTTCAAGACAAACAAGGGAGGGCTGAAATTTACTACAACAGCTTCACTGAAAATTATTCCATCACTCAGATCAAAAGCAGACAAAAATCACAGAAACATTTGGAAGAGGCAGCAGTGCCAGAGCATGATTTTAGCTATTTTGGGAAAGCAGCTGCTTCTCTCTGACATGGACTCAAAACGTAGGATATTCTGTAAGGTGGATCAGCTCATTCAGATCATTCCCTACAGTGACTCTGTCATGGGAACATTGACTAACATTGTTTTTTTTTGGGAGAAGAATTTATTTTGAGCTAAAGACAAATCTCTTTCCTAGGCAGTTACACAATTGCTAAATAGCAGTTGACTTTAACCCCTGAATGCTTATTTCCAAATACTCAGTATAGAATGGCAAGAATAACGTAGGGAGGAACATGACTTTAATTTAATATTGATACGTTGATTTTGTGTAACTTAAGAGATGCAGAAGACTAAATTGGCAGTGCAAACCAATGCTGAACAGTCACTGCTACTTAAAAAAGCTCCCTTTAGTTACAGAGAAGAGACAAAGCTGAACAAAATGTCGCTGGATTAGTATCTGCAAATTCCAGAAATGGGAAAACTGGATAAGCCCTGGTTATTGGGCATTCTTAATTCCTTTTGGCTTAATGGTTGTTCTGGCAACTGCAAATGACAGGGATGATCTTCCCCCATCCCCCCTGGATCTCAGTGTCATAGGAATCACAGCTGGTTTCAGCACAGACCCCTGCATTAGAACTTTCTGTGCTTGACATGCTGTATTTGGCAGCGTGAGAGTAATATGCTTGCTTTATTTGATTTTTGCATATGATTGATTGCTTTTAATACAATTTATTTTCTTTCTTGTGGTTTAGCTGTAGTTCTTGCTGATGGCAGCAATATCAATCTGTACCTCTTGTCATCTATGGCTGGTTTCTATAATTTTTAAAATAATTTTTGAATGAACGCAGATTGCTGCATCTTGTTTAGGTTGGATGGTATATCAATTTTTGATTTCTAGCAGCACTGGAGAATATGATAAAATATTGTAACTGGTTCAGGGTACAGTTGCAGACAGAAGGCTTCAGAGTCTTTATGGTCTACTCTGTGTTTTATGATGTGACAGGACAATCTTGGAAAGATTTCTGGCATTTTGTTTTATAATATTTTTCCAGTGGCAGGTGTTAAGTATTTTTCTCTAATAGAAAAGTTCTACCTTCATACCCCTTTTCCTTGTTTCTTCTTGGCCCCTCTTCCCCATTTCTCTTAAGAATCAGGGTCACTGGTCCCCAGTATAATTCTGACCGCAAGATTCCTACCCATAATGGCAGGAATCTCAGTGCATGCATTAGTGTTTCAAACAGTCTGATTTCTTACTTTTTTTGGCAATATTTGACTTCCTGTCTAGCCAGAATAGCAGCTTTTTTTCTGGTGGTGTTCTTGAAGAGCCCAAAGATATTGTCCTGGATGGCTTTGTGGTTGCATTGGTTGGACCCTGGGCAGGAGCTGAATTTCTGCACCTCGGAAATTCTTCACATCAGTGCATGGTGGGTGCTGCAGGGCACTCACCCACAGGAGGTACCAGGAAACAGAGCTCTGAACCCGCTGACCAAGCTGAACAGGGCAAGAGAATTCTCCCCTGAATATGGAGGGGTCATTGTAGAAGTATTCAAAACTTGGTGAAATAAGTATGAAAGGTATTTTCTGTAGAACAAAATAGGATAAATAAGAGGCTAAGTGGAACTGTGGAGGTTGAGCTGTAGCTCTGGCTTCTTCAAAAGTTGCATTACCATAATAATATGTCTATATATCTTTGCCTGGCATTGGAAGAAGGAAGAAAAAGATGTTTCTTGAACTGAATCAAAACTCTGTCTTTAAACACTGTGATTTTTGATGTAAAGGATTAAAGTCCAAGCTGCAGAGCTTCTTTCATTGTCAAGTTCTCACTCCTCTGTTCTGGTCTAGATCTTGGAGCCTGGTATTCAATGGAGAATTCTGTAGTTGAACTTCGGGATCTTATTTTCTTTAATAACTCCAGCATTTTTGACATCATAGGGCTTTTCACATAGCTCCTTATTTGAGTTTTAATAGATCAAAAATATCTTGGATATTTTGTTTGCTCTAAATTCCCAGATGTTCCCACTGCAGGTTGAAAACAGAGTTACATGACAGCAATGCTGATTTCTTTAACCTGGCTCTCTGCTCTTCCAAATGAATACTGGCTGCATGTTGGGCACACAAGTGGGGTAATCAGTTAATTAAAAGCAATGCTGGTAAGGTGGTGGTGCAAATGAGCAAATAATTTCTGCTTCACTGAAAAGGGATGCTGTCTTGAGTATTTCTGAAGAGAGGAAAGAAGGAGGGGAGTCCTCTAAGCAACCTGTAAGCCTTGGAGTAGAAACCCCGCAGCAGTGCGGAACGCACAGAGCCAGGCTGATTGGAGCAGTGAATTCAATATCCTGTTTTGCATATGTGTATTCTATACCTTTAACTGATTCCAACAGGGATTCAGGAAATCATTATTTAACTTAGCAGAGATGCCACATATGTTACTCTATGGCAGATGATAAGAGAAATAAAAAATCTTATGGTCCTGTTTTATCACTGAATCCCAGTGAAATTAAGGCACTTATTTAAGATCTGTAAATGGATACCATTAACAAAGCACAGAGAACTATTACCTGTCTGTAATCTCTCAAGAACTTTTGTTTGACTTCAAAATTTGTCTGTTACCTCTGTGCCAACTCTCCTACCTGTGAAATGCTGCTGCTGGTGCTGTGTAAATGGCTCCTAAGGAGAATTTTTGCTAATAGGTGTTGGAGTCTTTTTGGATGTTCATGCTATAGCTTTATTTGTTCTAATTATATCTGACATTTCACAAGCTGCACATTCGTTATTTGATGGGCAAAACATCAAAAATAATTAGGCCGAATGATCATACAAAGCCCAATAGAAAGCTTTTTCAGGGCATGTTAGCTGGTTTTTATTAATAATTATCCTCATTAAACTTTACCAAACTGTCAGCTCATTGCTTGCTCATTGTTATGGAACTCCTAAACTCAGGTGAGGATTTGAATTTCCCTGTGAGACGAACAATGTTTATATTTGAAAAAAAATTTTATTTGTTCCAATCCAACTCACCTCTTTCTTCCAACCCCTTTGTTTCTGACAGGAAATAGCTTTAGATTTTCCACGGTGCCAGGAGAGGTCACTCTTTCTCCTTTGTCCTGCCTGGTTCAGGCTCTTGTACCGTAAGGGATCCTCTTTCCTTCTCGAGTGAATTGGCACACTCCTTGAGCTACTGTTTGGATGTTGTCTGACACACACCAAGAGCACTGGAAGGATTAGTACCGTTTGTCTGATATCTATATGGAAAACTCTTAAAGAATTTTGTGGCAAATGAGATTGTATCTCCAGGTTTACATCAACCATCTGGTGTAATTCTAACAAAAGCCCAGAATTCTCCTTAGTTTTGTTGTAGAATTGTAAATGGAAGCTTTGAAAAGCAGAAACCAGAGAATATACCACTTAATTGAAGGGAATGTTGATAAACATCAGTGTTTAAAATTCATGTATGAGTTATAGTCTTCTGTGGTGTCCAACACAGGAATAATAATACATCACAGTAGAAATTGGTAAGAACTGTTCAACCAACTTCAATTTGAACAAACCCAAGCCAAATCCAAGTCCTCTACAATATCTTGTTTCCAAATTTGTGAGGGAAAAGTACTCATGGCAGAGATTTCACTATAGCAAGAGTAGAAAATCCTCACAATATAATTAACAGTCTGAGCAGGCATAAAAAGGAAAATATATTGATAATTTCTGTTTCAAACATTTCTTTTATCCCTACAGAAAATAAAATTCAATGGCTTGGATGAAATAATATAACCAGTCCCTCATACCCCAATTCAAACCTAATGTGAACCAACATCTGGCATTCCAAAAAAGTGTTCCATTTCCTTGCCCTTTATTTTTTGTTCCTATTTTTGCACTTCTACATCCTCAGTGATACAGAAGCAGGGGAAAAGCACCAACAACCTTGAATCAGACCACTATAGAACTGGCTAGTGACACAGGATTGCATGATTTCTGCTGGGCTGGCAATGCCCCCAAAGCAGACCGTCTTTTGAGGTTACTGGTTTAGTTTTGCAGATTCAGGAGTTGAGAACTGCATCCAAATAGCGGAGTTCTTATTGGCACTCAGCAGCATTTATGAGATGTGACTCTCCTCTTCCTGATTGCATGTGTGTGTATATGTGTGTATGTATGTATGTGTGTATATATATATATATATAATAAAAGATGGGGGGAAAAGAGCAACAGCAGCCAGTGTAAGCATCTCTGTATTAGTGTTCAAAAGGTTCTTTGGCACCTTCTTACCTAAAGAGGTAAGATTCAAAAATAAATGGAAGGTTTATAAATTATTTTTTTGAAAGGACTTGCTACATTTCTACTCTGCTACATTTCCACTGCTTTTATAGTAGTACTTTTTAGGATTTTTTCATGATTATTCCTCTATATTGCCAGTTTTCATGCCGTGGTGTGTTCCGGGACCAGCTGGATCTGGTGGTCCTGAGACCTGCTAGGAGTGCATGATGTCAGCCACAGGATGCTGCTGTGGTGGATATGTCTAAGCACCTGCCTCGAAGAGTCCTCTTAGATGGGAGAAATGAAGTGTGTATTAAAATGATTGGAAAAGAGATTTTACAGCACACAGGAAATGTGCATAAATCTTACTTAAATTTGGATGCTTTGGGGAAAAATTCCTTTTTGTTTTGTTGTCTGCACCTCTGAGAGAGATAAGAACTGTTCTCTGAAGGGTCTCCAAGTATGATGACCACAGAAATAACAAATAGCAAGGCCATTTTCCTCTCTCCATGCCCCCATTTTGTTGTCAAGGGGGCAGATTATCAAAAGAAAACTGAAAGTACTCCATCAATTCAAGTTCCTGGCAAACTGGAGCTGGGGCAAAGCTCTCTCCACAAGAGGAGTGAACAACAGCAATGTGTCCCTTTGAACTCACAAACATCTGCTCCCTACTCAACAGGTAGGCTCCTTAGAAGTCAAAGTGCTTTTATTGTTATATCCCTCACTCTCTATGGGAATATATATTCAGCTTGAGAGTGAGAATAATTCTGCATGGAGAATGCACATTTGTACAGTGCTCTGGCTTCTCTGTTACCCTTTTGTTGACTTTTAACTCAGCTTTCCTGCTGTGTATCTGTGGGACATAGAATCATAGAGTCACAAAATATGCTCAGTTGGAAGGGACTTCAAGAATCATAAAAATCCAGCTCCTGGCCCTGCACAAGGCCATCCCCAAGAGTCACACTCTGTGCCAGAGAGCATTGCCCAAATGTTTCTTGGACTCTGTCAGACTTGGTGCTGTGACCGCTTTCCTGGGGAGCCTGTTCCAGTGCCCACCCACCCTCTGGGGGAAGAACCTTTTTCTGATATCCAGCCAAAATCTCTCCTGACTCACATTTGTGCCATTTGCTCAGATCCTGTCACTGGTTATCACAGAGAACAGGTTGAATAACTACTTTGTGGCCAGATCTATATATCTATGCAAATCACGTTCCTCTATTTCCTGAGACATGGAGGAACATATTCTGGTTTATGTTAGAGTAGAAAGCTGTGCAGTGAAGAATATTACCAGAGAAGTATCTATTTTTCAATACATTTAATTGTATTGTTGAAAAACCCTCCTTGTAATTGCTAGGTAGAATTAATGAAAATATACCACCTTTCCTAATGCAGAAACTATCAGAATATCATACCTTTCATGTAGAAGCTGGTTTGTGGCCTATCTTTACTAAATTTGTTTCTAAGGTCTAACAAGCTTCCTCTCTAGTATATTTATTTTTGCATTACTTCAGAAAATCTTGCTAAGAGGGTCCTTTCAGCAGTGTTTCAACTAGTACTCTTTTTCTTGCAGTACTGAAGACATGTTTTAGGGATTGGAGCAATTAAAAGAGCAGGAAGGAGAGGTGTTAACTGAGCCCTTTTCTGCTCATTTCAATGCATTTGCTCATGCAATTTGACTTTTTTGTTCACATAATTTACTTTGCAACACATTTCTCATTGTTATGCACGTGTGGTATCTTCCAATTTGGGGGAAAAAAAAGGTATCTATATTTTTGTCATGGTCCAAAATATCTGTATTAGTGTAGGTCCTCCAGGCAGTGAATTCCCTTCAAGAAGAAATCTTACAGTTTCTTAGCATGTGGTGCTGAGGACTCTTTGCTTTTCTTTTAAGGAACATCTTAACCTTCCATGGGTGCAGTTCAGGGGATGGATCTTTGCTGCAAGGCCTGGAGACAGAAGTCTAGCTACCTGTTACCTCCTCTCCTTCCCTGATACTGCCCAAGCCCTTGCTGTGGCAGTGCTGCTACCAAACAGCTCCTGTCCAGGTGCAAATGCTCGGAGCTGGTCTGCAAAGCCCTGAACTTGTGCACTTGCAAGTTCCTGTTAGTAGGGAGCATTTGTACTGCACTGCCTTTGCAAGAAAAGTCAGACTGACATGTACATATTGCTTCAGTCCTTGTCCATGGGATTGCCTCTGGCTACTTCCCTCCTCTGGCAGTCTAGAATATATGGAAAATATTTAAATAAACCAGCAAACCATTTAACTAATCTAATAGGACTCTAAGCTTGCAAAGATGCCAACGTGAACACTGTCTTTAGATGCATGAAACAAATTTAAATCAGATTTAAATTGAAGAATTAATGTATCCATTTGAGACTAGAACAAACATACACAGTCCTACAGAATGTGTATGGGGGTGTAACTGACACAGCTCAGACCCTGTGCCAGCTTTGGGATATCCACAAGTGCCAACTCTTTGGTTGGGATTCTCAGATGGGAACATGATGTAAAAAACAGGATTCACACTCATTTGCAGCTTAAAGAAACCCGATGTAAAACTCATCAAAAATAAGATTTTTTAGGTCAATCTGTTAATGTTTTTTTTTGTTGTTTTTTTTTTTTTTTCTCCTTGTGATGCTTTTTGTTGTTCACACCCTATCCTCCCACTAACAACAACGATAAAAAAAAAATAAACCAAACCCCACCAGGCTTATTGCTAATCAGAATTAAACCTGAAATGTTTTAAGAAGCAAAATCTCCACAAAGAAACCCTCCACAAAGCATGCATATAAGCTGACTAAACTCAACTTCAAAATTTAGGTGCTTCATTTTCTTTTTCTTTAGCTGGTTTTACTTTATTTTATAACACAATACAAAATTTTGGAAAATGTGGTAATAACATGACCAAAATGATGGCCCATCCAGACACCATTCCTAAAGCAATACTACTGTGTCAGCTGCAGAAAGAACCAGCCTTCATTCGTGTTTTGCATCAGTAGAAAGTACTGCTACATCTATGTAGCAATACCAAATTTACAAAACTGTGATTTCTCATGTATTTTTCTTTGCTAACTTTTGAGTTACAAATCAACAAAGAAATTAAATCCACCTCATGTAATACAGATTTTATCATAACTTGTGATATAACTTTTATCATAACATTTAAACAGCATCAGCATCTTTATCAAGAGAGCTAATATTGTACTGCTTTGAAGTTATCTGAAGAAACTATTTACATGGAAATAGAACAAATATTATATATCTTTAAAAGCTTGAAGTGCTTTGAGACTATAGTTCAGAACACTCAGATTCTTAAATAAAACCCCCAGGGATTTAAATAACACTACAACAGGGTGGTCTTTCACAATTTGGTTTCCATCTTCTTTTGCTTCCCGGAGCATTCCATTTAAAGAGTATTTAATTGAGGACATTTTCTTTACTGCATTTTTCCTTTTCTTTTTTAAAGGTTTAGAGCTTTGTTCTAAGTGTTTTAACTTCTAATCAAGAAATGTGTCAGGTCTGTTGCTAATTAGTGTTGCTGATGTGAAAATGGATTGAGTCTTGGGAAAGATGGCTAAGTCTTGTAAAACAACAAAACAGTCTGTAAAAGAGGGCTTGGGAACAGAGGCAAGGAGAAGCAACAACATGAGAAAGTATTAATGAGAAAAAAACAGAGAAGAGGAGCAGGAATTTACAGACATCATGGGTACATTTGTGACATTTACTAAAGGTTTACTTAGCTATACCAATTTATTATAAGGAATTAACACTAAATATTCAGAGGTGGATTAAGGAACTTTTCCTCACTGCAAACAAGATCCCCACTTTGCAGGCTGGTTTATGCCGTAGAATATCTCTGTGTGCTGGCTGAGGAGAGGAAGTGTTCAGACCCCTCAGAACAGTGTTGTAAACTCCCTCATGGGGCTACAGCTGTGCTAGGGGAGGGAAATGTTCCTCTCGTTTTAATTGTCTTGTTTTTTGTGTTCAGGAGATGGATGCAACTATGCTGGCACACAGTACCTTTACATGAGGGAGCTCTCCTGAAGTAGCAACAGAGGCTGTTTTGTAGAGACTTTAAGGTAGGAGGAAGGTTCCCTGGCAGAAATTAATAATAATAACAATAATGGTATCTAGCAAAAAATCAGACAGGAAAGGAAATATATTTTTAGACTCATATGCTGTAGATATACAATACATTGTATAAAGGTTATTCTTCCATGCAGAGCAAAACACTGTGTCGGCAGTAAATCGGGAAGGAAGTTTTGATTTGTTTGTGGTGCAGAACGTCAGCAAAAGACTTTGAGCTGTCAGACGTGCCACGAGTTAAATGAATGCATGAGAACAACCCACCATGGGGGATGCAGAAATCCTTACAGAAACCTGTGAATGAACAGCATGTTCAAAGCCAGTGTGTTCAGGACTATGTCCCTGTTACTTTGTGTTATTGTGTGCCTTCAATAAATCTAATTTACTGCAGCTCCCTGGGCTGTTGCTCCCAAGTTTCCCCAGCTATTGGTCCTTACAGAGCAGGACCTCTTCTGTTGGGAACCCATGGCTAGCGCAGTCCTCCTGGCTGTTTCTGTATGGAACTGGGTTTCCAACACACTGCCAGGTTCTGGCACTGTCGTTCAGGGGCTTTCCACACATCAGGTTGTCTTGACATCCTTGCGTCTCCATGGACTCCTTTCTGCAGCTGTCCAGTAATTTTGTCACTGTTTCACATGTTGACCTCCCAGGAAGGGGCACTTTGTGATTATTACTGGCAGTGGGAAAGGATTATATCTGTGAACCAAGAGTTTTACTCTAGATGAGATCAGATACACCCCATGTGGGAGACATACAGTCTTGGCATATCCTGCAGCACACAGTGAGCTTTCTGGTTGTGAAAAGCTTTCCTGAAGGTGGACAAAGGGGATGGAGTTTCTGCCTAAAGGTGAATTTCACCTACGAGGAAGCCAAAAGAGCTGGAGACACTCAGGGAATGAAAGCCAGAAGTGGAAGGCAGACAGAAGGGGGGTGGGGGGGGAGGGGGCAGTTCAAGGCTGTTGTTGTTGAGGGGACATCTCTGTGTGCCTCCTGGAGGACCCTCAGTGCTGAGTTCAGTGCTGAGGCCAGAATGCATTGTGTGGGGGCACAGCCCAGTGTGGAGAGAGGGATGGGCAGAGGGACACAGCCACGGGAAATCTATGTGCGTGCTGCAGCGCCCAGAGATGGGGAAGGCAGGAGCTGAAGTGCTCTTATTGCCTCCCTTCACTAAATTTATGCACTTGTTCAAAGCTGGAATTATCAGTCTTTGGGAAAATATTTTCTTCCTAACATTAGTGAATGATAACTTAAAATATTGAAAAGCAGGATTCTCAATTGCCTGAAATCCAGGGGAAAAAATAATAAAAGAAGTCTCTTTAAAACACATGTGTTTTAAAGCAGTGTAAGAGGGAGTGTAATTCTGATTACTCCCATTTCATAGGTATGTGCATGAATATTGTTATGGTCATGCAGAAAAGATAAATTTTAGGCTCTTTTATTTGCACTATAAAAATATTTTTTAAAAAGACAGCTCTTCTTTATTAGAAAGTGAATATGAAGCTTTGTAAATATGTTTGAATTGGACTTTACATGAATTGAATTACTTTGTCACTGGAAGACTGTGAGGAAAATTTAAAAAGGTACAATAAACCAAAATAATTCTAGTTGAGGCAAAAGTTATTCAAACATGAGAAGTAATGTAGCTTCTTTAAAACCAGGATGAAACTTTAACAATCTGGTTAACAATTATACTGATTTTCTCTCAGTAATATTACTGTTGCAATCTTAAAAACCCAACAAAACTATGGAGATGGTGCTATCTTAAATTGTTATGATTAAACAAAAATACATTTCAATATATGTGATGTATTAATTTGAATAATTATAACATCAGTACAACTGCAATGACCTACATCAACTGACAGGTGGATTGCAGAATCTGATTAACTGTGCCTAAGGTTGAAAATCTATTGGGTTTTATCTTTAAAAATAGAACACTTTTTTTTTTCAGTTACTAAGAGTATGTATAAGCCTCTCAAGCCAGTAAATTGCATGTTGAGAATTTTCCTTAAACTCTATTGCAGTTGTGAGTGGGTATCATGTGAAAAACCAAACTTGCCCTGAATTAAGGTAAGCATTCAGTAGTGTTTGTGTGATAGAGTCATAAAATAACATCCAGTCTTAAAGCTGTAAAATAGAACCACAGAATTGTTAGGGTTGCATGAGACCTCTGCATCTTTTCCACAAATTCTCATTTTTCTATTTTAATTTTCCTTGGCTGTAACATTTCAAATTAAATTCATTTTGTAAGGAGAGGTGAGAGCATGGGACAGGGAGATTATTTTGGAACAGTCTGAAAAGTAAAGTACCATAAGTATGTGGATGAAGTGTGAATGAAGAAATATATGAAATGTGAAAGACAAAAATATATGCTGGTACTATAAATATAGGCAGAAAGCAGGAATAAAAGCAATTAAAGTAATAATAGATACAGAAAGCAGTGCAGTGGATAGTGCAATATACTTGTGTGTAGCCTTACATTTGTTGCATGGTTTGTTTTAGTTGTCTCCCTACTGTTCTGCTGAGATCAACTCTGAAAAATTGTTGTATTCAAAACAGTGAGAAACTGTAATTTCTTAAGTTGTATGTATGTGGCAATGGGCAGGTATAGTTGTTTGTGGTTTTTTTAACCAGACCTGGACAAAATGGTTTATTGCACAAGGTAAAAACCCGAGTTTCATTCTGCTATTCTGCTTTCTTATGGGAAATTTGTTTTTCCAACGAATTTACACATTGGTTTTTTTTCACCTATTTAGTACTTGTTGTCTGATGCAAAATTACAAGTGACTAGAACAGGGCAGCCTATTGGCTTAACAATGTTTGTAGAACTCTGTGTTAAAACTTGAGAGTTTCTCTGTGTGTGACAAAATTAAAATCCTGTGAGACTGTAAATTCATGAGAAATGCAGCATCAAGATCTGTGATATTCACTGTGAGAGCCAGGTGAAAATTTGTCACTCTCTGTCTTAAATGTTCTGGAAAAATACTGTGTGGTTTATTTTCTGGTGTCTAAATCTCTCTCTCTCTCTCTGGACTGCCTTCTAAACTAATAGTTTGAACAGAAATAATGTTTTGGGATCAAAAGAGGCTGTCTTTTTGAAAGGTGTTCTGTATTCAGTTTTTGAGGGTTGGTTCAGAATTCGGGATGCAAACATATCTGTACTTTGGTACAGGTGCCCTTTTCTGTTCTCATAATCTATGGCTACATGTGATCAGCTTTCCAAGGGCAGATATTTTTCCAGAGTTAAGTATTCTGCTTATGAAAAAAGGACTGTTGGTCGCTGTCTCCGGGGTTGAGTACCAAAATGAGTTGGCCAGCTAATACAATCTTTGATTTAAAATTCTGTCCTAGAATCTAGAGGGGCCACTCTGCATTTTTAGTTGATTAGTAGAATGAATACAGATTTTTAAGAAAGTCAATCTAAACCCCTGTGATAAATTGGTAATCTGTCCCAAGATCATTCTACTATCTAAATGGATATATAACTGTGTTCTTCTGGATATTTTTGCTGCATCTGAGCTTTCAATAAAAAGAAGAGCTCAGAGCTCCTTTTCTCTTCTCCTGTCTGCTCTCAAGATCGGTGGTACCATCTTTTCTTGGTGGGTATGACAAGGTGAGTGAAAACAGCACAGGCAAAGTAAAATGCTGTCTAGCATTCACCCCAAACCAAAGAGAAATCAGTAATTTTGAGAGCAGAAGGGTTTGTGAAGCCTGATTCATTGAATATTTGTGCCTCACAGTTGAATTACTGGTGTTTGTTGGAATGAAATAATGTGCTCAGAACTTGGAGAGAAGATAGAAGGCTTGAACAGATGCACCAAAAGACAGCTACAGACACATTTGTGCACATCCTGTGATCATGAGTCTTTTTTACCTGAAACTAGAAATGAAATTAAACTCCAGAAGAAAAGGCAGGGGAACAAAGAAATAAATTCAATCTTTCTAGCAATATAAAAGCAATCTCTCTTCTAGCAGAACTGTCTGAACATTTGAGACACAAGCTCCCAGTCACATCTGCCAGCATGACGTAGAGGGGGTGGGACGTTCAGCTACCAGGATACCACGGGTACATCTCCCCTTTACTCTCCCTCTCCCCAAAGACAGCAGATAATCCTCCTGGCTTCAACACAGTTGTTTCTTGAGCTGCCAGCCCCCCACCAGCACTGGCTGAGACATTCTTTGTCTTTCTAACCTGTGGTATTTTCAGCTGTGTTTCAAGGAGTGCATAACCCTCCACTCAGGAGGAGTGATGTAGAGAGTAATGACATAGATAACTCTCACTTTATCTCTTGAGAAGACATCCTCTTCAAACTGCTTCCTTCCTGCTCCTGGTAACTGAGAGAGGTTTTATGGGCCAAATGATTGTTGGCACTGGATTCTCTGCTGACAGCACTTCAGGAGTCATCTTAAAATCCAGGAAGTGAAGTATGAGCATGTGAGCCAGTTGTCAGAGCAGTAAAGTTAATGAAACCCCTCGGATCCTGGCTGGAGAGAGTGCCCTGGCATTGCCACTCTGGTGGGGAATGAGGGACTGACCTTGACTGGCCATGGTCTAAAAGGAACAGAAAATTTAGGATTGTGCAGTTGTATAAATAAACTTTTCTCTTCAGCTCTATGGTTATAAGTAATGTAAAGACTGATTTGCTATAAAACTCAGATGAAGATTTTGCTCAAGTTCCTGATGATAGTCTAATGATAAAAATGCCATCAAATTCAGCACCAGAGAATTATATGTAAATATTAATATTCAGGTTGATAGATTTTCCATTCCCTTGAGGGGAAGGAAGGGAGGAACATGTGAGGAGCACAAGCTGGAGCCAAGTGAGGCAAGGCTACAAGTAAAGAACCATCAGGAATGGTCAGTCCTTCCATGGAACAGGAGAGGACCTGAGTGTGACCAGCATGGAGGCAATGATGGACAGAGGTGATGGAGCTTTAGGTAATAGAGGTGCCGAAAGCAGATTTTAATGAAGAACTAGATGTAGCTGCTGTTGTGACATGAAATGTGCTGGATAGTGTTAATCACAGTTGACTTTTTCTGAGTTTATTCCAGTGTAGCTTTTCCAGGAGCAGGCAGATGGTGGGGTCATCTCTGATACCGCTCACAGCTGGAGATCAGCTCCTATGAAGATGCCCTGTGTGAGAAGCATCTTTTTTAGGTGCTTCCAAATGATTTTAAACTAAATGTCAGGTTAGTTGATCCACTTATACTTTTATTGCTGCCTGGTGGCAGTGCCCGAGGAGATAGATAATGATATTGCTTGTTGGGATGGAAAAAAGGCCTCTGGTATGCTTTTGTAAAACAGAATTTTGTTGAAGCAGTTTATTTTGGGTTGCAAATCTGAGCTATTCATTTCTCTCTCTTCCTCTTGTATGGGGAGAGAGAACTCTCAAAATATTTCCAAAAGAAATTAAATTGAAATAAATAAAACTGCAAAATATTTTGCATAGATAAAACTATACACTTGAACAAAAATGCACTTACAAGCTCTACTAGCTGGAGTGCAATTTCATAAAGAGTAGGCTTCTAGCTGTTGAATTTACTATTGGCTTGATGATACGATTCAGTTTGGTTCTTTATAGCAGCACATCCAGGACTGTTTAAACATTTTCATTTTTGTTTCTGTTTATAAATTGCTCACATGTACATATTAAATATTCATGGTTAATACTTGCAGGAAAATATTGCTAGATAAATTATTGATGTCTTAAAATAAAATAATATTTTTTTCCATTTTAATGATTAAATTTCCTCAATATGTGATTTATTTGAAATGGTTTTTATACTGCTGATTTAATTCTTAATTCTTGCCAGGAAATACTGGATGAGATTCTGATCTCCCAAAAGGATTTGCAATCATCCAGTTTCATTATCTTCAGTGAAATTTTGTTGCCATGGCTGGGATGAATCTTACATCCTGACTCTATTCTTATCTTTAAGACTGGTTTATGTTATTTATATGTGAGGTTGGTTATATTTTAGGAAAAGGGGAGGTTAATGGTGAAATGTTATTGACCTTCTCCAACTAATCATCTCTTAATTCCTGACAATACTTGTATCCATTTTGGATGTTGGTATTTTAAGCCTAAACGTAACTGAGACACTTTCAAGGTTATGGATGTGTTCAGCTCAGTGTTTCCACAGCAAGTGTGAAAGTGTCAGTTTGGAAACAGCTTAGGATCAGCCTCTGCAACCCTTAGTCCCAGAAAGCAGTGTTTTACCCTGTGTTTTCTGCCATTTTATTTAAATAATGGTGACAAAATTGCTACCACACTACAATAAAAGAAAATATGTTTGAAATTGAAACGACAAGTGCAGAACACTTCAGGTATTTGAAGGTTTTAAACATTCAAAATAAGACTTTATGAAACACAAAAATTGCTTTGTAAAGTAAGTCTTGTCCCTACTAAAAGTGACAACATAAACCAGACATAAAATCCAGAATAAAACTCTCAAAAACCTGGTGTTATTTGCATTCACTTTCAGCTCTTTCCAGAAGACCTGCTTAGCTAATCTGGTGGCATCCCTTGTGACACTTATCCACAGGGCATAAAATAGCAGTTTGCCACCCACCTTGAGCAGGTTGTTTTTGAAATGTTTGAAGGCAACACAAAAAGTACCCTGCCATTAGAGGCAAGCTGGAATTTTATATCCACTTGTTTTTGACAGTTATAGTTAAAGCTGTCAATTTTCTTTTTTTTCAGAACCTTTAAAATGGATCTTTTTACATGTTAACATGAATACATTAAAGTGGAAAAAATCCCTGCAGCTTTACTGGGTGCTAGCTGACACATGGAGACCTTGGTATTCAATGCACACACAGAACACATGTGATTAAAATTGCAATTATAGCCCTGTGTTAAGCATTTGAAAGCATAAATTAAAGGGGATTGGTAATCTTTTATATTCCTAGCATTTCCCATTTCCACACATTCCAGCCCAGGATCTATGCAATCTTTAATTGGAGCACTGAAGGAATTGAGGCAGCAAATATTGTACAGCTGTTCCTGTGATGAAAAGCACAAAATGTTTTCACTTGCGTTACCCAAAACGAATGGTGTCCAAACCAGATTATTTCTTTTTTTTCCTTTTTCCCCAAATGTCCTTTTGTAAGTCCAAGTGGCTAAAAAACTTTTCATATGAGAAGAGGCTGAGATAGCTGGCATGGGTTAGCCTGGAAAAGAGAAGGGTCAGGTGGGAATTTCTTAACTTTTTTACAGATATCTGATGGAAGGATATGTAGAAGATGGAGCTAAACTATGCTCAGTGGTGCACAAGGGCAAGGTCAGAGTCAATGGGCATAAACAGAAGCACAGGAAACTCTGTCTGCCCATAAAAAAGCCACTTTTTTACTGGAATGGTGATTGAACATGAGACAGGTTGCCCTGAGAGGCTGTGGAGACTCCATTTGGGAAGATATTAAAAACATAACTGAGAAACTTACTGCAGCTGACTCTGTTCGTGCTATAGGATTTTACTAGATGATTTCTGGAAGTCTCTTCCCAACCCCACTATTCTGTACTTCTGGGAAACCTGGACAGGGTGCCCAGGTTTTGTAGCTAGCTTTCAAAACTGTCAGCATGGTTTCTTGTACATGGGACTGGAAAATATTTCCTGGGCCATGAGATTTATTAAGCCTGCCACTGACACAGAAATTTTATCATGAAATTCTATTCCTAAAGCTGTCTCATGTTCTCCACTTCATAAAACGTTCCTTTGTAAACACAGAGGCCCTGTATACTGTGTGTTAACTCCAGTGAACTCTTTCTGTGTTTGTATTTTGTTGAAGTTCCACACGTGTGAGAGCCAGCTGGGTTATGTTCTCTTCCTGGGCTGTAGATGAGCAGTAAGGGGTGGTCTGGCTGCTTGCCTTGTGCTGGTTGCTGTAAGCTGGGTCAAGTGGACTCAACAGGAGGGAAAAGGACTTTGTTTTTCCCAGGAACTACTGGGGAGTGAGGAAGACCAACAGGAAGACCAGGGCTTGGCTGAGAGCAGCAAGGAGATAGTCCCACAGTTCTGAGGGTCTTGGATTTAGAGGATTTTTGTATGGGTTGTGAAGAGTCTATTGTCACACTAGAAGTTCCTAGAGTAGAAAATGAGTCAAAAGGAAATGGAAATATCAGTCTAGGAGTAGAGCCTTTTCAAATATTTCTATTTTCTCTAGAAAATTTGTTCTAACTAATGTTGAAGAAAGTTTCACTTTCAAAATTCAAAAGTCTTTCTGGTTCTGTAACTTTAATAAAAAGGTGGAGGCTATTTGACACAGCCAACATTAAAGTCCTGATGTCCCTTTGAACCACAGAATCTTGTCTAAGTTCACACCTTAGCCCATGTCAATGCATCATTTAAGTCTTGATTCTTACTGTTCTCTTCTCCTTTTACCTTCTCATATAACCAAATAAGCCAGACTTTAGTTTCCTTTTGTTGTGCTTATTTCTGTGCAGAATATGGAATGCAGTGTGTGTGGTACATATATTTAACTACCATAAAATATAAAGCAGAAAGCACACAACAAGGCTTATGATTTTTTAAAACCTGTCTGAAATGTTGCATGTCAATACCTTAAAGAGCAGCTTCAGCAATCAAAAACTGCTTAAACCTTCACCTTGATCTTAGGTAAAGATCATCTTTTAACTCTTGTTTTTACTGGTTGCCTTCAATTAAAAAATACAGATAGTCCCTTGCTGGAGCTCTGCTTTAGCAAGGGTTAAGGAGAGCTGCTTTCCTTGGCTGTTGCTGTGAACTGGTGCTAATGGGCCTGCTGCACTGGGGTGGGATTGCTGAGTGAGCACAGCCCAGGGCTCACCTTGTCCTGAGCTCAGTGACCCTTCCATGTCCTTTACAAGCACTGTCTGTTGTTACAGTGGCTTTCAGGAAACAGCTGCACCTTTCATTTTATGTATTTCTACTTATTCAGCAACTGTGGTGTGGAACTTTCCAATTTTCTATATCCAATTAAGTTCTGATACTGTGTTCATTTTACTCAGTCTAGGTAATGGCTTTGTAATACTGTGAATATGAATGCAACATTATTTGAATACAAAGGTAATTGAAAAGGGTTTTTCATGAAAATACCATGCTTTCTAATTTCCTTTGGCTATCGTGAAATCTCTTAAATACAGTGGAGAGGGAACTCCTCACTCTTGTCTGCTCTTTATAACCTCAGGTCTGAAAGCTGCTCTGAGAAGACTGCAGTACTGTCCAATAATTAAATGGCAAGAGTACAGCTCTCCATGAAATATAATTTTGTTGTCTTACATACAATGGACTATTGAATTTTTATGGAACCATTTAGGAGATTTCCTAATAAACTTTGCAGCACCTGCTCTATTGCTGCATTTATGATTCTTCATTTTGCAGTCACATTTTTAATTCATCCTTACAGAGATGATTTTTGAACACATGTACAATTACAGTTTACTTCATTTTTAAAATTATTTTCCTTTTTCTTTTTTTCTTCACTCTCAACATTTATCTCCTTACCTATATATACCGTTAAATTTACTTTTTGGACTATGCTACACAAACCCAAAACAGACCAGTTTAGGAATAATTTCCTGCATACCCCTCTCATGGTTTAGCTATAAAGTTGAATGACTTTGTATAGCCTGACACAGACTACATCAAAAAATCCTTTTTAAACTGGGATAAAAATGCATAAAGGATTTAAATTTACTCACATGAAAGAGGTATGCTAAAATGTCTTCATCATTAATTTGCAAAGTAAAATATTTTGGTGGAAAGGAGTCACAAGAACTTGTGCAGATTTTACATTGCATTTTGGAAGACAGCAAAAATAAATGTATATCTATTTTGTATACACTCATGGGAGTAATAAATACCTGAGAAACTTCTCATTTCTTCTAGTAGTCTTTTTCAAGAGCAGATACAACAATAGAATCCTTGGCAAACTGCATCCTGCAGAAGGAGAGTGGTTAGTGAATAACAAGATGCTGTGTGTGGGGAAAGAGACAGTGGCTATTCTTGGAAAGAGATGTTATGTGACTCTCTTCCCAGTGTCATTTTCCTACGATTATTTAGCATATAGGAAGGAGCTAAGTTTGTACTGTTTTGTACAGCATTCTTGTTACCTATAAATTTCCAAATTTAAAACACTACTCAACGCTATCTGCTCAAAAAGTCGTGCCTGAGATGTATTGTAACTATAGATAACAGCTTCTTGAGCTATAAAGGAATAACTGAGCGTTTGTTTCTTGTTGCAGCATGATGGGGAATGACATTACTGGATGTGGTGAAACACGTTTGTGTGTGAGGGGGTTGGAATGAATCAATAGGAAGACTTGAATGTGCTGTGCAATGCGGACTGGATCGGGAAGTATCCATGAGACTGGTGTAGCTGGGCCTTGAAACAGAAACAAAGACCAAGCAGATGGTAATGAACTTGTTTTGTCTGGTGCTAGTAAATGCTGTCTTGGTGCAGAGGAGCTTCCTGGTTATATGTGTGGATGCTGGTTTTGCTTTACTGTTCTATGTTATTGGCTTTAAACACTATTATTTCATTCCTTTTGAGCATGCTGGTTTGTGACACTTTCAATATTTGAATACTGAGAGCTCCCACAGGGTGGATTTCTAAATGCATTTTGAAGTGTTGTAGATATTTCAGAGGAAACAGCATTGCTGAAGCTGGACTTGGGCTGGTAGTGCCAAAACTTTGCAGTTTCCTCTTTGGTATCTTATCTGAGAAGGGGTTCTCCAAAGGGACTCCCCCAAACGTAGGTTAGAGTGTTAGAGCAAGGGGGGATCTGTGGCATTTAAAGTCCCAACAAGAATCTCTCTCCATGATAGGCACAGACCCATCTAGAAATTGATTTGATCTATTCCTCCAGGGATCTAATTGCAACTAAATTAATGGGCTCTCATTACAAAAATGTCATACTAAAAATTATCATCACAATATGCATTAAATTATAGCAGGTATTCTTTTTGTGGCACTTCATCTAATCTCTGGATGACTAAGGATGAAACAAATATTATCCAAATCATAAACACTTCAGATAAACACTTCCTTATCACAGTGTTCTCTAGATCAGTAAAGTACAAAAATTTGTCTTAGGAATGACAAATTCTTCTGATAACCAACACTGTAGTTTACCAGAGTAACACATTCTGTCTTTCCATGTGGATTGATATCAAATTAAGGAAATGTTCACCTGAGTGCCAGCTGTAATGATTGCGAATATATTTGAGCAATCATTATGAAAAAGACCAGGCCTGGGTCACTGTGTGGTAAATTAAACAAAATGTATAGTTAACTGTGTGGATTCTTGTTAAGAGCTTTGCTTCTGCCATATTGAGGCTTGTTTTGGGAAATGGTTTCTGGATTTTAGATGTGGAGTTTAGACATGGTTTGAGAATCTATGTGAGCCTACTGAGGCTGTCAAAACCAATTTTCATAGAATCATTGAATGGTTTGAGTAGGAAGGGACCTTAAAGCTCCTCCTATTCCAACTCCCTGCCATGGGCAGGGACACCTTCCACTGGACCAGGTTGCTCCAAGCCCTGTCCAGCCTGGCCTTGAACACTTCCAGGGATGGAACAGCCACAACTTTTCTGGACAATCTGTGCCAGGGCCTCACTACCCTCATAGTGAAGAATTTCTCCTTTGTATCTAATCCAAATCTACTCTTTCAGCTTGAAGCCATTCCCCCTTGTCCTGTTACCGCATGCCTTTGTCAAAGGTCCCTCTCCAGCTCTCCTGTAGAACCATTTGGGTACTGGAAACTTAAACACTTTCTAATGCCAGTTAAAAAGCCAGTGTAAATGAAGCTCTTTCTTCCTTCTGCAATAACATTGATGTTAATGAAGGAACTGTTAGGAAAAGGCCACTGCAGCATGATGATCAAAGCTCTGCATGACATGTTTATTAAAGAAGTGATATTTCTTTAATGTTTCTCCAGTTCAACTTGTTATTTTCTATGCTATTTTATTTTATTTCGCATCCTATGATTTTGATTACTTTTTAGAATACCTCTTGTACCCCAAGAATCAACACATCCTGAGTCTTGGTTTAAGAGGACAATTTCTTATAACATGTTTTCATATAATAGCTGCAATTTGGGTAGTGTTTATTTCTATACTATTTCAGTAGTTCAAGGATATCAGAACTTCCTGCCAATGGTTTCTTTCATTCTTTGGATGATCTGTCAGTTTGGTTTCTGTCCCATAGGCAGAGCCATAGTTTGGCAGAAAAGCCAAGCACCAGAAATGCTTCAAAAAGGTAAAGGGTGTGCAAGAAGAGGGACATCTATTTGAGCAGCTGTAAAGGAGATGAAATGCACTGCTTTGACCTAATAGCTTGCAAAAAATTGTAAGGATTGCAAATTAAAAATAGCCTCTTTTTTTCAAAATAGTCTGGATTCCTGCTTGCCTGTCCAACTGAGGTTTTGCATTTATACCTCCAAAGTTTATGTTTTTCCCCAATAGGGCAGTATTTTGTTTTCAAGAAATAACTTTAATATTTGAAGAAACAAAACTGTGAAAAAAAATTACACAGAGAAAGTTGTCTAGGCTGTGGGTCACAAGAAGTATTTACATGTAGCTTTCCCTCAAAAAAAAGTGCATGAAAGTGCATCTATTTATCTTCACAATGAGATTGAGTGAACTCAGCCCACAGGCAGCTGAATCCAAACTCTCCTGACCTGATGCATACGAAAAGTACCACCAAAAGATTATTGAAGCCCAGATAATTTCTCCTTGCAAATAGTTCCATGCAGAAATGCAAAACTTCTGCAGAGTAATGGGAAAAGCATCTTATTCTCAATTTTGACAAAATATTTATTCATGTAATAAATTATGTGTAAAATGTTATCTTTTGGAGGAAGTAGAAAATGTTGAGTAGATTTAATTTTGCTGCAACTATTTCATACATTAATTGCTCTACATAAATTTCAGAATTACTCAAGAAAGTATTAGCGAGACCAATGTAATTTAAGGTGATTACCTTTTTGAACTGTGAAAAGATAATTAACCCCAGGAAGAAGTAATGTTTTTTGTTGCTTATGTGTACAAATCTTGGTTAGCTGTGTTATAACTTTTTATAATTCGTTCTTGTACTGCTGTGTTTATAGAAATATATTGATTTGTAGGATTTGTTTTACTGTGTTGGATGGAAGTGTAATGAAAAAGCAATTTTAGGCATGATTCAAAGCCTCCTAAAATCAATATGGATCTTCTTATTGACTTTAGTAGGCTTTGGATCATCTTAAAAAATGTGGTAATACAAAAAGTTTTGTTTCAGACTGTATTCTTAGGCAGACTTTCAGTATGTTCTCTGGTAATCCATTATTTTCAAAATCACCAAGGTTACTTTTCTGCTGGAAGTGACCAGTTGCAAAGCTCCTTCATTAGTTTCTAAGGTTAGATTAGTGTCCCACCCCAAAGTATTCGAAAACTGGGCCAGTGTGAAAACACTGCTTGAAAGTATTTCTCATTTTGAATACAAAGAACTAAGAGCAGCATTTATAGATATAACTGTAAAGGGAAATGAGACTTGGCTTCTTGACTCTGAAATAGTAGGATGAAGAGCAACATAATTTCTCCCCATTCCTAAAAGAAACTGTAAACTGTTTTGTTTCATTAGACCACTGGTCTGTCTGGTTTATCTTTGATGCCTCAGAAAAAGCATCAGAAAAAACCTGTATAATGGACAAGCATTCAATAATATCCTTTCCTAACCTTAGGCATATAGTGTCAGGCATTCCCTTCTAGTGTGAAGGCTGATATGGTAGTCTTATAAATTATTCTTCTAGATAGTCTAATCACAGACATCTTTTACTCCTGCCTGCTTTCCTGTCTCTGTAATAGCTTGTGACATTGAGAAATGCAATCAATTTACATACAACTTGAATGCACTGCTAGGAAGGAATGGAGGAGGTTAATAGAAAACTCTCTTTGCTGCAATAAGATTTTTCTTGTGTGAAGCTGAATACTCATGACCTAATTAAATGTAAAGGAGATGACTGCTCCTTTTTTTTTTTTTTTAACTGTGTATTAATAGGTGCTTGTCTGAACTATGATTTAAAAAGACTGAATGAGATCGTGGGAGCCTCTGTGTGCCTTTGATCAGGCTGCAGTTGGCCTCTGGAAATGAGCGTGCAGGGAATGAAAAATCAGAGCACCTCTGGAATCCTTCCCCATCTCAAGGACAAATTATGCTTCTTCTAAGTCTCCTTTGCTCTTAATTCTCATTTTGGATAAAAATTAATCTTGGCAGAATCCATATATTGTTGAAAATATGTTTCTGGCCTGAAATTACCAGTAGAGTTTGACTTAACAAATACCTCGTAGTCTGTCACTAAATACAGGAGACTATTTCTAGTGTCAGTGGCAGGCCCAGTCTGCTGCACCAAGGTAATGGATACTATGTGAATTGGGGCCTAAATATGTGAGAACTTTATGCCTAATGTTTAATTAAGTTGATTTATTGTATTTTTTAAGCATAGGTAATGATATAATGTCTATTTTTTGAAGACTTCATTTCCTACTTCCAGAGAAGTACTGAAAATTTAATTATTTCTCTGAAGTGTCTTTAAACAATATGAAACAGTGATTTGGAAAAAACTAACATTAATAGCTCTAAATGTTTGGGGTTTTTTTTATTTCACCTGATTACTGAAATTTATCATTAATTTAATGTTTCCCTTGTCATCTCTAAAGAATCATAGGGTGTGGGTACAAAAAATAAAGAAAAAATCATTGAGCAGTCAGTGGCATAGTGGGATTTGTTGAATAAAAATTAGGTATTTAAAAAATAGAGCATATAAAGTTTTGCCTCCTCTATAGTCTTCTTGTAAATAAGCAACCTCTTGTGTGATTTCCCATTTGTTGGTGCAGTATCTGTACTCCTTCCATCGCTAAGTACTCCCAGACTTTGAGTTCAGTTCATTGTAATAGTGATCACCACGTGTTCATATCAGTCAAGCTCAAAAAAATAATAAATTAATCTTTGTTATGCATGATTACTCATTTTAATTCCTGTGCAAGGATGACATGTGCTCTTGATCCTTGTACTTTTACTTCTAATGAGAATCATCACAAATTCCTGACAAATCATTCTTATTTACAGGTAATTTAGAGTTGTAAAAGTTGTTAACAGTCTTTCAGTTTCTGAATGCAGAGGGCCAAATTCTGATTTTGTGTGGTTTGCTCCCACTTTGCATTATGTTTGCTTGAGGGAAAGTTATGACAAAATTAATCCCAAATTAGTTTCCAGTAAAGAAAAATTCATATTCCTGTCCATTGCTGCTATGTAAGACATTAAGGGCATTCTATACCTGGCATGGCTGGGTTATGGAGAAGATCTACATGATAATATGATAGGGTAAAAATCTAAATGCTTAGCCTCATAAATGCAATCCGTCCAAAATCATAAAAATGAATTCCTGCGGCTTTGGAAGTACAGGAAGGAATTGTGTGGAATTTGCTCTATTGGATGCTCATAAATGGTTGAAACTCTTCTACTGGAAATGGCTTTTGGCACGGACTTTCTTTTATAGTAAAAAATCTTTGGACTAGAAACTGAAATCAAGGGGGTGGAAATAACTCTAAAATGCTCTCACCTCCCTCTCCTAGAATCTGGTTTCCTTGTTCTTTACTGTTGTGTCACATCTCACTCGAGGTAGCAGCATAGGATAGGGTAATGTTGGATATTTAGTCTGATCTAGAGGCTGAGGCATGTGCAACCTCCAAGAATTTTTTTCAACTCCCAGAAGAGTGTTTCAGCTCCCATTCTTTTCTCCCCTGGTGCTGGAGTGTCTGTGTCTGGGCACTGATTACACAGGGCAAAACTGTGAAATGGTTGAAAGAGACTCAGGCAAGTGTGTGTGTGTGTGGGACTGCTATTGTTGCCTTTTTATTTCCCCAGGCCTCCCAGGCTCTTTGCTGTTGCTCAGTGTGAATATGATTGCTGAAACACCTTCCATGAGACAGCTAATCATCACTTTTGTTCAATGGAAAGAAATAATTCTCCTCTCTGGTGAAAATATTGATAAGGTATTATTCTATTCCTTTCTTTGGCATCACCTGCAGAAATAAAGCCAATTTTCCTTCCTAGTTAGGATCTATTTCTCATTTTCCCCCTTTCCTCACAAGTCAGTAAGGAATGTACTATAGCTCTGTTTCCCATTCTCAGGAACACTAACCTACAGGTTCAGATCATTCCTGACATTCCCTGAAAGGAAGGTCCTTGGTGTGTTTCCAGTGAGGGAAGTATTTAAAAAGGTCAAATTACAACCTTCTCTGTACATACAAGACAATTCTAAAACACTTCAATTAAGATCTATATTTTCTCTGTGACCAATATTAAGGCTGGTAATATTCTGTTTTAATCTGACTATAAAATTAAAGTAATTTCTGTTGAATGAAAAATCTTTTTCCCTTATAGAATATCTCAGATTCCATTGTTTTATTGGATGGACTTAAGCCATGTTTTAGTGTGAGGCTTTTGTATCACAAGGACCACCAATAGTGTGTGACACTGGACTCTTTGGTACTTCTCTCTTACTACTTCAGTTTTGTCAGATTCACCTAAGCATTTAGTGAATTCCCAATCAGTAATGTACGGGTTTAAAAGCAGAGCCTCACAATGTTTTGTCCTGGTGGCTTGCCCTTCATGCTAGAGATCCTCAAATTTAAATAACCCAGATGAAAAGAATTCATACCAGCAGCCATCTAGCATTTATGTAAATAAATGCCCGAGTTCATAAAGCAGGCTTTGGGTGTTTAAGTGGTTTATTTTTCACTAATCTACTTATGAATAAGAAAGACACTTTTTGCCTTTTGTTTGCCACAGTTACAGCTGTGCCCCCTCTCACCCTTTGTGCTGCTGCTATGTGACAGTAGTGACTGCTGGTATGATTAAAACTTGAGTATTAATTCAATTTTTAATCTTCTTTCTTTGCATGGTTGGTTACATAAAGCTAGCAGCTCACTAGAAGATTATTTTGTGTAATGTTGCAACATCATAGTACCCTGAATGTAAGATTGATATATTCTCAGGGAAAGGCTGGACCTGCTTAAGTCCATGAGATTCCTATTAATTTGAAGGAAACCAGAAAGTCCCACCCATTTTCCTTCCAGGCTCTCCTAAGACCTTGTGTGTTTTTTGGCAAGTGGCATTACCTGCCATTTCTCTATCTGTAAAAAGGAAGAAAATGGTATTTACCTTCTTTAACTACTATGAGAAATTTTTGTACAAAAAATTGGATGGGTCAACTTGATTGCATTTTTTCCTTTTAAAATATATTTCATATCTATTTCCAGTTGAAGGATGAAGTGTGTGTGCTTGAATTCCTTATGTAGTCTGTCTGTAAATGTTGTATCCACTCCTTTACTCCAAGCTGTGTCTGTGGTCTCTCATGTGAATATTTTTTCCAGTGTTCTGTGACATTCTCAATTATCTTTAGGTAAAGTGCTATGAATTCTTGTTGATTGAAACAATCTGACTATGGTGATACAGCAGCTTTTACATCAAGAAGCAGGGTAGTTTTTTACCTGTACCCACTCTGGTAATTAAATTCAAATCTCTTTGTGTCTGGTCAACAGCAGGAATTGCCATGTCAAATGTCTAAGCAAACAGTAGGAGCAATTATTGCCCTGACAGGGTCTACAAGTGTTGCCAGGAAAGGAAAAGTTCAATTCTTGCTTCAAAAGCAGCAGCAGTGAGTGATGGGCAGAAGCAATTTCTTAACTGCCATCCGTTCACTGATTAATGCTACAATGGAAAAACTTCGGATTAAAAATTCATTCCACAATTTGCTCCTAACTATGCATATAAAGGTTGATCCTGATTATTTTAGCTCCTATTTCCATTTTCTGTGTTGCTGCAACAAATTTACATAGATTATGCTGTCTATCTGCTATCAGCAATGGGTCTTTTGAGTGCTTGGGAATGTAAAGGTACATAAATATTTGGAGAGCAGAAGGAAATACGAAATAGTTGATGACTCAAAGCTATCACCATGGTTTGCTGGTTGAAGGCCCTGCCATACCATGTTATCAGAGTGTCTGATATTTTAGATAGTACTCAGATTGCTGACTAATACACTAAGTGATAATAATGGTTTGCAGAGAAATTTCTGACCCCATCATAATGATTGTCTGATGGGCACTTCTTTGATAAATTGCCTGATCTTAACCTGTAGTGTGAGTTTTGTCAAAGCTGACAGCAGGAATGACTGATCTTGACGTTGCTGTATGACTTATATGATAACTATGGTTCTTCCTTCAATCTGTCCAAGATTCCCAGCTTTCATATTCATGTGCATTTATATATATATATTTACTTGTCAAAAATTTTTGGAAACCTCTTTGTATTATTTGACTTCTGTGCTTTGTGATACAGGCAACAAATTTTGCCTGTAGTCTACCTCTTTGCTAAGACTGTCCTGATAAAATGCAATGAACAGGTTTGTATGTTAAGGACCCCAACAAATAATTGTTAGGTTGTAGGATCTGAAAAAAAGTTATTCTTGAGTGCCACTGTGGGCCCTTTCTAACTTATTCATTTTTTTCACTCAATTGGTTTTGAACAACTCCAACTTGGTACTCGGTTCACTTGGAGTTCTAAGTGAACACGGATTTTCATTTATTAATGTTGTCCTTATTTACTGAAACTACTGTTGCCTTTAGTCTCATGTTTTTCTCCTTCCTGAGAAGATGCTCTGCAGAAAGAGTGAAATAGTCCTTTAAACTGGGGATTTTTTTACCTAGGATGGCACAGAAAAAAGGGAATGTCTTTCACAAGAAAGGGGCGAAAAGAAGCTAAACTTGTGTTCCGTCATTAGAAAGGAGTATCTCACCTGAGTCCTGTCATGCGAAAACAGAAGGCATCTCATTGGGTCTCCTACTTGTTCACTGGTGCAGGGCTGGATGCTTACTGTGAACAAATTAGTTTAATTACAAGCATCAGAGTCTGACCAGAGCAAATGCCAGAGGCTGGTATTCATCTGGGTTGGAGAGGAAATGGCCTCTAATCCAGTGTTTTCCGGCTGACTGGAGCCAGCCACGATTTACTTTGTCTTCCAGAAACTGTGTGAAAAGTGTCTGACAGCTTCTGCTTCATTGTCCAGTTGAGCTGCTGAGCTCTTCATATTTCCTAGGTATCTCATACAGCGGGTGAATACTGGTAGAGAAGATGAGAGCTGATCTCTTCTGCTTAGTTGGGTTTGTGTGGCTGAAGTGTTCGGTGTCTTTAGTGGAATTTGTGAGTGATTGCTCTGTGTTCACAGCATAAAGATCTCTGGTGGGTTGGATTTCATTCCCTTTCATCTATTGTATATCTTTGGTTTCCAGTTAATTCAGTCTGAAAACACCTGAGAATTCTAACTAAGAAATTGCAATGGAAAATTGAGAAATCCACACATTTTTACAAACTTTAAATCCAAAGAACTGAGAACTTTAGGATAAACTACATTGTCTATCACTTATAAATTCCAGTATTATGGGTTCTTCCTTTATTTTTGAACATATTTATCATGTTTAATTAATTATAAACCCTGCAATTTTACAAAGAAAGCAGAGGCAAAGTAGTCATTAGGTAAAAAATTTGTGTGTTGAACAGCAGTTCATATTAGTACTTTCTAAGTTAGAGGGAAACCATTTTGTAATGGTTTGTTTGTTATGCTCTGCTCTGTTTGTTAGTCTAGTTATAATCATAGTAGAAATTAAAAGTAGAGACAAACTCTTTAAGACAGATACTTGCTGCACCTGTAATTTTGAAAGAAGATAACATTTATCCTGGTGTGAATTTTGCAAATTTAAAGAAGTGGGTTTGTGAAGAAAACAGAAGGATAATTATTGCTGTGGAAGAAGGAGGTTTGGGAAGCCTTGCTATTACTCAAATATTTTCTTTTTTGTCTTTATTGATGTAGAAGAGCACAAAATATTTGTTTGATTTCTTAAACAGGTTTTTTTCTGTGCCCTGGTGCTTTCATAGATCTAGCTTACAGGAATTGGACTCTCAAGCGCCATGAGCTTTTAGTAGGATGGTTTGGTCCCTTCAATCCCAAGGAGGATTATAATAGAGTATAAATAGAGACAATAGCATTGTCTGTGCTCTTCTCAGTATCACTGATGGAAATAAAGCTTTAGGAGATGCCCAGTAGGAATAAGCACCATGTAGAGCAGTTCATGAGAAAGGAAGAAGGGGTTCTTCATCACAATGAGCTGGTGTAGCCACCTCCCTGTTGAAAGGAAAGCCTGTAGAACGGGCTCCCATACTGCTGGGAAACACATCCAAGAACTGTTGATCATTGCTAGAGGACACAGACAAACCAAATAACTGGGAACACAGTTCCTGGGAGTGCCACACAAATACAGATTTTAATTTTATAAATATACTTACAGAAAAGTTTCACATGCATGTATTGTGTTATGTTTCCATGAGGCAGCCCAGATAAACTGCTGAATTTCACTGGCTGCTGAAAGTACCTTTGGCAAAAGCAGACCAAGAGTATTTTTACTATTTCACTGTTGGTATAAACATAAAAAAAAAAAAAAACCCCAAAAGACAAAAAACAAACAAGCAAACAAAAAAACCCCAGTATGTTTTCTGTATTCTCATATGATGTTGGCTTCAATACTTCATATTTCACTAATAAAGGCCCAGCACAGTCAAAAAACCTGTATTTGTGCCTGTAACAATTGTACACTGATGTATTTATATGTGATCTCTCCTGGGCACTGAATCTGAGAAAACAGACAGGAAGCTCAGAACCTTCTCATATTTTCTGAAAGATTCCATGAGAATACACAAAACCTTGTATCAGTTTTGTTGCTTGTCTATATATTTTAATTCCCACCACTATGGCTCCTTCCCTGTGGATTCACAGCTAGTATAAATTAGTAGTGCATTATTGTTTTCAAAGGTTATCCCAAGTAGCTTCTGCTTATGATCTATCCCTTGATGTTCCCTTTGTTTAGATGTTTTTAGTTGTGCTGGCCAAGTTTTGATGAAATTTGAGTGCTGTGCAGTTACTGTATGCCATTTATTATCATATAATCTGACAAGCTGAATGTTTGGCACACATACTTAAAAAAGTGAACACAGGAAAATTGTGGAGGGAAAGGAAAACATGTTCTGTTAATCATTAAAATACATTGATACTCTTAAGTGTTATAAAATTACATTTTTACAGTTAAAACTGGGATTTTTAAACAACTTGTTGAAGTTGAATAGTTTTGATATGGAATGGTTTCAGCCCTCCTAGCTGTAGTCCAGGATTCTGTCATTTAACTTATGTTCAATATTTAAATATTATAGCAACTTAAGTGAAGATTTTGAGAAAACCTTGCTGTTCTTGTTTTCTCTTTTACTGGATCCTCCATGCACCACAGTTTCCCCCTATTTCATAAAAGTTTTGTTTGGCTTTGATTTACTCTTTTCTATCCTCAGCACAGTGAGGAAGCTGCTTTCTGTGAGTACAAAGAAAAGAAACCACCTACATTTGATAAGACTGAACATTACCATGTATATATATGATGCATAATTAAGGGGACAAAAGAAAGAGACACTGTAAATTAGCTTAGGTGAATGCAATGCCAAGTAAATGAGTGAGAAGCATATCTTTAAGAAACAACCCCCCTCCACAGACTATAAATGTTTCTCAATGGTCTTCTGTTCTCCAAGATCTCACTTGTGGCAGAGATGGGGCCAAATTTTCTTCATACCTTGTGTGTATGTTTGCACACCTCCTTTTATGAGTGACAACTAGAGGAACTCATTGATTGTCCTGATTTTTTTTCTCCTAATATAAAGGAAATTGCTTGCAGTTGCAGGACTGATCGGTTGTCTCATTGCACCACTGAACATATTTTTGCTGTTTTCTGGGCCAGAAACCGGGCACTAGAGTTCAATACAGGAAATAATTTAACTACTGGAGAAACTAGCTGCAAGCTTCCTGGTAACACAGAAAAATGACACATAATTTCAGGCAAGTGGTTTTCAGTATCTGGTTTATGACCACGGTGGTCCATAAGCTATTCCTAAGGCATTTGCTGATAGTAACTGAGACAAGCAAATCTATTGCTATTTGAAGTGAATTTTGTGCACAGCTTAAAGAAGTAGGACTTCTATGTAGTTGTAGGGCCCTGTGTCAGCTGTGTTTGCTCTCACTGGTATCAGAATGGCAGATGTATGGAGATTTAGTAAAGCATCAATTTTTAGCGTCTTGTTAGGAGTGGCACTGTGTACCAGAAAAATAATTGTAGTTATCAGAAGTTTTATTATTGAAAGTCATCTTCTGTTCCACTTTCATTACTCAGAATATGAGAGTTTTAGGGATTTAGTGGCTAAAATTTCAGAAAGCAGAGTGGCTTGCCTCCTCACCACAAGGGCTGACAGCAAAGTTGAAGACATGAAAATAAGGGAGTTAGAGAACTCAGTGTTACAGTTCTATTATCATTATTCCCACAAATGTTTGGCAGCAGAGGTTTTACCTGCATTCATGTTTTATGACATAGAAACATTCCACAGGGCAGGAGTTTTGGAGAAAAAGGAGCTTGTCAGTAGTATGAAGTTAACCCTGGGGTACCAAATATTTGGCAGTTAAACAGCTGTGAAATTCATCTCTTAGCAACTTCTTTTCTCTGTTTACAGCCAATCTCAAGTCAAAGTGTTGGGAGTTTAAAGGGTTTGGTGTTGAAGTTCATTCTGCACCCTTTTGTCAACAAAGGATCTTGTAAAATAGGGGAAGGGAGATACCCTGTTGTGTGTGAAAACAGTGCTGAGTTGCTTAATATGGGAGTCATATTAAGTTAGTGGTTTTAAGGGGGCCTTACTTCAGGGATCAAGTTGGGAATCCAGTTGAGTATGGAATATGTCTCAAGAATGCCCTTTTTGGTCTCACTTCTATAGCACATGGGTGAAAGATTGTACCTTTGCAGTATAAGCGTTTTTTCTTCTCTTTCTAGCTTAATTCTAGAGGAATGCAGACATGCTGACTAGAGAATAAATTTGGACTAGCTACAGTAAATGCATTTCAGCTACTCCCGGTTCACAATAGCATGAGAAGAGTCTGTTCTATGCTGTCTACTCATGAGCATGGAATACATTTCTCAATGAACAGAAAATTATTCAAATGGAAATATGAGAATATTAGAATTGTGATGTGCTTATGACCTTTCAGGGCTGTTGGGAATGACATAACTCTAGGTAGGCTGATGGGATACATGCTTTAAAAAAGCAGGATATATTTCACTGTTGACGTGAAATCATTGCTGTCTGGGTTGAAAAAAAAAGAAAAACTGTGACAGGAGAGTGGAAAGAAACAAAAACTCTTTTTCAGGAGTTGAAAATTCTTCTGTCTGTCTCTAGCATTGTTCTTGTGGCAGATTGCCCTCACCCTTCACATGTCCATCACTGCCTTTGGCTCAAAAACCTGTAGTTACATGACCCATGTGTAGAGAAGACTCATTATCTTTTCTGGAACTTCATAATTGGAAAAAAGATGAAATCACAGAATGGATTTGTTTGGAAGGGAACTTTAAAGTTCATTGAGTTCCAACCCCCCTGCCATAGGCAGAGACACCTCCCTGTGACCAGATTGCTCAGACCCTCATCCAACCTGGCCATGGGTCCTGCTGGCACCCCAGAGCTTGATGTGAACCTTCTCTCTACACTTGCTACTTTACTCATGACCTATCAGAAAAATTGGTAATAATAATTTCTTTTGTTGCCTTCTCTTCTTTCCAGTTTATGATTAAATGATTTTTTTTCCCCAGTGACTATAATTCCACAATTCTTTGCAGTTGTATGAGATGTCAGGTAATTCATGTCAAGAAGCTATTGTACAGGTGATGAGGGATTTGACAGGGTAGGCTTCCCAATAGGGTATTCTCATATCTTTTCTGTATATGCCATGTATCTTTGAGAAGAAGAAAGAAAAAAAGACCTCTTTGAAACACTAAAATTTTTTGAAAATATGTGTTTCAGAAGAAGAGTCTGAATTACTTCCAGGATTTTCCTGAGGTTTTCTGGGGAGCCTGTTTCATAATGTTGTCATTAGAAAATGAAGCTACATTTCATAAGTTTTCCAGCTGACTCTTTGATTTTTGACTTGCAGGTTTGGCACAGCAGTGGCATAGTACATGCCATGAGGAAATAAAAACGTCTCCCTAAATATATTGGCACAGTGTTCTTTGTACATTATACTTTGTGTTATGTTTTAGGGAGAGTTCTCTTGGCTATAAATCAATATCTTTAAACTCTGGGAATATTCTTTAGAAAGGCCATCGCCCTGGAAGGATATAACCCTGAACTCCAGAGTATTTTACAGGGGAATGATAAAACAGTGAATTTTATTTACAGGCTATTGCTGAACACTATTACAGTTTATCAGTTGTTCAAAAGAAGAAGAAAATTCAGAATGAGAGAAAATAAAGGCTAAGATAGATGGTATGTGAGCAGAATAAATCCAGAGAGCTCAAATTGTCAGACCCATGCAATCAAGAAAAGATCATGAACGTGGTTTGAAAAGTATCAGACATTTCTTTAAAAAGGAAGATTGCCTTGTTTTCTTTTGGGACAGAGAATGGTGGAAAAGTGGCTTCTTCAGAAAGGAATTCTTGCATGCTGTTCCTACTTTTCTCCAAATATTCTAAAACTGACAATTCCACAGAAAACCTGTGACAGAAGCGAAACTTACTATTCTAAATCTGTCTCTGGAAGTGCTTTTCCTTTTCTATTGCCTACAGAGGCAGATGACTGACATTTGTGTTGTTAAACTACAGGTAGGATGTGTGAATGCATCTACAATTAATCTGAATTCTCAGGTCATGTCCTGACTCCAGGGCAAAATTCACAGAAAAGCTTCAATTTATAATGATGTTAATACTAAAATCATAAAACATAAAGGAAGAATAAGTTCATCCTTAGTTCTTTGAAGAAGTAGATTAAAGATGGTAGCCAGCTTAGAAAGTCCCTCAAACACTTGCAGACAAAACTGGGAGAACATGTTAAGTCTATGCCTTACCTTTATAATCCATTATGGAAAAACTTGAAGATAGTGTGAGCTTGATAAACTTTGGTCTGAAAAAGTGGGAATGATTCTTGGTTCTTATTGGTATAGAAATACTTTTAATACTTTGTGGTTAAGAGGAATTACTGTACAGCAGAAACCAGAAGCTTATAATCACAGTTACCCAGTTAGACTAAAATCTGTACCTCAGCCCATGGACAGGCACGTTGTGTTGAGTAAAGACACTTCCTGAAATGCCTGTTAGGCTTCTTTGACATAAGACAAAGTAAAGAAAGGTGAATATTACCACTTTAAAAAGTTTGGATACGGTCTGCAATTTTAGGCTATTGGTACCACTACAGTCGTTACTGCCATGAAGTAATCTGCTTATTTCAGTCATCTTGAAAGTGATGGATAGACAAAGGTTAGCAAAGCAGCTGCAGTAAATGCCTAGAGATTATTCCCCTCTGTGAGAGCTCCTTGTGTTCGGTATTGTAATTCTGTAATTCCTATGTCCATTCTGGAAATCCATAGTGCTGTTCATAAGCATTCATGGTGTGTGAAGCTCTTAGGACTTCTGTTTGCATGTAAACTAAGAATAATGACCAACTGCAAGTAAAGCAGTTTCATGTTACAAATTTCAAATAAAAGAGGTATCAGCTTTAAAGGCCACAGTCTTGCAATGAATCTAGATGCAGTATTATGCACACAGAGGATAAAACTATCTAGAAATCTACCATGTCTCATCTTTTTACAAGCATGCATTAATGATAATCCCACACAAATCAGTGGTGTAACTCTGGAGTTGTGCTGACAGAGCATCAAAACAATCCTATCAGTTGAAGCAAAAGCAGCCAAGTTATTATGGCTGTTATATTTGAGATCATAATCAGTCCCATGCTCTTTTAAAACCATTGGAACATATAGTGATGGATTAAATTGTTCTCTTACAGCAATTTTACTCTGCTTTAATTCTGAAACGAGATCAACTCTCCCTCATGAAGGAAATCAAACCCAGAGATACTGATCACAGCGATCCTTGTGATATAAGCTCAAGGTGTCACTTTTGCTTTATTCTGGATTTGTAAAACCATTTTACTAGTTGTGCAGAAAATACAGCAAGCGTTAGGACTAGCTCTGCTAATTTAAATACCTCTCCACTTGTTGGAAGGGAGAAAGTGTTTGTCACCAAATGTTTTCATGCTTGCCTGGACATGATGGTTTCATGGACAGTATAGAGGCTTGAGTAAGTATTATATGGACAGAGCCCTCAAGTTTAGGCATTTACTTAAAAAATTCATTACCAGACCTGAAGCACAGTTATCTTCCTAAGCTTTGTCTACTAAATCCATATCAACAAAACAGTGAATATGCCTTGGTTCTGATTTTCTGAGATGTTTGCACTCTTTTTACATCTGTTTGAATGTCTGCAGGAGATCACAGGCAAATTATGGGTCATATTTTAATCCTACTTGAAAACTGAAAAGTCCTTAAAATGTTAACAAAGTTTGTGTGTGTTCAGAAATTTTCCCAACAGAAATAAAGGCACTAACAATCCCTCTGGGTGATGGAAAAATTGTTGCTGTAGGGGGAAAATCAGAGAAGAAATGGCCCAGTAAAAGCATAACCAGAGCTGAACTCATCAGAGTAGTACAAGCAGCAGAACAGTGCTCCAGTTAAATGGAGATGAAGATTCTGACTTCTTCTGGATTACCAATGCCCAGCTTTGATATCAGTCTAATGTCCTTTTGAATCTTGAAAAGATTCATCACATCAAGATCCCTTCAGCAACATTTCCTGCTTGCTTGGTTTCCTTTGGCTTTTAGCTCATATGTTAGAGTAATGAAGGGTTTGACAGAAAAAGGCTCATGTTGCTGCTTTTGGGGACTCTGCTGATGAAAATCTTTGTCTGTAGATGGGACAATTTGCACATGTAGATCATGTTTCTGTGATTTGCTGCTGCAGCTATCTGACAGAGTGGAAGATTGCAGCTCTCAGGGTTATTCCAGAGTATCTTTTTTCATTTCATATTTTTATTTTATTTAGTGGGCTTGGATGTTTGTGAAATCAATTTTTATGTGCTGAGAATTTTTCTGAGTTTCATTACCTGACAGGGTCTCAGTTACATTTCTTCGAACACTTGTGATATTATGCTCTAAATCCTTCCCTTAACCCTGGTGTCAATGGGGACACAGAAACCTCTCTATCTTATTTTATTTTGTGGGGACGTTAATTTCTGTGCTGAAACCAAGCAGGGGAACATGCCTATATGCACAGCACCAAATGGAGTGCAACATACTCTCCAGGATCTGCACAGGGCCACAGCTGGGACTTTTGGAACTGCTACAGGGAATGACAATTAGGCACTGGAAAAGCTTTACCTAGGTGCAGTATTTTTGACATAACTCAGTTTCATTAATCCTTCAGGGACTGTGTCGCCTCATCTGTCCCTTTACACACACATGACTTCAGAGTGCAAACTGGAACTGTGCAGGTAGAAACTTCTGGGTTTCATTTTGAATATAGCACAATTTGCAGTGAAATCCAGGCTTTGCTGCTGTTATGGGAAATAGTGTGGAATGTGCAGCCTTTCTCTAAGACATGGGAAACATTGCTGAATCCACTGGGAGTAAGATGAAATGATATGATGGATAAGGTGTCTTTTTCTTTCAAGTTCTGTTAGGAGCACTCAAAAGGGAGGTGGTAAGTCAAAGTTCTTTTTTTTTCTTTCTCATAAGTGGAAGGAAAGTATTCAGCTCTTCTCTATTTAGGTAAAAATTAGGTTTGAACTTGGATGAACACCAACCTATTGACCAAAATGCAGGACTGCTGTATCTTTTGTCAGTGATGTAAATCTAATTATTTTTTTCACTCGGAATCTTTAATCCAATGCAAATCCCAGGTGAATATGTGGATAATTCTTAAGTTGATCCAAATGGCATTTTTCTCCAGAGAGAAAAATGATCCTGATCTGTTTTGAATTTTTTCTACTTTCTCTTTTCAGGGAAAAAATAATTTACCAAAGCAATTGTAATTTGTGTGTGTTGTTATGCATTTTTCTTTTTTATGTCATAAAGCAAACTTTGGTAAGGTGCTGTTCTTTAAAGGTGTGGATGTGAGTCAACTATAAGGTTGAAATAGGTTAGGGAATGCAGAGAGCATAAAATTAGGTGTGATTTGCTGGACTGGAGAAACAGTTGTAAACATATAAACAACTTCTCATAGTTTCTAGCAGATGGATCTCTTTTTCACAAAGGAAGTCTTTATGAAAATTTGAATTACTTTCTGTAATCATTGAATAATTAGAACTGATCCAGCAGTTCAGTCCTTACTCCTGTTTACAAAGGCATGCTCAGCTGTGTTTGTGCAAGAAGCAGTTTGGAGGCAGAATGGAAACTCCCATTTCTACCTCATCCTTATAAGTAGTAGAAGAGTGTCTGCAGGGACAGACCAATCTTTAATTTCTTTTCCTTTCAATTTTCTGTCATTCATTATCCTCTTAGTTCCTGTCCAAACACAGATTTAAGTATGTTGAATTTACAGAGTAGTAGGCAAAGCTACAGCGTTCCTTAGCTTTTGCTTCCCTGGATATGAAATCTGTTCAGGGAAGAACTCATCTTTGCTACTGGATAGTAACAATAAATAGAAATTCCGCTCATATTTGTAACAGAGTGAATGAGCAGAGGATTATGAATGGACTTTTATCATGCTGTGCAAGGAGAGTGATTGATGGTCATTTTCTCTGCTGGTTCAGAACAGTCTAAAACCCTCCAGGTGGATTTAGACCAATCCAAATACTTGGCACACACATGAAGTGCTTTTAGTTTTGGGTGCAAATTCTGGGCCATCTGTAAAACAACAATCCCCTCTGTCCTTTAAAGCTGTTAAGATACAGATCCTGAAATGCTCTGCTGTGTAGAACTGCACCAGCACCATCAGGGACGGTGACCTTCTGGAGGTGTAGGAACTGGAGCTGGTGGTGACATTAGTAATGTCTCTTAAAAAAAGACCAGACTGGTACTGGTACTGAGGCTGCCTAGAGCAGGAAATTAGGGGGGTTGATTTTCGAATGAAATGCCGTCTTAGATGATCTATTGTGGATAAAAAGAAACCAGGCATCTTTTTCTTGTCAGTTCTCTAATTATTCTAATTGGAAAGGAAAGAGGCCATTGTGAAGGATAACATAAACACCTGAGAGTGCACTTAAACACAAGTAGCACTGAAAAAATACCAACTCGTTCTCAAGTGTACACTTTTTCTCTGACTAGAAGTTAGCCTTGAAATTTGCATAGCAAAAGGTTCAGCCTAAGTGGCAGCACCAGAGTGGAATACATTTAATTAAAGACAACGGCAAAGGTAAATTATACTCTTTTATTTTTTTCTTCCTTTTTTGCTTTGCTTTACTTGATTAGGGGCTACTTGTTTCAGGAACAGGTGAACAGAGTAAATCTGTTTAGCTCACAAGGGCATAAAGGGAGGGAGGGATCAGAGCTTTTGGATGTTCCAAAGAAGTGCTGCATTTCCCCAAGCTGCCATCTGCATTGTAACTCATATCTTGGAGATCAGCAAGGCCTCATGATAGCACTTCAAGAGTGAAAAATTGTTTGCCAGAATGGCTCATGTTCACTCTAAAAATAGGGCCATGTAAGAAGTCTCAAGGAAATTCTTCTGTAATTATAAAGGATTCCAGTTTGAATTAAATGAGGCCAGTGAAAACTTGCTTGAATGTTAAGCCTGGATTTACCAGTATGTGAGGGGAATTGTTTTGCTGCCATTCCCAACCTTCTTTTCCCCACCTGAAATATGGCCTCTTTTCCATTTCTATTGTTCTTAATATCATATCATGCCATATGTGGAAGTGTTCAAAACTTGACACTTATAGGGGACTGGGTGGGAGAAGATATATAAAACAGAACGTATATATTAATATCCACTAATAAAAATGCTTTAAAATTCCCATTGGTTCTTGGTCACTGTTAGGCCAGAATTTAAAGAATACTGATATTAAATAGAGTGATATTGTCTTTCAGTATTAGGCCTTCAGGATCTAATAGTTTTACATAACCATTACCAAGGTTCTCAAATTCAGTCTTACAGAACTTGTCTGGTAAAGTTACTATATTCAGTTTTTAAGGATATTCAATCAATTCTTTTCTCCACAATGATCACAGCAGTACAGGCATCTGAGCCCCACACCATTTCCTCAAATATACAGCCCAATTGAAGTCTCAGAGTAAGTCAGTGTCTGTTACCTGTAATCAGCGCAGTCAGTAACCTGGAGTTAAAATATCTTTAAAGGATAGAAGTCAGCATAAGTGTTTCTCAGGTCTTTAAAGGTAAAGAAATATACCTGTGAAATATAGCGCTGCTTTTGTTCTTCAAGGGGTAGAATTTGAAGGAGCTCCTGAGAACCTATGACACAGACTTCAGAAAGTTTCACAGAACTGTTGCAGAGCCTGTTGGGGTTAAACAGGGACAGTGTGGGATGCTGCTGTCAGCCACGAATATATTAAATGCCAAAGGAAATTCAGAATTGTTGATTCTTTTCTTGTTGGTATTAAAATGGGGAAATGAAGGCTCAAACTATACGATTGGAAGAAAGGCTTAGAAAGATTAGTTAAGGCTTCTGTCAGTTCCTGCTGAGTGGCTGCATGTCACATTGCAACAGCTATCATTAATTAATCCAGGGATCTGATCTCTGCCAGGCTCAGTGTCCCTTACACCTGGCCTGAGAGTGTCTTCCAGGGATAGATGCACAAAAGGTGTGCCAGTGTCCTTGGCTGTGTTGAGCCAACAACTTTTTATTTTTGTCTTGTGTTTAACAAATAGACAAAGCCAGGCCAGTGCACCATGGGTCACACTTTACCACAGCTCTGCTTGCAGAGTAAATTTAATTGCATTTTCTTTTTCTTCTGCAGAAAATTATTGAAGAAAAATCCTCTTTAAGAAACAGGTAAAGTTGAGAGATGGAAGAGAGAAGTAATTTACAAATCAGTAGGAAGGTTGTTGCTGACAATGACTTCACTGCTTAGGGTTTGAGAGCTGACTGTCAGCTACAGATGAACTTCTGATTGTGCACTCTTTAAGTGTATGTGAACAGCATAAATATTTGCACTTGTTCCAGTCCCTCTGAGTTTATGAGATAACTTGCCAAGTTCTAGTCTGCACACTTTGCTCTTGTGATCTTGAATCGCTTTCTGGAAAAGCCCTGGAGGGCTAACACATCATTTGGAGATGTAAGCTCATAACGTTTTTTTTCAAATCCATGAAGAAAAATAGTTAGAGAGCAAGCTCTGCTTGGGAGGGAATACCCTGATGTGATTTATAAATCCGCATGGATTAATCTATCAACTTCTGATTTATGAAATATATTTTTTTGACCAACTATATTACTTTATTGGTTCAAAAGTCTTGAAATTAGTATGAAAACCAGCAATCCATCATAACATTGAATTATGTGCCAGTCATGCATAGCAGTATCTCTCAAAATCCTTGATTTGTATTCACCTTTTTTGTTAGTAAAATTCATGTTACCTAATAGCCTTCTTAGAAAAACATGTTCATATGCTTGATGGACGGAATACATTGCTAAGTTTCTAGGCTTTTCATTAGGGCAAATAAGGTTTACCAAGCTTTTGAATTCATCAGTCTGATGCAACTGTCTGCTTAAGAAATTTCTGTTTAAAAAAGCATAGATCTTTTAAAAATATGATCACTCATTTTTAAAATCAATGACTGTTTCTAACAGTGTATCTTGCAAATGATTATTACTACTAGAAGCTGGGAGAAGAAAGGACTGAAAGTTCAAGCAGAGGTTGAATTTTTTGGGTATCAGCCATGGTGTGGGTCCCCTACTAACATTGCAGAGGTACCTAAAAAGGAATTTTGGCATTAACTCATTGTGTTGCAGTCTTCTCCAAACAGAAACAGATCTTGAGTTTAATAGCATTATTAATGTTTTTGGAAAAAGACCTTTCTTGTACCAGCAGGAATTTCACCCCAGAGTTATAAGTGTAACTATTGTCAATATTGAATGTGTGTCTTCATTGGGGATCTCAGGTAAAATTACATCTTTATCATATTTGAAAGGCTTGGAAGGGGAGAGATGTCTCTGGCAAATTCTAGTCTACATTCTCTGCAAGAACATTTTGCTAAAGCAACTGGTTTTTCTCTACTGGGGCTTTATTTTATTACATTAAGACCTATGCCTATGCAACTGGGATCACAGTTCTAGCGTGGTAGATATGTAGCTTGAGTTTGTGCCTAAAGGAGGAATAGAAGAGAGAACATGTAGAAACTCTTGAAGAGAAACAGGCTTTATATTGTCTTACAGTATGCCTCAGTTACTTTTTGATAATGAAGACTGCATAGAATGAAATCTGATACATTCTCACTGTCAGAAGAGTTGAAAATCTCTTTCAATATATTTGGTATACGAAATATACCTTGGTGGATGATGCAGTTTGGAAAAGAAAATAGCATATTGGGTAGGCAATTTTATTTTTTATAATTATATTACACACAAACACTGTTTCAGTGCAAGTCCAGGTATATCCAGATAAATCAAGAACCAAATAAAATTGAGAAGTAACTAAAATTGATACTGATCCTCTCAATTTTCTAATGACCCTGCACAAGCATGTGGGGAAGATTAAAGAATAACTTGTACTGGGACTGTGTGACCAAGGGCATCTCTGTGAGGGCCTTATCACAGGGGAAGGCACAGAAATCAAATTCCCTGACCAAAGACCTGAAAAGTAAGAAAGATATTTAGGTCAATCAATAGAAGTGGCACTGGAGATTGTCTTTAGAACCCTTACTTCTTTAGCAACAAAATCTAAGGCTTAGATGTCTTTTTAATAGCAAAGTAGTGGGACTTATAACACTTGGTTCCTCATTACCTAAAAACGGAGGGGATAAAGCAGATTAAATCAGCAAGAAGGTAGAATTACTTGATTAAGTTCTATATTTTAATAACTTATGGTCTGGAGGCTCATTGAAAAGGCCACTGAAATCAGGGACACTCCACTGAATTTCGAGAACACTCTTGAGCATTGTATTATTGCTGCATATTCTTTTACCTGTGTACTTAACATTGCCATTTAGTTCTGCCTCTTAAGTGGTTGCTTCACATAGACATGCTATGCATTATCCACAAACTGACGTCTGGCAGCTGAATTTGTACAGCTCTTTTGAGGCTCAGGCCCTAAATCAGTATTCTTTCATCGCACACTGCTGGCTGCTCAAAGCAGAAATGTATGGCAGGCTCACGCTGCAGCTGCAGGCAGTTTGCTGACACTACATCCACAGCACAGCTTTCTGGGATGGGATTTTTTTTTCACTTTCTCCTTTTGTAGATGGCTCAATTCTTCCTTTAGAAAGGCTGAGACCAATCACAATGGTGTTCAGGCCCAGTTGTCTTGAAACAACAGTTTTATCAGTGGCAGCAGGAATAAGTTAAAATGAGCAAGGCCATTTTCCCCTTCCATAGCTTTATAATTCTTCCACTGAGTGCAAAAACCTTCATCTCCTTATAGCAATGATGAATTCAGTTTGTTTCTGTACACATGAATATATAATGGCATGGGAGGGAGTATATGTTTTATACAGTTGGTATTGCTCCATTTGCACCCTCCTTACATATAGAACTCCAGAACAGCTGATATGGTACAGGGTGGCTGTCTACAGCCATTAACTGTCACCAAAAGTAGCCTGTTCACTGTGCTGAGAATAAGAAATAATGCCAAATGGATTGTTCTGGCACAGGGGTTCTGTGAATGTTTGGGATAGTCATTGAAATACTTCTTGAGTGTGCCGCATTTTGGGAGCTCCTCAGTGTGATACAGATATCCTGTGACAGATTAAACTGAAAAAACATAGACCTGGTACTTGCAGACTTTTCTCTTCTATAAAGAAATCAAGCAAAAGTTAAAGCATGCAATTCTATGGGCAATATTACAGGAATGCAACAGCTCTTTAACACTGTGTTTCAGTGTGGAGAGCCAGGCTGTCAAAGCAGCATCAAATTTACTCCTACACTGGTGTTTCTGATTTTACTCACATAGCTTGGGTGTCAGTTTTGTTCAGTTGCCATACTTTGGGGTTTTCTTTTTCTCAGTGTTTTATTCATTTTACCTTTACATGTGCTGTCCCAGAATTAAATTCTCAACTATGGCTTGAATAACTGAAAGGCCTTACTAAAACTTGAAGTTGCACAAAAGTACACTTCATGATATGTATCAGCATTGCTTTGGAAGCTTTAATAAGCCAGGATTTTATCCATGCACACTTTCATATGTATACAATCCCAGCATACACATCCATCCAATTATGAGTTTCTGTTTGCACTACACCAGCTAATGCAAATATGGGGGCACTTGTAAAGGAAATCGGGGTCGCTGAGCCAGTTTTTTAAAATTGCTAAATAACACATGTTCTGAGGAATTTTGTCCTCTGAAAGAAACAACTCGGAGCTTCTATTTTTGCTCCTAACTTTTCTTCAGTGTTGTGTCGTATTTTGAAATTCAGAGCTGTTAAGCAAATAGTAAAACAACTGGGGCTGAGTAACAGCCTCTCAGGATCCATCTCATACTGATCTGTTCTTGAGTGTCACCAAAGTTTGAATTTATCTGCTTTGGAGATAATTTCAGTTACTTGCTGTGTTTGAGAACTAAACACAGCCTTTAGGGAAAATGGAGGGACAGTATGACATTTATTAGCCCAGCTGTTTAATGCACTCACCTGTTTCCAAGGTCTGAAAGGCTGAGTTTTTATTCTCTCCTAGCTCTGAAAAATGAGGATTGTATAACGGATTGTGAAAGCTGAAATGGTAGTAGGGGTCTTTTAATTTCTTTCCTTGTTATTTTTTTTAAAGCACACTTTAAAGAAATCCATAAAGCTTAATGTGTAGTACTTGAAACTCATCTGTTGTACGGTTACTATATCGATCACAGCCTTTCACCTCCCAGCTGGGCATTGAGCTGGTAAAGAGTTTAAATATGATCTTCCTGACATTAACAAGGCAACTGAATTATGTTTCAAAGGGATGGAAGGAAATGCAATTTTTGAACATCTTTGTGGTCAGGAGGAGGGGAAATTTTAGGGCTTTTTTCTCTTCTTTCTGGAGCTTAGTATCATTTCTCTGTAATTCCACTGCAGTCAAGGGATGTCGAATTGCAGTGGGAAAGGAAGGCGGCCCTTCACTTGTGCCTTTGGAGCAGGAAGAAACAGAACGAGACTGATTCACAAGGGAGTAAATTCCATGTTGTGGGCAAGAAGTCATGGTCTTCCTGCTACCTTCAAACAGGATGGTTTGGTTCTTCAGCAGGAGGTGCTGGGTGAGGTTGTGCTCTCATGAGTGCAAAGTTCAAGAAACAGGGAGAGGATTTGCCTGTTGGGATTTTAAAAATGGCAACCCTGTAATCTCAGGCTGCATTGATGAGTTGTGGTGGAAAGCATGCAGCACTCCAGTGTTAACTGGATTGTGCCATCATATGGTGAGCACTTTTCAGAGATTAATAATCATCCCTTGGGAACAGGAAATTCCTAGAAGTAAGTGTCATTGGTCATGTGGGAATGGGATGAGGTTGTGAGGTTACATTAAGATTTGAAGTGCACAGATAATACTGTCCTCTGGGATTTCAGGCTGTACCTGTTAAAATGGGTCTTCTGTTAAAAAATATATTAAAGAATATTAACATCACTGTTAATTTGCCTTCTTTAAGCAAAGTTTCCCCCTAAAGAAATCCAGAGATATGAAAGAGAAATTAATCTTTTCCTAAAGCTGCCAGTCAACAAACAGCCAGTTTTCATACAGTGATTCATAGTTAAACTTGAATGCAAATATAAGGAGGATATTCTAGGTTGTGCATATAAGTGATCTTATAAAAATGTTCATTTGTAAATGGTCCTTTATTGCTGGCTACTAGAAATGATTTATGGCACTTCTCAAAGATTGACTCCCTTATTTTGTGTGCCCACAAAAAACCGTGGTGGATGTTTATGTGTATAATTTAAACTACACATCTCGCCTGTGAGTAATACTGCATTTTAAGTTTTTGCCAATTATGTCTGCCACACCAGCTCCCTCAGTGCTGATATTTTTTAGCAACACCATAACGTCTCTCAAACTGAAAGAGCAGATGTTATATCAAGAAACAAGCTGCTGTATATCTCCCAGAATACCCAGAAAAGACCTTTTCAAGTTAGTTCCTGTGAAGGATGGTAGGAGACTAGGTGTGGGGAAATTGTTCATGGGTTTGCAAGAGACAAATAAATTCTGAGGGAGATGTATATGTGATGCTGTATACTCTAAGATGAGCTTTTCATCATGTCTACAGCAATTTCACTGACTTGCTGAGAGGTGCTGGTGAAGCACAGTAATAGACTTCCATTGCTGGAGAAAAGGCTGCTTGTCATAATGTGGTAAATGGTTCAACTTCTCTTTTTACCAGACAGGGGGGACTCCTCTCATTTGTGTAATAGCTTTTTAAAGTGGGTGTAAGACATATCTGTATTCCATTTACTCTCATTTGATTCTGCCAGAGTAAGTAAAGGCTTTAGTGAAAATGAAAATCAAAGCCTCATAAGCCTTGAGTATCCCTTTTACTAAAGTAATTTCAAGTCATTGTGGTTTCAAATACATTTTGTTGTATACAGAAGATCTTGTGCTAAATAAGTGGGATATTTAACATTTTAGGGGTTTTTTTGAGTAGTAAGAACTTACAGACATCAGAATAATAGAGAGGCTATTAAACTGTCATGAGCAAGATTATTGAATATCCCCAGAAATTGCTGTAGAAACCAGTTCTCCACTCCAAAGTTCTCCAGAAATGTAGGTCAGGCACTAGAAGCTAATCTCAGAAGCCTTTCCTGCGAAGTGAAACGAGGAGACTGCAGTGTTGAGAGGCTGAGTGTGAGAGGACTTACCAATTGCTCAGAGCAAAAAGGAAGTTAACTTGGGTACTAACCAAGGACTGAAATGGAATAAAAGCTCAGGAGAGACTGTTAGGCAGTTTAGAAATGTGGGAATTAATTGTTTGAACTTTAGAGAAGAGGAAATAAAGAATTAGAACTTGGAAGAAGATAGTGGTTAAAAGTTGATTAAATAGCCTGAACAAGTCAGGTGCCTTTTTATGCCTGGAGGAAGAACAGGAGAGCAAGATCTAGTAGAAACTTTATCAATACTGAATAAAGACTTTGCTATGCCAGAGTCCATAATTTGATGACAAATTTTCCTGGGAGGATAGAGGAATTAGGAGAGGTGGCTTTGGAATCTAATTCTTATGTAAGTTGGAGAATCTGATAAAAAGCATTTGAAGTTCTCTGTCCCTGCTATAGTGATGACAACGTGCGAGTTGCATTTTGACTAGCTCCAGTTTTTTCACATTATCCTCTTCCTAGTCTGCTATATTGTGGAGCAGGGGTTCTTGAAAGAGTCTGTGCTGGAGAGTTAGATCTCGCCCCTTTCTTACCTTATAGAGTATACTGACCTTTAAAAAAATATTGCATTTCTTTTTCCTTTTTTTTTTTTTCAAACTCTGTAGATTTGTGAGGTCCTGAAGAAATGAAGCTGCAGTTTCTCAGCAGATGCTCTCTCTGGCAGATCTGCAGTGCATGAGGCAGCAATACTGTTTGCTGTATCCTCTCTCAGCTGTGATGAACTGGTGTGCTCCCTCTTGCTTTTTTCAGGAGTGAGAGGCCCTCTCACCATTCCTGCAGCCTGTGTTACCTGTGTTGGGATAGGTATGAGGTACTGCACATTCGGTGGAGCCTAAGCTCCTGCTGCAAGGCAGGGAGGAAGGGGGCCCTTGTCCAACTGAGAAGGACTTTACTTGACTTCATTAATATTTAACAACATCTCGATGCTGCTGCCTCGGGGAGCCAACAGGTGCTTCATGTTCAGAGTGTGGGGGAACAGGCCAGCTCCCAAAGTGCTTGCAAATGATAAAGACAAGGAGGTGGCTCCATGGGCCAGTGTGAGAGACACCAAAGAGGCAAACAGGGTAGTTCCAAAGGAGAATAAAGTAGACTGCTCACAACCAGCAGCTGCCTGATCCACTGCTGCTGTTCTGTGGTGATCACAGAGGGATGGAGGCTGGAGGTGGGAAATGAGAGGAAGAGAGAAACAGGTTATATTTCCTTCCTGCTTCCTGCAGTGGCTCCCAGGAGTTATTGCAATGGAGATGGGAAGGTATATGCATTGCTAATGACTGGGAAACACCATTCCCTTCACTGTTATCCTACTTGCTACTTCCTACACTTAAAGACAGCTCTGCTCCACCTTAGGGAGCAACTTCAGTTGTTGGCTCAGGGATTATCTTACATTGCCATAAATGAAGCCAGATTATTGTAATGTGCTCTGATCTGAGGATCTCCAGAAAACCTACAAATAATGATTAATGTGTATGACAGCCTTGCAAAATAGAGTAACTAATCTCATTTTACAGGTGGAAAAAATGAGGCCTAAGAACATTGCTGATCTGATTTTTTCAGTGGCACCCTATAGGATAGGTGGTTGCCTGGAATTGCTGAAAATCCAGCACTAAGTGATGAGTCCTAGACCACACAGCAAGCTGGTGGCAGTGGGGAGAAGAAATCCAATCTTGGCTCTCAATCTTTCAAACAAACCACCAGATGACACTTAAAAAGTATTTCTGGGGATGAAAAGTACTATATAATTATTGCTTCCAATATAAACATTTTCCTCTTAAAGTCAAGCTTTTCTTTTTATTACCACTGACTTTATTAAGCCCATGTGATTGTCTTTGTTTAAGCTGTTACAGTGCAGATCATTGAAGCCATGTAAAACACCCAGGCTCTGCGTGCAGAATTTGTATAGTTAAAATACATTACCCACTATATTGAACATACCCACTATATTTCTTAGAAAAACATTGTCTCTGCAATTCCCATAAGCTTAAAACCCCCCCAAAACAAGCCCTAAAAATAGGTATCCACGCGTGAACATCCCTCAGAAATAAGAACTCGTTACTGGCATTAGTGCTGATGACTTGTGGAATGTGCCGTGTCCAGTTTTAATCTCAGCAATCTTGTATAGTTTTTGTTGAACAAATATAAACACAGCCTGAGGCTTCCTTCTGCAGGGCAACATCTGTAACTGGTGTCACTTCATGGCAGTGAAGTGTTTGGTGCCACATTTGTACCTGTGGAATTCAGTACAAAGTTAATAAGGAAAGAGAGAAGGCCAAAGGGATTGCCAGTGCATGAAAGTCACTATGTCAGGGAGAATCCCTGGGATTCCAAACGTGGAACAAAACCAAGAGAAGAGGAACAAATTTTGGTTGTAAAATAGTGCCTGCAGTATGTTATTTATAGCTGTTAAGAGACTGGCAAAGTGATCCTGCAAATACCAGGAAACAGAAAGAGGCTGAAGTGCAATCCTTGTTGTTATTTTGCATTAATTCACACTTGTATGCACTCTTTGTTGCTAGAAAATCAGTGATTATAGAAGTATAATTTAGACAAGGATGAAACGTTAGGTGGAGATCACTGTACCAGTGAAGTAGGGTGTTGCCTGAAATGCTGCATGATATTGAATCCATCCCCCTCTTGTTCTTCTCTGCCCCCCAAAAAACTCCTTGTAATTATTATTGGAGTAAATTAATCCACTGCTTTGATTGACACCAGATCTTCTTGTGGTTGCAGGCAACTGGGTCCTGAAAAGAAAAAAGATACAATGAAAAAAGAAGAAAACAGATGTCTCAGAGTCGCAAACAGAAGCCAATAATTTGCTTGGTTCTTAAAAAAAGGGGCAGTGTCAGGAGGAGAAGATTCTGTATAGAAACAGCATAAACAAGGGTAACAAATGGTTTGGGGGCAGTGAATTGCACTTACACCTGATGGTGACTTGTTGCCAAGCACTTAGAACAGTGTTATTTTCCTTTGGTGAAAAGTCTTGTGAAATAGCTATAAACTATATCTCACAGTGTTACCTTCAGCCTGCGTTTTTAGCCATATAATGTCCCTGTAGAGCAGAGGTTAAGCAATGTATATAATTTTAAAGTTAAAACCTTTTGTTTCCTTTTTCTGGTGGTGTGACTGGCCAAGAGAGATACTCAGAGACTGTCAAACTTGTGTTTTCATTGTTTTCAAAATAATTGGTTTTCTGGAAAACTTCTTTAGTGGCTTCAGGTTAATCAGATGCTGATTTCTTTTAATTGACTCCTTTCAGTGCTTTTGGTCTGCTTGATAATCTGCAATAGAAAACAGTATTTGTTTTTAAATATGATATGAGAAGAAAGACCATAACGTAAGAAAGAGACTATATAAAAAAAGATTCCAATCAGAACTTTGTGAAAAGTATTCCCTTGACCTCCGCAAAGACTAATTTACTGCAAATGTAATTTGATGTATTGCTTTCCACACTGTCATGTAGTATTTAAGAAAAGATAACTGTTTAGGAAAGAAGGCAGCAATCCTTCTTGAAATTCAAATAGAAATTTACTGAAATTCTGTGTGTATTCACAATGAGTCTATTTTTAAAAAGACAACACTCACAGTGTAAAGCAAAACATCTACAACATCGCACTATGCATGCAGGTAAATTTTTTAAATGAAAAATACACAATTTGAGATATTCCATTTCTGCATTTATGTTATACTTTGGTATATTTTTATTTTATTCTAAAGGAGAAAAAAAGAGTATTGTGGGCTTTTTATTTTCACTCTTTCTAAGCATTCAGACCGGTATGTTTCTGATCTGAGTATCTTCTTTCCCTTTTTCTGTGGTCTTATGGATTTTATTGTGTATGCTTTTGGGGATGTTATGATTTAGGACTCGCCCACTGTGTACTGATTCTTTATGGATATGACTTGTTTTTCTAAAATATTCTTTATTTAGTTTAGTAAGCCATAGAATTTAAAAACACTGGATGTGTTTGACTTTAAGTATTAATCCCCCTTCAAGCAGCAAGACCTTTGTTTTCATAGTTCCTTGCAGGAAATTGAAAATTATAACAGAGCTACAACATCTATTAGAGAAAGTTCACTCTAATCTCCTATCAGTTTTTACCTGCTTGAAATCAAGTTTTCTGTTGACTATCACCCCAATTTAGTTGCATTTTTATAAATGTGTACTAGCTTGCAGCATCCCTTTAATCCTGTCTTTAAAAATAGCAGAATTGTCACATTCTTTGTAGCAGAAACAAAAGGGCTTCTGTTTCCATTGCTGATAACCCTGCTTCTATCTCAGTCTATTTCACCATTATGTTCTTGAACTTTTTGAGTCTAGTAATGTGTATTGAGTAGTTTTTAGGGGTTTTGTCTGCTTCTTTTTTCAAGATCTGTATACTCAATTTCAGGTAGTGAGAAAGCTTGAATATAAGACATCCAAGGAGGCTCTGGGGTGTGCACTTCAGCGCTGCCTTCACAACATTTAATCCAAGCTCCTGGAGGGCCCTGGAGTTTCTTCCTCTCCTTCTTGCGGTACTGTAGTTCATAGGAACGCTCAGAAATGCAGGTGCCACATCAAGCATTATAACCCTGAAGGACTACAGCTATTTTGGTGTGATTACACGTTTCTATAAGATGTTTATCAATATCCTGGCTCCCAGGAAGACTTGGGAAATTGGCTCTACACAGACCTACAGCATCAGTGCCAGCACCTTTTGGCTTCAGTCGACCTCCATTGGAAGCAGACACTGTTCATGTGACACTGCTTTACCTTGGAAACGTTGTTTAGACCTGAGCTAGCTCTCAGTGGACATAGTGTTTTTTTCAGACTTTTAAGGAAAGAGAACATAGCAGAGTTCACTGCAGAACCAGAAAAGAGAAAAAGAGATATTTTGGGCTAAAACTAATGAACAGAACTAGAAGTTTCATGGTTTTGATTTTGGGTACCTGCATCACCACTCTTTTTCTTGGTGTCATCGGCCAGGTACTGCATCTACATGAACTGTGCTTTGAAACACATTTCCTCTATTTTTCTTCTTTTTCTTTCTGGGACTGGCCACTGGAGGTTTTAAAGGTATAAAAATTATTAATAAACAAGTAGAGAGAGAAGTTATTCTGCTCTAATTTCACCACTGGTATGTCAGTACACCTATACTGTTTTGCTCTGGCAGCCAAAGCAAGAAGGTGCATCAAAGTAGATATTGTCATATGACCATATTAATATTTTTATGTATGACATTCATTCTGGGTTAACCACTTCAGGCAGAGTAGTGACTTGAAGTAGAAGAATTTTGTGTGATGGAGAGGTTTTAGGTAGACTACCAAGACTGGGATCTACCTGAGCACAATTTTAAGAATAAGAATCTGGGCCGTGAGGCTACAATTTGTAATTGAGTCACATCCCTGTGTTTATATTCAGAGGTATCACATGCATTCCAGATTCCTAATGATATCCTTTAAGGATACGCACACCCTTCACAAAGAGTCTTAAAAGGGTGGAGGTGCAAAGTTAATAATTTTATTGTGGTTTTTGTTTGCCTCTTGCTCTCAGAGGAGTGAAATTAAGAAGAATTCTTCTTGTGGATAGCCTTTAAATCAGTACATGTTCTTTCCTAAGCGGAATGAATTCATAATCCTCTGTTTCCAAGGAATTCTCTTGATCCTAACTGTTGAAGTTTATACATTACAACTTCTATGTAAGCAATATTTCTTATTGATCTTTTAATGATCCTATTAGTTTCTTTCATTCCCTTAATAGAAATTTTAGCAGTAATAAAAGATAGAATCAGACAGTAATTAGAACTGTGATTAGCTATAACATGTGTTTCTTTACCAAAGCAAAAACCCAATAAAATGTAAATTAAAATAATGGAACTGTGTCTAGCTATCTTGAATTATATTACAACATTCACTTGCTCTTCCTTCTATGCCTTAATATATGCTCTAAAAGGCAAATGCTTTTATTATGCAAATTCAAATCACAGTGCAGTAAGTGTATTACTTTGAAAATTGCTCTTTCTTCCCCACAAATGATATAAAAAATGAAATGACTGTGTGAGAGGATGTGGATGTTTGTGCTCTCAAGTCCTGAGCCCACAAACCTTTGTGTTAATAGCCCTTGGTAATTAAGGTGGTCACAGGGGTTTCTGTGACTTTAGTCATGTGTAAAACTGAATCTAATGCAAAATGTGGATTTCCATGGACAAGCTTGGGTTTTTGAACTGAGCAGTGGAATCAGGTTTTTGGTCTCTCTATAAGGTGACTCATCAGTGCAGAGAAGGAAGCACATTATGGTAGGTTGTCCCTGCCACCCGTTTGTCTCATTCCTAGGGAATTTCACAGCATCCTGTGACATCTTATTCACAATCACCAGGTCATACACAGAGGCATTTTGGTTTCCTGTATTACCTGAGCAGATCTTGTGACTCTTCTTCATTTGATGTGGCTGTCCAGAGAAAATGGAAAGCTTTCTGCAACTGAAAGGTGTCAGGGTGTGGTTTGTCCACAGGTCTCTTAGCAGCTGTCCTTAGTCATCACAATCCTTCCTTTGACTAGAACAGCTGTCTCCCAAGATGAGGAGCCTGGACAACGCTTGACTGTGCTAGATCACGTTTAAGCACAACTCCTAAGTTTATTCTTTTTAGTGTAGAAAAGTGCTCTGAGATCAGGAGTTGTGAGGATCCTGTGGAAAGCTGGGACTCATCCACAAGGCTGTGCATTATAATTGGGATCCTTTGGGCAGGAGTGACAAATCCAGATCTGGCACAGTCCTTGGTCTCCTTTCTTGGAGCCTACAGGGCACACACATAATTATCTGTCTCCTTCTGGCATGTGGGGGAACTTCATAGAAGGGAAAACTCATGGCACAGTGCTGGAAGCTAAGTGAAGCTATGTAGTGAAACAGGAGCTAATTTTTGAGGGTGTCATATTTTGTAAAAATGCAATTGAAGCTACATAAAATGTCCTTGCCAGCTCTTCCACACAATGAAAGTAAGACAGGAAGCGGCTTGGGCAAATATGAGTTGGGGGCAAAAGTGCAAATGATGGTTGGTCACTGTTCTCTTCTTCCTGCTCCCACCAAAAGAGTAAATATTGAAATTCCATGTCTAACTTAGCTACAGTTCCTGAAACTGCCTTCTCTGCTGTTTAGTGGGCCATTGTCTCTGCATGGGCAGCCAGAGTATCCTGCTCTGTGCTTACAGAGAGGAGAATTTCAGTTTTCAGGCAGTACAGTGGCATATGTCCCCAGGTGAGAGAATCCAGTCAATCTGTTTAGCTTTGTGTTCCTTACTCAGTGGAAATGTCAGCATTATCATAACTTAATACTGCAGTTTGGGCAGGCAGATTGTTGGATTTGTGCCTGCCTTTATCAGCTCCAAACTTCCTCAGCAAAGCACTCTACAGCATGGTGTTGCTGTAACATCTCTTATTGGAATCAGTTATTTTTGCAATTCCTGACCACAGTGTTTTTCATATATTCATATGTCTTGATTGCCATGAGCAGGTATCCTGTTTTCCCTTGGTTGGACTGATTGCTTGTGCTGCTACTGACCTTTTTTCTTCCTAGTTAAATCCACTTAATGAATACCCTGGCAAACAGCACTGAAATGCTGCACTTGCTCTGACAGTACATACAGGCAATATAAAAATACCACATTACTGATACCTGGGCAAAACTGGAATCTGTTCCTTTTCCCCCATAGATCACTGGTTATTTCCCATGCATTAGAAAGATATGCAGTTTGGCTAGGGCCTGTTTCCTTGCTCTTGTAGTGTCTTATTTCAGAAGAAAAACCTTCATAAAGAGAAACGGGTGTCTTGTGGTTTGGCTGTACTTTTATTAAGCTTTTTTACTTATGTTGGGTTTGCTACTGTTTGGATGGGAAGTAACAGGGGGACTGGGGGGGGGGGTGGTTTGAACTAATTAGTTTCCTTGCACTCCCAGGCTCTTAGCCAGATTCCTGTAAGTTTGATCATAAAGTTTTATGGCATATGTTTTCCTCTTTATGGGAAGAAACACCATGGGGAGCTGTACTTCAAAGAATCCCCTTATGCCCTTTGAACTATACTGGAAAACCTTCAGACAGGTTATGCAGTGTGACCACTGCTTAAGAGCTTGCCATGAATTGCTCTTTTGCTTTGGCTCTTTAAGGGAATTGTGTATTTTTGGGATGAAATTGAGAAGAGGGAAAATAGGACCTTATTAGAAGTTGTGAATTCCTTTAGATGTGTGGGAGCAAGATGCAGCACCCTGCCCAAAGCACCACACCACTTGCTGCTCAGGAGTTCTCATGCACCAATTTTTGTGGGAGTTCTGAAGAACACTGCTTCTGTATTCTCTCTTCAGCTAAAATTCTGACAGATGCCAGTAGGAATATGGAGGTAGGATTGGGTGTGCCACCAGGGAAGGACTCCTGGGTGTGGCTTGAGATACAAAGTCAAAGTGTGTCTTGAGGAAGGTGGCCTGTATTACTGTATTAGTACATTAGTACTATTACATTAGTACATGTAATTAGTCCAATTAGTACATTAATACATTAGTACTTTTTGATAAATAAATACAAAGCTTAACATAAAAATTGAACATATTAAATAGAACTCTTGAATGGTCCCATTGCTTGCATACTACACTTCTCTACTCTTTTCGAGTGAGAAAAAAGCCCTTTGATTTTCCTCACAGGTGTGGTGTTAATAGAAAAACTGAAGGTGAAAACCAGTGTGTAATGCGTTACTGGCACAGGGCATTTCTTTGGTTAGGAAACTTACTGGTGCTATTTGTTCTTCAAGGGAAATCCCAGTTTTTGAAACTGTCCAGCAAGGCTAAGACACTGAGAACAAGGCCATGCAGTTATCACTGGCCTCTGCCAGGACAAGCTTTCCCTAGGGAAGATTTCCCTGCACCTCAATGAGCATTTACTTCTCTGACTGGGCTGCTCCTCGGCCCTCCTGCTCATTTATGCCAGATCCTTTCTGACCTCACCTCTGCATGGTCAGCCAGGTAAATGCAAAAACTGAAGGTATAGTTTCCAGCAGCTGCAACATGGAATGGACGTCTGACTAAAGAATTGGCATCCTACTAAATCCCATCCTACTGTGGGATTTATAAGCCTAACTCATCTATTTGCTTCTGATATCTCCTTAGCTGGCTACTTAGTTGAAGATAATTAAAGGAGAGCGTTAAGTTTGTCAGTTTTAAACATTCTACTGCTAGCTTATGTGTTTAGTAAATTGAAAGTAATTAAGGTTAGTTCGTTTCAGAAATCCCTTTTCTGTCTGTGAAGCAGAGGTCATGTCATTGCTTACACAGTACTGAATTAAATGGCACCTATTAAAATGTGGTTTTTATCATCCAGCAAGCTGCATTCTGAGATGTGAGACAGGAGGTATTCTGAAGAAATGCTGCTGAGAATTTCTGCTAGCGACATATTTTAAATATGTGGTAAATTCACTGGATGTTTGTGTGTATGTATTTTGTTCTTAGATCATGTACCATGTGTCTCTACCCAAGTGTACAGGTGCTTCTTTGGCTGCTCTTGTTCAGGAGCTGCCTCTTTGACATGGACAGTTTGCCCAGGGATTAGATGTGCAAGCTTGTGAAATATGTGAAAAATAACCAAAAGGAGGCATTCACAGCTAAAAAAATAAGTTATAAAGAAGTGATAAAATATATTGTAATGTGCCTTTTCCTGAAGCTCAGTTGCAGAATCTAGTTCTTTTGATATTCATAAATTACTTCAATATAGAGCACTGAGCCATTATGTGTGTGACAGACATGTCATTCTCCCAGCCTGGACTGTTTCTGGTCTGAGGCAGCCAAGCCTATGCCAAACAAAAATGCTGGATTTGATATACTGGGTTTCAAAAGTCATTTTTCCAAGGACTATTTATAGCCATCAGAATAGATTTGTATTGTTTCAGATAAACAGCAATTTGTCTTTATTTTCACTTGCTTTTTTTTTTTTTTTTTTTTTTTTTTTTTTTTTTTTTTTTTTTTTTTCTCTCCAGAGGGGGTTTCAGTTACTGCAACGTTCTCCATCAGTCTGCATTTTGTTTAAGTGCACAGAGACTGATCTGGGAAAGGAGCCTGAGCCAGGACAGAGGGAGAGGGGAAGGGGGTGGGAATTGAATGGGCAACCCAAAGAGATTCCCTAATCCCCTCTGTTCCTGGTTTCATAGCATTTCCTAGCATTGCATTTCATATAATGAATGCAAGCACAAGGCCAAATGCTCTGAGTAATATGATCAGATTCTTAACAGAGAATTTCTCTCTGTTTTATGGCTTTCCAGGACTCACAGTGTAGATAGTGGGAAATCTAGTCTCTGAGTAGAGGAAGGGCCTTGGATTTGAGACCTAAATGCAACACTACTAGGAATATTTATGAAAAGAGGGAAAGAGAAATAATTAAGCATCTTTGAATAGTTTTTTCCTTAAATGGCAACTTCTTCAGTTGACCCTACACTTCTGTTCATGCCGAAATGTCAGTTATTCAATTTGTTTGATCCCAAAGGATCTTTCTGATTGATTATCTCATATCCTGGAATGACACTTAATAATGCATTGCACTGTAATGTGATGTGTGCCAAATTTCTTAAAATATAAAGTGGCATCAGATGATGTGTCAAAGGTTTTGATGTGACTTTTCTTGGCCTAGTGTGACAAGAATATCCATTAAGCACTTAAATAAACAGCTTCTGGAAAAAGCAGTGTCCTTATGAGCAATTTGCTGGAGGTAATGAGCAGGTATATAAACTCTGCCAGCAATATGAATTGTTTTCTTCCCTGTTGATTTGATGTGATCTTACCCATCATGTTTACATTAATAAATGCAATGTGGCACTGGGAAATGTGGTGAACTTGTAAATTAAACTAAAATGTCTGCAAATATCTGAAAATCACATGAAGAATTTTTTTCCCCAGTTTTCAGAGACTTCACTCAAACAGTTGAATTTCCTCCTCTTTATTTGAGATTGGGCTGGCTGAGTAAGTCTAGAAAAGGAGGAGAGATTCTTCCTTACCAGCAGACTGTAATTTTACTGGTCTGCTAATCAGAAAAATGTTTGTCAGCTCTTAATTGGTAATTGATATTAGAGAGTGCTTAATGTCTACCATGGATGATGGATAGTGCCACATGCATTATTTTAATTGTGTGAGCACCAATAAGCGGCTCTCCCCTGTCAGCTCTACCCCAGACACTACAGAAGAATCTGTTCCAAAGCACTGCACAGTATTTTGCCTCTACCACTGAATATATTGACAAAGAAGGTACTGGAGGTGGTGATCAATGTTGTATGGATTAGTGCTTAATAGCTGGAGTCTTGTACCTGCCCAGCTTCAAGAAGCTGCCAAAACCAGGGTTTCATACAGGTTGTGGATGGCTTTAACCTTCCAACTTGGAAATAGAACTGGAAGGTCACCTGGAAATGACCCACTGAAACTTGCTGGCTAAAGTGTCTAACAGCTTGACTATTCCTAGATTTCAAGCTCTTATCTTTCTTGTGATGGAGAAAACCTCTAAACCAAGCTGATTTGTGTAAGATATTTACTAAAAGATGCATTACAAAGAACAATGAAATATATCTTTGTCCTGCCATGTCTGAGAAGTCTGAAGCTATGAAATTTCTTTGTGATGCTGTAGCTTCCTTGTCATCTTTTTAGGAAACTTTGGTGTGTGGGGGGCTCAGTGAAGAAACTCAGTTTTAATTGTGCGTGTTTTAACTTAGCATTAGTGGGAGGATGGCAGCCTGCATCTACCTTGGGTACCATCCCACTGCAAACAAAAGTGCAGTTCTTCCTGTGGGACATGCTGGTTGGTAATCACTCAGAGCCAGAATCCCTAATCAGTCCTGCAAAAGGAGCAATAAAAAACTCCAACTGGCTCTTGTGAAAGCTGTTTCCATCTGAGAGTCAAGATTCTTCATTCATACCTAGGTATCTAAACAATCTTGCCTTCAAGAGGATCTAAGCATGTACTGCTCTCATTAAAATCAGTGGGAACTCAGCACATCTGAAAGTCATGCAGCTTTCTTATTTTATGTACCTGGCTTGCAAAAGAAATACTTAACTTCAGGGTTTGAAAATTGTAATAACTGTTTTCCTCTAACAGTGAGGTGTGATGCAGAAAAATGTTCTCTCTTTCGGGAGTTGTGCTGTCTGCAAGTGAGAATTGGGGTATTTGAACTAAAAACCTTTAGCTTCTTTAGTGATTGACGTCTTAAAAAAATCTCTTTTGTCTTCAGTGGAAGTTAAGCGCAGGCTTAGCTTTTAGCCTGTGCTGAGGTGTTTTGTCAAACTGGGATGTAATACTGAATCCAGGTCTTATATAGGCAGAGAAACCCCAAAAGCTTCATTTCTCTGGCCTGCTGAGCATATTCTACCATTTTCTAGATGCAATTTCTTCCCCAGTGCATCTAATTTAGGGCTTATATTTTATTCTAACCCTTCATACATTAACATTCTAACAAAATTAAAATCCAAGCCAACAAATCCAGAGGCAGTATTATTTTCCCAGGTTTGCGTTTGTGACTTCCTCTGTGTGTGAAGTTGCCTTGAAAACCATTTAAGTTAGGATTCCCTCAATATTGCACATACTTTGGGTAAAACCATTCGGAGACACAGCACCTTGGAGGTCTGTTTTGCTGGCAGGCAAATGTTTAAATCTGGGTTTTCTTGAATATTGGAAAGCTGTGTGGGTTGCAGTGCTCTTTGTGACTGAGAGATGCTTTGAAGTGAAAAAAAACCTCAAATGTCCAGTGAGGATGATCTGCCAACAGAGTTTGTTTTCTGTCAGCTTATTTTAAATCTCACTATTCTTTTGCAAATAGATTTTAATGACTTTTATGGAGGAAATTTTGAACCAGTGGGCAATTTGAATAATTTGCTTCAGCTGCCCTTTGCATGATGCACTCTTTTTGTGTGCCTGGTCACTGTGCACCATAGGTCTGCTCTCTGCTTTGTAAAAGTAAGGTAAGCACCTCCCAGTTATGTGTTGTTAGGAGTTTACACTAGAGACTGAATGTACGTGAAAAACCATAGGTTGAATGATCCTTGTTTAAGGAATTGCACTTTCAAATCCCTAATGTTAAATTATAACAATGTTATCTCTGTCAGAACAGGTTACCTGGATGGATACATGAAATGTCCAAATCTCAGTGAACCAAGGAACCTAGGGAAGGACTAGCTTTAAAATTTGTTTTATATGAGTTCAATTTGTACAAAGTCTCAGGTCCTGCATACACAGAGGAGGGCTTGGCTGCTGTAGTGTATGATTCAGTACAGATAAAATTCTGTGGAATTGCTTCTATTTGTTGTATCCTTTGAGGCTACAGGAAAGCTGTTCTCCCCTGCTTCACATGGGGTATTGACTCTGACAAAAAATCACAGTTTGTTTCAGGATATGTTTGTCTCGTATCCCACTCCCACTTTAGTCAGCCTCACGAGTACTGTAACAGTTTGGCACGATAAAGTAAACTTTGCCACGAATGTCCAGACACTTTTATCTGAAACATTCTGGCTTGAACAGCTTTGCAGAGGCTCACAGACTATTTGTACTAAAAGAAACATGGAATTTGGAACCTTTTATGCTGAAAGGTGGGCTCATACCAGTCACATGGCAGCTTGTTCCAAACCAGCCATACACCAGGGCCTGTCAGATCATTCCCAATTGGTACCTTGCTGCTGTAGGGCACTATGGCAGTGAAAACCTCCAGAGACAATGAGGCTGCAGAAGTTTTCTCAGTGTGGTCACTTTGAAGTGGTTACTGAGCTCCCTGGAATCTCATGTTTCTATGGCATTCATGCAGTGGAAATGTTCACCGGGGCCTGGTGCACACAGAGGTGTCAGGCATAGCCAGGAAGATGAATGTCCTGTTACAAATAGGAGTGATTCAACAAGAGATAATGTGTCAAGCAGTACTGGGGCAAGCCTGGTGAGGAAACTGTGAGCCCAGCGCATCCATCAAAGCTGATCTTTTTTAATGATCAAAGGTAGACTTCCTTCCACTCCTGCTGCTCCATGCTTTGAGAGCTCAGGGCAGAAAGCCCTCAGAAAAAATGTCTGGTTGCCCAAAACAAAGAGGTTTTGTAGAAGAACAGAAACTGATAACTTACTTTGAACAAACCATACTCAGAAATGCCCTAGAAGGTAGCAGTTCTTGTCCTGATTCTCCCATGTTTGGGTATAAGGGAACAGATCCCAGGATATTCCTTGAGAAGCATTATCATAAACATCTTGGAAAGTGAGCATTAGTCTTTCAAAAAGCCAATAAAAGTATATAAAGTAAAACAACAACAAAAAAAAGAAAGTGTAACAAATCTTTAATGTGCAGAAATAATTAAATTATAAATATATCTGCACGTGTGCACCCCCGGCTACTTTTTCCATGTAGATTCTGTGGCATACAGGGCAATGGAGTCTGAGTGCTTTCCAAAGTTACAGAATGCTCCCATAAAGCTGTCCTGTGCTAAGGATGTGAAGTACCTCCCCTTCCTTCTCCACGGCCTGTCTCTGAACTGGAGAGCACTTCCTTTTGCAAATTTGTTTCAAATTCATGGACTGGAAATAAAGTATCGATGGGGTGTTCTGCAGTGGCCTTTGGTATCGCAGAAGTCGGAGGTTTAGCTTCAAACTAAAATTAGGTTTTAATATCTGGAAATGAACTTACCTAAGTGAGGAGAAATCTTGTTAAAAAGGAAGAGCTGTTAGTGCACTGATTAATTTGGCTCTTTTAAACTACAGTGTCCTGAGCCTCTCACATGATAAATGATACAGAAACACCCCCTTCTTCTGAGAAAATAAATGTATGAATCAGCTGTTCTTGGGGTCTGACTGGGGCTCTCTGTGTCTTGTCCTATGATGTACCTTTCTAATTAAGCCTCAGTTTCTCATCCTGCTTCAGTGATCAATCAAGGAGAATGGAATCTGAGTTTATAACTGTTGTATATAACATATATGTTTCTTTGTTATAGCACACTGTATAGTAATTTTTCTGTAATGTTAGAAGCTAATATATAAATGCAGAGTGTGTGTTTGGAAAGGGATCTTCGTGTTCTCTCTGTTAGACTGTTAATACCCATTGAATACTCCAATTTAAAATATGAAATTTCTGATATTTGAAAGATAAAGGCAATTAGGACCCTTTTCCACTTTGTAAGGTGATTAGAAATAAGGATGTTTTTATTTCTGTACTGTAGATATTGAACATGATGTGGTAGTTAATTATACTGAAGTGATGCTTTAATACATAAAGCAAACAAACAAGAACTGCTGGCAAGACATAATGGGGAACCAAAGGTTTAAGTTACTATCTTGGAGACTGCAGCTCTAAGAAATTATCCACTTAGATCCCAAATAGTGTACTTTGCTTAGATTTTTTTTTAAACAATATACATTAGTGTATTTTATATGTTGTTACATATTCTAAAGCATGTTATAGCAACGTTATTATTATAATGGTACGTTATTGTTAAAGCTTTCTCTTTTGTATTATCAAAATGGCCAGTGTCAAAACAGTACCACAGCCTAGACTGCACACATTTATCTTTCAAAAACAACCTTCATCTGGCCCCCAGCAAGTGACTCCAGAGCCCAGTTTTAATGTGGGAGTTGCCTTCAAGATTGTTGCTCATTAGATTTCAAAGACTTTCTACGTTTATTGAGATTAATGAAACAGCTTTTTGTGGTGTTGTTTTTTCCTTTTCCTTCCAGTCTCAGTCATCTAACATTGTGCTTGTAGCTCTTCATTGATAGAATAATCTTATTCTTTTTCAAATTTAGGTTGTGTGCTTTGCAAATTGCATAGGATATCATATTTTTCCTTTCAAAGCTATAACTGTGGAATGAGGATGCAAGCTGATTTTCTAACTGCTTTTATCATCATTAAGATACACAGTCCCTCCCAGGCAAAAACATAAATATATTCTGTACATATAAACATTCAGTCTAGGTTCACAGCACAATCACCAGTGCTCACAGTCATCCAAAAGATGTGGGCTTAGAATAATCTCCATATAAATTTTGTAATTTTGTTGCTGAAAGGATATGCATGATGAGGTAGGATTAATCTCAGAATATTTTTTTGATTTGGCTTCTAGTCCAGTTGTTATAGAAGTGATAGTTGCTATTGTGAGAGACTTAAAACTGAGAGATCCTAATAAAAATAAAAAGCTCTTGGTGCAAATTCACTCTGATGAAGAGATCAGAATGTTGCTGCTGTTCTTTTGATTGGTGTGAAGGCTAAGGATTTAGGGTAGAAGGCTGATTTTTCACTCTGACACACACTTCCTGACCTTTGGCATGTTTCTGAGCTGGAAGGCCCATCTAAAATGTGGAAACAGTGACGCCTCTGCATGAAAAGTGTATATCCTGGACATACACTTAAGAGGTAACTGAGGAAGATAAAGAACTACAAAACCACCTTTTTTTAAATGATTGAGACACCCTGTTTACATAATAAGGAGGTCTGAAAATATCTCATTATTAGAAGGTTAGAATGATACCATAAACGGTTGATTTATCACCCTGGGTTATGTATTCAATCTGATTCAAGAAGTGACCAAATCCAGTTATCATTAATTTAATCATTAATCAATATTTTTTAATTTATCTGAGGTTAAAATGTTTTATCTTATGCAGCTTAGAATAATGCACCTATGTTAGCTTTTATGTCAGGTTTCTGCCTTGGGCAAATTTTTATGGACAAGTTACAGACCCAGCACTCCAAGGTTCACCATGAAAATGCTGACACACACTAAAGTGTTGCAGCAGTGGTGTAATAACCATGAATCTATATGAAGCACATATTTCCCTTAGATAAAACCAAAAATGAAAAATACCGCTCTGGAAGCTGGTATTTTAAATAGTTTTTAAAATAGCAAAAAATGCTGATTCGATTTTTGTTATCATAGCTGCTCTATTGATAGACCTATTTCATCTTCATTTTAGCAGCTGAAAGATTTGTTACCATGTATTTAAGCAATTCTCTCTGCAGATGCTTTACATACAGGATGTTTTTCCTTGTGAGTGGAAAAAGACCTGTCTAAGATCAAGATACAAGCCTTGGCCTGCACTTCTATGGGCTCTGGATGTACATTGGGCTTGACCTTCCAACATGCAGCATAGACAGCTTCATAAATTATTCAGGGAATATGTTCTGGGTTTCTTCATTAAATTAAGCAGAACTTAAACTGGGTCTTGCATGATGAAAGTGCATTGAGTCCTCTTGAATGTCTGACCTTTAACAAAGCTGGATAGTTGTGTGGGCCCACATGTAAGCTCCCTCCAAAAACAGAATATGAACATAAAAAGGTAAAAAAAAAATAAAGGAAAGGAAATTGAAAATTTTATTTTCTGCTTAGGCATCTGTATCAGATATTCTTAATGGCTCATTTAAGAAAAGAGAGTCATGATAAGGAGATAATTGTAATATTGTGCCACTTTCTCAATATCATCATTGATACTGTGGCCATTGTCTCCTTTCCCACTTTCCCTGGTGAGCTATAACCCTTTTCACATTCAAATATTTCTTCTCTTACAGCACCATTTTATCCAGTATAGCTTGTCATGTAGATCAGGAGAACTATTTGCAGTTGTTTAATATGGTAGATTGCTCCCCAAGGCCACATATGCACAGAGACCTTGTGAAAAAACACTGGAAACTTTTACAGATGGTATATCCTGGGGGAAAAGAGCTGAAAAAGCAAATGAGCAAATAATCATGCTCAAATGATGCTGGACATGAAGGCAATGCTTGTTGTGAGTAGGCTGAGGTTGGCACATTAAGGTAAATGTAGAACTCTGAGGCAGACATGAGATTTTTTTCCAGAGGAGCAGCTTTGCTATGAAGATTTAGTTAGCATCTGCCTTATGAACAGCCTGGGCCTATTTTTGCATGCAACCATCTGAGACTTTGTGTAGCTGTAACCAAACTTCCTTGGTTTTCCTGGCTCATCCTTGAGCAGAGCACCAGTTCAGGGATTGTGATTCTTCTGTGAGCTACCACCCCAAAGAATAGCTGGATTTTCTTGGCATGTAATATTGCAGCTGGCTGCATGTGTGCCTTTCTGATAGGAAAAAATTTGGGATATCAGGGCAGTTGAATTTATTCTGCTGTCATACATAGATCTGTTATGTTTAAGGACAGTCTGATCAGTTGTCTAGGAAAATAGATGAAGCTCTTTGAGTCTAATTCTGGCTGGCTTTATGTGTTTACAAAAGTCGAGAAAGTCAGTGGAAACAAACTTAAGTGTCTTGTCTGTGTAAAATGCCAAACTTTGGAAAAGATGGGGTAAATGACTGGATAATATAGAAAAATATAAAAACTTTTGTGTTTCTGTGTAAGGGTGCACACATCATCTTCAATAGCCCTGTCCCTGAGACAAACCCAGTAATTCCTCTGTATGGCTAGACAATGTGTAGACTTTGGACGGGTTTAGATTAAGAATCCAAGCTATGCAAAAATAAAGTGTTTAAATGAAAACACCTGCAAGTGAAATCTTATGGATTTAATTTGAAACCATCCTCATCATAAAATTCAGGAGTGCAAAGTTTTCTTTTGTGAGGTTTATATGCAGTTACTTATGTCCTGATATGTGCAACCTCATATGTGTGACCTGCAAGCAGAGACTCACAAACCCTGATTTGCTTGCATGACTTGACCTCATAAACTTGAATCAGATTCAGAATCTCCTGGCTCTTCTGTCATGCAAATTCAAAGTAGTGTTTTTTATTCCTTTCAGGATGCATCACAACCCCAAATCATGTATTTCAGATCCACTTCTGCTTATATACAAAGCCTGTGAGGTGGTCCAGTCCCCACCCAGGGGACCTGATTCTTTGTTTAGTGCAGTAAAAGTCTTGATATATCAGGACTGGCCCTGATTCAGGCTCTGGTGCATTGGCTAGGGCAGAACTGCAGCTCTTTGCCCATTCTGAGCTGCCAGCTCGGCAGGTTGCTACAGTGACTTTTAGCCTCCCATACACAGCTATGCAGATTTTTCACTCATTTCCTTCCTTGAGAAACATCATAATGTAGGCTTTCAGTTCCTGGCAGTACAATGAGGAACTGAAGTGGGACTCTCTTAAAAAAATATCATATCAAATCACGTGGGTGAGTTCCATGTGGCGGTTCCTGTCTGTTTTCACAGCAGGATCACCTGTACCTGCCGTTACTCACAGTCTCTGTGACACACCTTTGTGATCTGTTCCCATATTTTAGTTCAACCTGAGGCTCCTCCACTACAGCTTTTTCTGCTGTAGACATGTCAATCTCCTATGTATCTGTAATTGATAACTGTAATCTTGTTCTCTAGATAAATCTCTTGCAGGCCTCTCTTTCCCTGTGAATCATCTAGACACAGTGGAACATAAATCTTGTTGCATTTTTAATTCTGTGCTGCCTCTCTTCAACCTGCTTCAAGTATAAGAACAAAACCTGGGCACAGTGCTACAGTTGCAGCCTCACTAGGGCTGGAGGTGATAGTTAATATAGTATTATATATAGTTAATATAATATTTTCAGAATATATTCCTGTTTATGCACCCCAGTATCACTGTGTCCATTATAAAAGTGATTCATATTTCACTTTCTACTAAACTTTGCCTTTTATTGTATTTGTAGTATAGTTCTTCATCCTGCCCTTGTCCAAGTGACTATTCCTGCATAAGTGTGATAGCCTTGCCTAATCCTCATTATAGAATTTTCTTAATTCCCAGGGTATCTGAACAGGATAAGGACACAATTTAGCCTTAATGAGCACTTGTAAATATTTTCTTATACATTTCCCTTAAGTGTAAACCAGTAAATCTTCAAAGTCCAACAGGCTGGCACATCATGACCAGGAATTCCCTGGGAACTAATGCAGCTGCTGTTGTGCCTGCTGTTCAGCCTTAGCAATTTATGCAAGAAAAGTTTGGCAGCAAAAAATTAAGGGGTACATTCCTACACATTATCTTCATATTTATAAAGGCTGAAGTCATACTGTGAAAGCTCTGCACTTAGACACAGTTGTAGTCCTTTGCAAATCTCACTATAATAACCCAATCCCAGTGAAGAACTGATGTACTGAAACATGGGACAAACCTGGTATTGTGCAATTAGGAGCTTTGTAAGACCCAGATCAGATCTAGAGGGGCTAAGACTTTATGAAGTAATACCAGGAGCAACTTTTGTCAGGTTGTCCTCTGTTGATGGTACTATTTTTTTTTTAAGCAAAAGGTGCAGGATAGTTCACAGAAGCTATATAAACATAGAATTTTTGTGTTCTTCTATAAATTTCATAATTTTAAAATAAAGGTATGTATGAAAAGTAATTTATTTCCACAGGTGACAACGGTACTTTTTCAATTCAGGACCCATCACTATGGCCTGTCTCCACGACAATACTACCTTAATATGACAATTCATTTGGCTTTGGGTTACAGGTGTTCTTCAATCTTTGTGGTTTGAATATGGACCTAACTGAAAGTTAGTTTTACTTTATCTAGATGGCAAGTACATTTGTGAGCACTGGAAATGACATAGTAACTCACGTTAACAGGACTACATAATTTCCTGATAACTCCAATTATCTTCTGTCATCCCTGTAATGTAATTAAAATGTTTAATTGTTTTCTCTAGATAAGAAAAGGTTATAAAAGCTATAACAATTTGTGTGGACTTAATGACCAGCTGGTGTTAATAGCCTAAAGCCCCTAGTTATCAAGCCTTTCAAGCAATCATTGATTTCAAACAATTGCCCCGTGTCTGGAGCATTCACCTATTCTCTTGGACTTTAGCCATATTAGAGCCTGCAATCAATTGATCCCACAGATAACACTGATGCAATTTATTTTACCCTGGCCTCAGGCTACCAGGGAAGATCTGCAGTGTGAATCAGGTTATGTCATGTCAGGGAGTGTGATAATCTAATGTGTTGGACCTCCGTTGGATGAGGGTGGGAATTACGTGGCTGTGGTGTGCTAACGTTGACAGAGGTATATTTAATGTGAAATAGTCCAAAGATCAACCAAAAGGAGATAATTGGGAAGCACATGATTTTTCTGTCTAAGAGTTGTTCCATTGGCAGGAGACATGTATTGCTGCACCTCTAACACTTGGAAAGAGAGGAAAAAAGTGAAGGAAAAAAGGTTTGTTTATATAAAGAATAGTGATGAAGCCGTAAGAGAGAATTAAATATGCTACTCTTCTTTAAGAAAGTTCACCTCTCTTTACAGGCCTCTGCTCCTTGTCGTTTTAGAATCTTAAAACATGTATTAACCTGAGGGTAGGGGTCAGCACTGCCTGGGAAGGTGTTTGCCCCTGGTTTCCATCACAGGCAACACAGTCAGTTATTTCAAAACTAATATTAACTTTTATTTGTGTTGACTTAAAATTTTAATGTTCAATTCCTTCCTCAGACTGAATTTTCATATTCATCTCCTTAAGATAAAAATGTAAAATTCTGAGCCAAGATCTGAACTGGACTAGTTGCTGAAAAACAGTTTATAATGTTTTGTAAATTACAAATCTCTGTTTTATGTAGTATGATGTATATCGACTGCCTTTTCAATACCCATTTTGTATTAGGCATCGCAGAAGAGAATTAAAAACTTGGGCTATGAATAGACCTATTGAATAGTGACATACTGAGGTATAAAATCTGCAAATATTTTGTATTGCCCTCTTTGTTTGTGTGGTTTTCTGGTTATGTTTCTGCTTAGCCTTGATGCTTATTTGCCTGCCGTACACATTCCCACATTCCCACTTTCAGCTGTCTTTTATGGTTTGTGGTTGTCTGTGGATAAGACTCCACTGAACATCCCATCCTAAAAGCATCCAGTCCCAACAGACCAGACAGATAATGACTGTAGTAAAAGCCAGGCTGTTTTATGGGGCAGGGTAGCAGCATTTTATGCCATGACTGAAAAATAAAAGTGTATGTGAGCAATCAAATGGCATTTAGTAGGAATCTCTGGGTTACACATATAAGTAAAAATAATTTATTGCAAAGTTTTTTTTCAGCTTTGGATTTCTTTAGTAAGATTGGCTAATAGGTGGAAAGAATACAGTTGCCTATCAAACATTGTGGGATTTTTACTGTAATTTCTTTAGGAATCTATTGATTCCATTCCTTTTAAATCCTGTGAGACTTTTACAATGCAAACATTAAGTTCTCATGATTTAATGTGCTGTTCAGGCACTTTGATGTATCTCTATTCTGGTAGTTATGTTGTCATTGTATAAATGTGGCCTTCCATCCTGTAATTAGATTCATGCTGGTGAACCCTTCTGCCTACTTGGAGCTGGGGTTAATTCATGGAGCAGTTTGCAGGCCTGGCAGATCTCAGGTTCCCCTCAAGCCGTGGTATCAATGAGGTGCTTGGTAGAGATGCTGACTTCTGATGACAATGATTGAAGTAAGCCATGAAAAATAACATTTGTTCTGGGGCCTCCTGCTGACGTTTCTCTACCAGCTCCTCATTGCCTCACAGTAATTCATAATTTTAAGGATGTCACCTACAATATTGTGTTCTATTTGTATGCGTCATGCTTACAGAAGGCCTACAGATGGAGAATCTGTAAAATCTTCTCGCTCTTATTTTTGAGTTCTCTACAATTGCACCAGCTTGTCTGGTTAATTGAGATCCAGAGAGCGGCAGCTTATTAAAGTGGATGAAATTCCTGAACAGACAGGTGCTGGCAGAGGTCCAGGTCTGTGCACTCCAGGTCTATTGTATTGAGCTGTTCCTGTAAAGAATTAACTCACATTTCAAAATTGGGAAGTGTTGATACATGCATGCATATTCCCCTAACCTGGGTCTATGTTTTACTCTGTGCATTAAGAAACAGAGATTTTTCTTTGAACATTGTG